>NW_019729215.1:408165-487583 GCF_002891405.2 Cryptotermes secundus
TGTGCGCGGTTCGAATCCAGGCTGCGATTGTACGGCCGCTCCACCAGATCGCTATCCATAATGATAACGATAATAATAATAATAATAATAATAATAATCCACGACATTCGAAATTATAGTATAACTTCATCAGCAGATAGGCACAAGCCGGAAGGTCGTGTGTTCAAGTCCCGATGAGGTCATTGGATTTTTTCAGTTGACCTAAACCTTCCAAGCGCACTAGGCCCTGTGGTTTACTCAGCCTCTAACAGAAATGAGTATCAGGAATTAATTAAATAATTTTCCTGGGGAGTAAAGCGCGTCCGGCGCGTAAGGCTGAGAACCTTACCGCCATCTTTGAGCCGACTGTCTAGATGATGTGGGAGCCTCAACATCTCACACCCGTATGGGCCTCCACGGCCTGTTACAGGGATAGCTTTACTTTATTACCAAACAGCAGGCAACATTAGTTTCGTATACTATCCACGCCTTCATACGGCAGACGAGTTACTAAACCGCATTTAGAGGCATGTGCCAGGCATATTGCGAACAAGGGTGCCTCACGGCCATTGTGGCATCAATAGCAATGCACTAGGTTCCGTCTTCTACAGCAAACCCTCGCTAATTCGGTTACAGTTAAACCGGATATCGGATAATCCAGTGACGAAAGGAGAAATGCTGTTCACAGTTGATACATACTTTAAAAAGACACGTGGCATTTAGGGAGGCAGATGAGCCACTTGTCTGTTCAGACACAACTTGACAGTCTCTTCAGACCTGCATCAGAAACAAGTACAGCTTCTGAGACTTCTATCGGTGGATACATGTATTGTCTTTGTACAGTTTCTAAATAAAGGCTCTACAGCGATATTTTTATTTATTTATTTCCATCAGCGCTGCTTGTATCACTACATTTTCTATTTATCTGTGCTCTAATTCTTCTTTGTCTTTTAGGCTCACCTTTTGCTTCACTAATCCGGATGACCTGTCCCCCCCCCCCCGTATGAATCTGAAACGTAACTACGCAGGCTTCTCTCGCGTAAGGTGCGACGTGCCTTGACCGTAACGTAGATGGAAGTTGCAAAGCAAGTGTTCAGGCACGTTTCCAATGTACGAAACCTTGATCCGGGAGATGTAATGAGGAGGAACACACGTGGATACCGGAAGCCTTCCGCCTTTCTGTGAGCCCCAGGTTGTAACTTGGCTTGCCCCCACAACAGACAGCGTTCTCCGAGGGAATACTGGAGCAGTAGCTTCATATAGGCAACGCTGTGTCCTTCCCAGTTCTTTCATGTTCACTGTTAATGGCTGACAGAAGACTGGGTGTGTCTTGCGTGCTTACACAGACGTGCTGCTGAATTTCAAAGGGTATGCAAGTGTACTCCAGTATTTCGGTATCGCTGTGTGCAGGAAGGAGGGCTCTTCCTGACACGAGTCACCGGCTGCCTCACTCATCCGAGGGCTGCTGGTTCCTTCCTTCTTTCCTTCCCCGTTGTTCTAGTCACGAAATTGCCATAAGCATTCAATCTGCATCCATTTGCGAGCACTGTGCAGCAAAACTGACACTGCTACTACTGATGGCTCTACAGCCCTTTCTTGGGCCCTGGCCGGGGGATCGGCCCGTCGCAAGGCCGCTACATACACAGGACAACACACAAACAGAATAAACGCACACGGACATCCATGGCTAGGGCGGGATTCGAACTCACAGTCGCAGTGTTCTAGCGGGAGAAGATGCGCGGCCTCTGCCAACGGCTTTATCAAACCTCCCAAACATTGTTGTCATTGTTGCCGCATTGGGAATGAAATCATAACGTGTCGACAGGCCTCACACAGGCTCCTTTCGGCAGATGCAGTGACCGCAAGACGTTTCGGCCACTCCTCAAGCCTCCTGATGGCCACATAGCGGCCGAAACGTGATGAGTCTGCACGTGACTGCGTGTGTTGACGCAGGCGCAGAACAGTCGCTCTCACTATTCTTCTGTCCTTCGTTATTGCCTCCGTCTCTTCGCCGCACTTCTCTGTTCTCATCTGGACATTGCTGAGTTTACGTAAGCCGATACATAGACGGCAAGTGGACCCTATATACGTTCATCTAGACCCATTGCTGGGCAACGACGGCGAGATAGCAAATATACAAGAGCAGGCGCTGACTAACAGCTTCGCAAACAAACATCTTTCCATGGAAACGAGTGAACTACAAAACTAAAGATCGTGTATTCTATGGGGTCCGTGCCGAGGTTTTATAGGCAGGACCGGGCTAGAGCTGCAGTTCAGTTCAGTTCAGTTATTCAGTATTGAGGGGGTAGGTTACCCCATGCACCGCGACCAGTTTGATCTATTGTGCGTCCCCCTTTGAATTTCTACTGTCTCCATACCCTACCGGTACTGGTGCTTGCTGTCGTTCCCTTTCTGCCAGCGAGGTTTCGGCCTTCTACTGGCAGTGGTATCTGATAGTCAGTCCCTTTCTGTCAGTGGTACCTAAGCTCCCCCATCTACCGGAGGCACTGGAAACTACTTCGGCGGGAAATTGCCTAAATTTAGCTCAGAGGTCTCCTAGACATATGAGGTTCTTTTACGTGCCGTAAATCTACAAGGGACCCACGGCTTAAAGTCCCTCCCGGAGGACTTGTTCCCTGAATTTTTCCACCCTTAAAAATTCCACGACCTCCGCCGGGTTTGAACCCGCGTACCTTGAGTCATGAGGTGGGAACGTTACCCCTAGACTATGGAGGCCACTTAGAGCTGCAGTTAATCAGTGAAGAAAAGACTAGGAGGTTGCTGTGAGGTGGCCGCTAGCCTGGAAGTTAGACAGTTGGAGAAATGAGTGAGCTGTGAGTTATCCGCTGCCGGTAATGACGTAAACAGAGGGCAGTGTTAAGATCCGTTACCAGAAAACGACTAGTGAAGATACAGAAGTCTTTATGTATGCTGCAGTTACAGTGTTTTTTAGAGTGTGTAAAGAAGACAGGCTGTTATAGTTATAGCCACGAGTTGTGTGTATGACTGTTCAATAAAGCCAATTACCAATCCAAACCCCGTCTATAGTCACTCAGTCACGTGATAGTATTAAGCACTTAAAATACTATAACTAAGTAAGTGGTATAATATTTTACCATGGATCGTTAAGAATCACGATTCGACCCTCTTCACAGACAACTGAATTGACCAGCACCTGATCAGAACCCGGTATCTCCAGTTCAGACAGGGGTGCTCTGGAAGGGTGGTCCCTGAGGCCCTGGGCTTTCTGCAGAAGATGTCCAAGATCCGAGTCTAACTCTGGCCAGTTTAACGGGGATCGCGAATCCGGAAGCCGCAGTTCGGGGTACGCCTGTGTTGCGAAGTTCCCCATGATGCAACAGCGCAATAAGTAACTCCGACATTACGTCATGATGTCACGCTGCGAGGGACGAAGTTTCTTCCGGGATACCGGAAGCTACAGCGCGGCTCTCTTATCCGGACGTGCAGCCGTGCGGAATTGTCGAAACGTTGCGGAACAGTAGCCTCTTCTCCTTCTGCAAGTTTACTGCTCTCCTTACTTCTCTCACGTTATTTTACTCGTCTTTCTTCCTTGTAATTGCCGAGTTTCTGGCCTTAGTCCTCCGTCGATTCCAGAACACAACGCGTTGGAAGTGAAACAATTTCCCTTCTCAGGGGGAGGGTGGGAGGGTGCCCACTCACCTCGGTTCCTGAGTTAGTGACCGAAAGACGGAGACGATCTCTGATGTTTCGGCCATCTCAGTGTCCGGTGTAAGGGCAACTAGACCGGTGTGATCTGTAATTATCGCCTTAAACCACAATGGTAACTATACAAACCATCATCGTCAGCTAAAAACTCCGCCTTCTGCCCACACAGTGTGTTTGCGCGTTCTGTATGGTTCTCACAATATGCAGGGATTATGTTCCTAAGCAGCATTAACCGGTTCATCTCGGTAATGGAAACGCACTGTGCTTTCTGTGAGGTACGAACTGAATTTGTATATATTAGTAAGAGACACTAGTAAAGTCCAATCCCCCCACCGTAGCCCTGCGAGTCGTAGAAGGCGACGAAAATAGGTATAACTGGGCCACCCTGTTCGTGGGGGATATAAATGCGGGGACCTGACCCTCCAGGTTGGGGAAGTCTCGAATCTGAGACAGTAAAACTTGGTCATGAATCCCGCGGGGCTCCGATCCGAGAATGACTGCGCTCGCGAGGCTCAAGAGCAATTACAAACCAGACCCGTCTGTAACCGCATCATTGAAATCCTTCCCCTCCCCCTCTTTTTATTTCACTAGACAATAAGAATTACGAAGAAACAAAGGTTTAAGACACACAGTCAAACAAGCAGTAGGCGGTGAGCTGATAGACCGAACTTGCGCGGACAAGGACATCTGCTAGTCCTTGCGTCCAAGCATCTGGTGTTGTTTTCCAGAAGGGCAGAAATGATACTTCAAGGAACCCCACTGAGTTTCTTTAGAAATTGAGAATTTGACTTACAGCGGCAAGTCACTTTGAGAATTCGAGAAGTGACAGTTCCTACCAGCCGTAAATCAAAAGTGGGAGTGCCAGGAGATCATTAGCGACCCCTCATAAGTTGCATCGCTGTCAATTTCGCCGTTTGGTCTTTTAGGCCGAAACTCCCTCTAAAACAATCGGTCATTGGTCGGAACCAAAATTAAGCCAACTCCTCTATTTGAATCAGCCTATCCGGGAAATTAGGAGAGGAGAATAGGCGGATACAATTCAGTTAGGACCTCTGGCTCGGCAGAGAGTCCAGTTTAAGATTTGGAGTCTGCTACAAACTTTCGACCTTGGCGGAGGCAAACCCCGCGATTATACTTGCTTGTTAAGTTAAATAATTCTTAGAAGTGCAAAATTTGGCCATAACTTAAAAGAGATCTAGCTTAATCCATAAGCGGACGGTGGCAAGTCGGCCTTATCGGGTAATTTGAGCACGTGCAACACCGGCTGCTTGAAAGCCGAAACTAAGTCTGATTGTGTGGATTTATACCGCCGAGTGACTGTAAGAAAACAATAAAGTGTTCTAGTGGTACAGTGCATTGTATTGGTTAGAAGTGCTTCACCCTCACTTGTCCGAGCCTGACCCTTAGCCGACCTGAGGAGAGACTCATCGCCAGGAGCTAGTCAAACCCATCGCCAGCTTCCACCCACTCACGCCTTCCCTCCTTTATAATGAATCGCAAACCGCACCTAGCTATTTGCTGGCGCCCATTACATCAGGTCCCATCCTGAAATTACAACCCCTGTAATCACCAAGGAAGGAGGAAGCGGTGAGCCTGGTCAAGCCGGAACCAGCCACGCCCCAACAACTTCAGCAGCGGCAGCACCAGGTAGGGCAGTCAAAGTGACGCCGAACGTAAAGCGAACAAGACGGACGGTAAAAAAAAAGTGGCAACCAACTTGTGGGCTAGAAGCCTCAAAGGAGGACGGTTAAACGTCCTCTCGTCAGAGAGGGCGCCCCACATCAACACATCCGCAATTGACATTACTAGGAACATGGTGTCGGGACCCAGACTGGCCGACTGACCGTCGGTCGTCCTCTTCCTAATCCTTTATCTTCTTCGCTTCCCAACGGTTTACCCTTTCTTAAACGTACGCTTAGCAGAAGGACAAGCGAGCACTGCCTAGGAATCTTCAAAATGTAATGTGTATCACTATACCGCCAATTTCTCTTCTCTCGCTCTGGCGTCTTCGGGGTTTCAAAGGGTTAAACACTACCAAACTGCCCACATGCCCCCCCCCCACGCCATAGCAGTACAACTTGACATGAACAGAGAGAGAGAGACAAAAGTGCCGACAGCGGAATTCGAATCGGAAATTGAAGGGAGGAGGCATGTGGTTCAGCCAGGCAGGGAAATCGAGAAGTATGCTCTGCGGTAAGAAGGGTGGCTGGAGACCGGAAATGAAGTTAGAGAAAGAAGACAGGAAGAAGTTCCCCACTTCTGAAGGAAACTTGTCCAGCTGTACTGTAACACCATAATGACAGTTCAGGGTCCGCGCATCTCGCGTGCAGCTTCCGTGCGCCAGAAAGCAAAGAAATGCAGGTCCCCTCTCTGCTGGCCTTATCGTTACGTGATCAGTCTAAGCAGGTCAATGTTTGTCGGCTTGTCGTTGCGTCACTATTGCGCCGTTTCCATGGAAACGGAAAGCGAAAGTGGTGTACCTAACAATGTTTACTGTATTAAGAATACGATGGTATGAAGCGAGCAGAGTGTCGGGGTATTTTTGAACGACATTTGGTTACAGTACTCTGTTGTATATAAGTACATGTTGCTGTCCCGTCACCAAAATGCAGAGCAAAATCGTGACACAGCGATAGGCAACAGAGGTTTTGAAAATGTGGCACAGTTCAGATATTTGGGAACGACATAACAAATCAAAACCTGATTGAGGAGGAAAATAAGGGGAGATTGCACTCGGGTAATGCTTGCTAGTCCAGCACCTTCTGTCTTCTCTTCTGCTGTGAAAAAAAAAAACGAAAAAAAAAAACGTAAAAATTAAAATGTACAAAATTATAATTTTGCCTGTGGTTCTGTATGGATGTGAAACTTGTTCTCTGACATTAAGCAAGCAAAACAGACTGAGAGTGTTTGAGAACAGGGTGTTGAGGAGAATATTTGGACCGAAGAGGGATGAAGTGACAGGAGGTTGGAGAAAACTGCATAATAAGGAGCTTCATAACTTGTACCCTTCTCCAAGTATAATTAGAATGATCAAGTCAAGGAGGATGAGACGTGCAGGGCATGTAGCAGGAATGGGGAGAAGAGGATTGCATGTAGGATATTGGTAGGAAAGGCAGAAGGAAAGACACCACTAGGAAAACGAAGACGTAGGTGGGTGGACAGTATTAAAAATGGATCTTAGAGAGATAGAATAGGATGGTATGGATTGGATTGAACTGGTTCAGAATAGGGACCAGTGGAAGGGGTCTTGTGAACACGGTTATGAACCTTCGTGTTCCATAAAATGCTGGGAAGTTCTTGAGTATCTGCACAACTGGTGGCTTCTCAAGATGAGCTCAACTCCATGAGTGAGTGGGTGATTCTCTCGTAAAGGAGAAAGAGGCAAGAAGGGGAAGAAGAGTGACGTAAGGACAGGGAAAATTGATTTAGGAAGAGCACAAACGTGCGACAAGTGCGGGGCTTCCGGCTGAGACGGGAACTGCTTTAGCAGTATGCAAAAACAGAGCCGGTTCCTCACATACAGGGAAATGATATGAGCGAGGCACACAGTACGAAAGTCAGAGATGGCAAAAACTGAAAGGACACATCGGAGTAGATAATATTAAAATGAATCATAAAAAGTGAGAGGGTGCGAACTAGATTTCTCTGGCGGGCTCTTGTGAACACGTCATATAAATCCCGCTTCCATAACAGGCGGAGGATACTAGGTACAGCTGAGAAACAACGACATTCTCAGAAACATCTCTGCTCCAGGAAATTAGTGATTCAGTCAGTTATTTGTTGTACACTTCGTGCTGAACAGCTTTTACTGGCACTGCACCTAAGCTCTCTTAAAGTCCGTCCGTCCGCCCGTCCCGACGTAAGTAAGCAAGCTGCCCTCAGTCCAGGCACCGCAGCACAATGACGTGCAGGAAGCGTGGAGGTAAAGCTCCCCGCATTCGTAACCGAGGTACTGGGCCGCGTGATAGCTTCGCGCTCCGTTCGATTTATCAGTAAGGAAAATCCTCTGGTGGCTCGGTGGGTCTCAGGGCGGTCTGGACGCGACAGTGGCCAAAATAATTCCTTGCCTTACACGGAATCGAAGCCCGAATATCCAGACCGTAGCTAAAACATTTACACGATGTTATGTTGTTTCTGTGTAGATGTAGACATTCTGTTCAGCGATAAGAATGTATATTAGCCGGTTCAGTGACTCCACCCCTACACCGATGCACGACAAGTGAAGGTCAACATAACAACCAGCCTCAACATCATTTGTCATGCAAACAGCGGTGCGAAATAGATAGCTCCATCGCACAGAACAATCCGCATTTCCTTCTGTGAATAACTACTGCCCCCCCCCTCCAACACGCTCCCCTCTCCGCAATGACATAGCCCCCCCACCCCCTCCCACACAAAACCCTATCCTTAAGAACCAAACAGATAAAAGGCCTACCGTTACCATGCTTTCACCACTGCAAGATACATCTGGTTCAGTTCTGGTTCTGAGTGACAATGCGGATTTGGTGCTTGCTGGTGCTCGCGACCGCTCTGGTGGACGTCGCGGTGAGGGCTGTCGCCCTAGAAACACGTAAGAACTGACACTCCTTCATTCAGTATACATAAACTTACCGAACGAAAAAAAAAAAGGCTTAGAAACTGGTGTTGCTTTCTTCCGAACCGCGCCGACAAGCGCCATTTGCACACGAACTGTCTCGCTTGTCTCTCACAAGTTAATGTATCGAAACATTTTGTTTTGCGCTGACAGACATTTAACGAGTTACTCGCGAACTGAACACGGGACGAGCGCAGAAACACGTGTAGGTATTCATGTTAAATGTCCGTTATTGTTGTCCGATTTTAATCAGCTTTGGAATTTGCAAATTCTGATTAAACTCCCCATTAACAGATTTCGGCGGCTCTCGAGTACGTTTCGGACGGACAGACGGATGAAGCAATTTTATTTCGAGTTCCGTAAGAACGCAAACTCGTGAAAAATGGGAGAACGCATAGTAGAAGGGTAGATAAAATCGGGAAATCATTGTAGAAGCGAGAGAGGATTTCCTGTGAGGGATAGAAAGAGCATCACTTTGTCAGAAGGCCCCCCCGCTTGCCCCTCTAATAAGGGCCGGTGCGAAAGTGCAGACGTTGTGATGGTTAGAAGTAGTGGCTTTGAGAGAGGGGCGCAGGATTTGGGTTTTCTGAATTAATGTCGATTGTATAATTTGGAAAAATAAACCTTAGTGGCATTCACGGCAAGGGAATTTAATTGTGATAACGGTTCAGTGTCCTGTTTCCCATCGCACAGACCTAACAGAGAACACAAAGATATAGCGAAATTTACTCCGTACTTCTACCAATATGTACGGCAGCGCGGTCCCAACTTTTCTTCCATTAGCATGCGCAAACCTCGGTGTCTCACTACGAGTGTTATACCTGCTGCACACACTGAGATCCACACGGGCAAGGAACGGGTAGACGTGCTTCGTAGCATGGCGACGGGCTACGGATTGGACGGCCGGGCTTCGATTCTCGGCAGGGGCAAGATATTTTTCTCTATTTCACAGTATCCAGACCGGCTCTGGGGTCCACCCAGCCTCTATCCAATGGACACCGGAGGCTTTCTCCCAGAAGGTAAATTGGCCAGGACTTGAAACTGACCACTCGCCTCCATCTAATGCAGAGTTAAAAAATGGTGGAGCTGTACGTCCATTTCCCCATACGTCTTCATGGCTTTGTGTTTAATTAATTACGAGTTTACATTTCCTCTGCTAAAATTGCTGCTCTCTGCATCCAAAGGGATTTGCCGAACTGAAGCAGCGGAAAACAGAGGGCTCTGCTTGCTTCCTGCTTGGCTTACTCTTCGACCTTGAAGATGGGGGTGGCATGTACCTCCGAAACGTGAGATCACCTTCGCCGGACTCCACGGCGTTATATCCCACGAGATAGAGCCCTCCGTAACTTCTGATCCGTTTGTATTTGCTTTAAGAAGCCGGATAACGTTCAGTAGGTCCGTCCGTCAGTCCATCCTTGTCCCGCACGTGATATCTCGCACCCAGCACTGAACCGGACTAAACTTTGGCAAAACTAACCTCAAACGACAATCAACACCGACAGAGGTAAATTCAATCCAGACCCTCACACACTATTTCGTTTTAATATCACCCCCACCTGCGCCTAGATATCCGCTGGGGTGTCTTCTCATTAGGATTTACGGGGGGGGGGGGAAGTCCGAATGCAGTTGTCATCTCTCACGTGGTTGTCGACAAACCAAAGCGCCGAAGCTCGAATCTCAAGAAAGCAATATTTACAGAAACGATTCCCAGCGCACGCGAACCGGGCAGCGGCTATATTCCAACGTCAATCAGGTTACCACTATAAACCCAGTGGTTACTATATGTACCACCTTGCTCTAATATACTAAAACTCCCTAAACAGCAGTAACCGGTTGGGCTCTGTAGCGGAGACGTAATGTTTCCTGTGAGGTACGGACTGAACATACTAAAACTCTGCATTCTGCCCACAGAGTGTATCTGTGTGTTCCGTATGGCTCTCACAGTAAACAGCGACTGTTTCCCTACACAGCATTAACCGGTTGGGCTCTGTAGCGGAGACGTAATGTTTCCTGTGAGGTACAGAACAAATTCAGTTGCTTAATGCTGCGGAGGAGAACGCATTTACTTTCTTGGTTCATTTAATGGCTCTGTCAGTATCTGGGGCTACACAGGGTGGAATGGAGGTACAACTGGTGAGCGATGAAGGGGTAAGGATGTGGTCTCTTATCCCGGAAGACCAGAAGAGACATCAGGATTCCTCTCGTACACAAGTGAGAAGCGCTATCGCTGAGCCAGTTCGCTCGATACATATGCATGCACTGTGTGGTTAAACGCAGGTGGTGCGTGCAGGGTTAAGGTATACTCGCATCGCGTGTTCTTGACTGCTGCTATCATCATTATGCCGTCCCGGAAGTGACGTAGAATAGGAGCAAATGGCTCTGCATAACTCAAGACTATTACATCAACAGGACCTCTAATATCAACAGGTTTGAGGTCGACCCCCGCGTGCTTGTCTGCGGTTGCGCAAGGCAGCCAGCCGCTTTCTACTGCGCGCACACAACGCCACGGGCTTTTTGTGCAATTATGTTGTCGCCGAAACGTTTTTTCTTTTTTTTTGGGGGGGGGGTTCTGCCGAAATCATTTAGGCTGTTTCGCAGATGTAAAGCGCAATGGACATACATGTTTCCGTACTGCGCGCCTAATTCACGCACTTCGGAGAAACAAGCCATGGAACCGGGCAGACTGCGATACGTGTCAAGCGGTCATCCCAAGGAAACTCGCTGAGAGTAAGCAATTACGTGCTTTACGGGACGACAGCCGACATATGGCGATCCTCGCAAAGCAGTTTCAAAACTTGGAGGGGGGCAACACGCCTGTCGTTCTGAGAACTGTCAACCCCCGCAGAAACACTGCCTTCAGTTGAACTTCAGAACCCGTATTTTTCCGAGCAGCCCCCATTTATGGGGCAATCTGCGACAAAACGGAAGGTCGTGGGTCAATGGATTTTTCAATTGGCCTAATCCTTCCAGCCCTATGGCCTTGGAGTCGACTCAGCGTCTAACAGCAATGAGTCTCGCAGCCCGATGGACCTCCTCTACCTGCAGCAAACATGAAATTGCTGGTGACTTGGCGGGACCCAGCCTCAGCAGAGACAGCAGCAGTACCACACAGTTCACAACTTTCACTCTGAAGATGCGACGTGAGGCTCTCACAGCGCCGCTGCCTCTCAAGGTCTCAGTCCTGCTGCCCCCATCTTCAGCGTAGAAGACACGAGAGAAGGAGCGTTCGGTGACATAAGGAATGGAGGACAAGGACTGCCCTCACTGTGCCTGAAGATGGAGGCAGCAGGTCGCTTCAAACGCCGGTAAATATATACCAGACTAAACTGTACATATCACAAGGGATAAAGACAAGGTGAGACGTATGGCCTCGCAGTTCGTGGGAAGAGACCGAAAGTCGCTGAGCTGGTGCGCCGGGAGTACATTTGGAAAGTAGACACTTCTCTTCACAGCGCCCTCCACACTAGCTTTGTGTAGTGGCCACCGGGGGGTAAAGTGGCCGGGTCGTGTAGCTGGCCACCCACCTGCATCTAGTGCATAGGGTAATAACGGTGCCGCTACACCTCCACTGTCGCATACGCTTCATGGCGTCATACAGTTACTCAAGCACAAGGACATGTTGGACACTGTCCACTGTCGCATACGCTTCATGGCGTCACACAGTTACTCAAGCACAAGGACATGTTGGACACTGTCCTCTGTCGGATACGCTTCATGATGTCATACAGTTACTCAAGCACAAGGACATGTTGGACAGTGTCCACTGTCGGATACGCTTCATGGCGTCACACAGTTACTCAAGCACAAAGACATGTTGGACACAGTCCACTGTCACGGATATGCGTAACCTTGCCGTCCTATCTACTACAGCAAGCTGTCCCTGCAACAGGCAGTGGAGGCCCATAGCGTTGTGAGACGTCGAGGCTCCCACGTTTTATCCCGACGATCGGCTCACAGATGAAGGTGAGGTCAGCCTTAGGCGCCGGCCGGCCTTTACCCCCAGGGAGATTCCTGGTACTCATATCTGGTAGAGGCTGAGTCGACCCCAGAGCCATAGTGCGGCTGGAAGGATTAGGTCAACTGGATAATCCAGTGATATCATGGAGAATCGAACCCGCGACCTTCCAGCTTGTAGCACAGTGCTTCAACCAACTACGCTACCGCCTTGTTCCAATTTACTACAATTCGCAGTGTTATTCAAGATGTGGGGCGCGTCCCCTTCGAAAGGAAGGATATTGTAGAAAAGTTACACTATAACACTGAGTTCATTGTAATTCGCAGCCGTGTCAGAGATCGACTTTTTGTAGAATCTTCCTAAATACTGTAACTCATAGAAACCTATAAAATGTTGATGTTAAAAAAAAGAGAGATTGGTCACGTGAACGCAAATAACGATGTCATATAACGAGGGAGAGTCAGTAATGGAAGTAAAACAGCTGTAACGGGCGTAATAGGTTACCTAAGCGTATCACTAGGTGGCAGCACAGTCCAGCTTCATGACAGCACACGCGCATGCACATATTCAGGGGCTGGTTTCCGTAGTCAAAATGCCGACCGTCCTTGAGTGTACTACCGAAGAGCGACGTTCTACTATGCGGTTTTTGGTGGGCAGAAGGACTCACTGCAAAGGTTACTCATAAATGATTGCTGCTTACGGTGGGAAGTGTTTGTCGCGTAAAGCGGTTCACAAATTTGTCGAGAAATTCTGTAAAGGACGTTCGGAAGTCGCAGATAACGCCCGAGCAGGTGAGGAAGTGGCCGAGACAACAGTCAAAAGGCTTCTATGCTGCGGGGTTTCCGCGCACTGGTAAAGCGATGGGACAAGAGTATCAATGTTAGTGGAGGATATCTCGAGATATAAATATTTCTTCCCGGCTTGAATATCCATTTGTGACCTTCTTACTGACTCTCCCTCATAATACAATAATTGCATTTTACACACTATCCACCGTCCTGTTATTTACTTTAAATAAAATCAGATGATGGTTACTGTCCAACAATTCAATAACTGTTTGTAAAGATACAGCTGTCCCAGTGTCCAAGTAAGCACCGAGCCATGAAGACGTATGAGGCAATGGAGGTTTACATCCACATATTCTTGGCCTCAGCGAGATAGCTGCTCTTCATATATGCACAGGCACACAGAATTTAAAGACAGCGGAGCGTTGAGAACTTTGCTAAGCCGAGGGGGGGGCACCATTATATAGCGTTTGAAAACTGATGGCAGTAGACAATTTTATATTATCATAAACGGACGAAACGTGCCCTGTAGCAGCACGCCACTGCTCCGAAACAGCCGGACACTTATCTGAGCATCGCAGTCACTGAGATGTGCTCCGAAATGCAAACATCCTATCTCGCGCCTGCGCGCTATGTGACACAGCCTGAGGAGGCGCGCAGGAATTACGACAACACCCAGCAAGGCTGATACCGGGGTGCCACTGCTGGCACGTACTGGCCGTCCTCAGCAGAACGCGCGGTGGATGTGCTCGAGTCCACTGCATGGTGTGTTGGGGCCTCAGTTACCCTTCCTCCTACAACTGCTGTCCCGCTATTTATTGCCGTACTTACCA
Organism: Cryptotermes secundus; assembly: GCF_002891405.2. Lineage (NCBI taxonomy): Eukaryota > Metazoa > Arthropoda > Insecta > Blattodea > Kalotermitidae > Cryptotermes > Cryptotermes secundus. The sequence continues at coordinate 421,999 of NW_019729215.1, forward strand.
CATACAACAAAGTTGTCACCATGCCATGAAGGCGTATGGGGGAGTGACGTTAAGAGTTCCATGCTTTCTCAACCTCGACAGTAGGTTAACCCGGGGGGGAAGAACCCTTGGAATCCATTGTATAGGAGGATGGGTGGGTCCCAGGGCCGGTCTGGACAATGCAAAGAAACTGTTGGCCCTATCAGGAATCGAACCCAATTCCTCAGACATCCAGTCCGTGGCCGGTCGCTATACTGAGCCATCCCTGCTCCCAACCCCATCTTCTCACATTTCGTGCACTCCTACCGTCTTGCAGTCTGGCCACACGCACTGCGCTGAATGCATGCGGACCCCCTCACCACTCCTCAAATACCCTCCGTGCTCTAAAGGGCTTGATCCCAATATGATGCCGTTATGTCTGGCTGGAGCCCCAGGGACAGCTTCGCAGCTTCAAGATGTAAGCTCCTCCAAAGTGCATGGGGTCAAATCCGAGGTGCAGTTGCACATTTCTCCGCATGAGAAATTTGGCAGGAAATCGTGTGTTGCGTGGCCGGCCTTCTGAATGGGACGGAGCGAAGGCACTGGGCGGGTCCTTAGTTAGTTAATTACTGACTTACGAATGCTTCCCTGCTGTTAGCAGCACATAACGCTTCTATTATATATGAATAAGTAATCATCGCTGATACATTCCCGATGTATTTCTACCCTGAAATGGAGGAAGCAGTTTCCTCCGAAACGGCATCAACCAAAACAAAACGCGTCGTAAGGCGTTTTGTCGTAGGTGAACACGCCGAATACAGAATCACATCGAAATTCGAGCACTGTCGAAGATGAAACATGCTGACAGACACGCACCACATCACCATTATGCGCTCATTTAATCGATTCCGCGTCAAGAGCACATGAAATGACATCTAACATTAACTGAAATCAAAATATTTTTCAAAATATTTCAGCGAGACTTGAGGCTTTAATAGCGATCCTGGGATGTGATACCGTGTAGAAGCTGCCTACCCTGCCGGGGCGCAGACAGACACAGCCTTGAAACAGTTCCGTCTACTTATAACGAGGTTCCTCTGCGCTTGTCCCTCGGATACGCATGTCAAGACCGGTTCCTGGAGTCCCCTGTTCGAAACACAGAGCGACGGATGGACACACACGACGCGCATTAAATCTTTCAAACGTGAACGGTTTGAGTGGGAGAGAGAGAGAGGACAGAGAGAGAAATACTGCAGACAGAGAGAGAGATTTTATTGTGTGGGGGAGAGAACATCATTCTGTTGGAAGGTTCCCAGGCTCCGCCCGCTCGTCCCTCTGATAAAGGAAGTGTGAAGGTGAACGTGTTGTCAAGGTTAGAAGCAGTGGCCGCCCGAATTAATGTTGACACATAATTTGGAAAAATGTATTTTTGTGGCTTTGGCAGAAAGGGAACTTAATTTTGATTAATTTTAGTCAAAGTTACGTTAGGACCGACGGTCAGTCGGCCAGTCTGTCTTGGCATCAAGCCCCCCAACCTGTGGGCCCAATACCACATTTTTATTAATGTCAGTTGCTGGTTTCTTAATGTGGGGCGCTCTCTCTAACGACAGGACGCGTCTGTCGTTTACTACTGCTGGTGGCCCTCGCCAGCACAGTCATTCTCGGGTCCGTGTCCCGCGATACTTATGACCATATTTTACTGCCTCGGGTTCGAGACTCCCCAAACCTGGAGGACCAGGTCCCCGTATTTATATCCTTTATGACTGGGGCGACCCACCGGGTGAATTTTAGTAGGGACATTTCAATAATATATAAATATTTAGTCCGTACCTCACAGGAAACGATGTCTCCCCATGACAACGCCGTTTGGGTAAACAGTAACTGTTTATTGTTAGAATCACATGAAACGCATAAACACACTGTGTGAGCAGAATTCAGCGTTTCCGAATGGTAAGGAAGGTCGTTCAAATAGTTACCGGTGTGGTTTAACGAGTTATTAATATCTAGTTCAGAACAGAACACATAAAGCCTACTTTCATGCTACATAGAGCACACCCGAACGTGACGTGCAGCCATGTCCGGCTCCACTGGTTCACTGGTTATCGCTGTTCGCACAGGCGCCCTTGCGTCAGCGGTTTCCACATTTCATATCATGGTCTCCCCTCAACTTCACTTCTTGACTCTGTGCGCATGTCTGTTTACAAAGGACAGCTTCTTCAGTTTTTCATTTTAAAATCGTATTTTGGATCTTTCTCTAGATTATCAATATTTTACAAATTTCGCAATATTGTAGGTCATTGTCCCCTCCTGTTGCGACGCTGGCTCTGAGAAAAGGAACACCTAAATAAGGAAAGGAATAAACGTGAGAATGACAGAACTGGAGAGTACATGGGAGCAGCACACAAACAAACAAACAAAGAAAAAATCGTTCAGTGGTACGTTTCAGGTTCTTACAGCGGGGGCCATAAACACTGCTACCTTCTGGGGTGTGTGTACGAGTTCACCGAAGTTTCGGAGGGATATCAACAAATCTTGCTGCATGCTTAGCATGTCGACCCTGAAGATTGAGGCAGGACGTTCGTCGGAAAAGTCCGCGAACTTCTACCGGACTAAACGGCGACATATCCCAGACAACAGACGACTGCTGTGGCGCGCCGGAGAAAGCATTCATTTCGCGCCAGAAAAGCGGAACATATTTACACAAAAAGCACTTTCACTCGCCCAGCTCGGAAGCGCTGCCGGATTCCTCCGCCATATTCTGGATTATTGAGAACCGAACAAAAGAAGACGCCCGCGCGCCGCGAGTGCTGTAACGCATTACGTGGCACCATCTTGTCTCTTACGTAATGAGGAAAAGTTGAGGTGAGAGAGTGGGACACTGGGTGTCCCGAAAGTGGCTCCACCACTTCACAAACCGACACGCAACATGGGTAAATGTATTCGGAATTTTGGTTGGGAAACCTGAGGGAAAGAGACCACTTCGGAGACCTAGACATAGATGGAGGACACTACTGGAATGAGAGAGCATGGGCAACATCCGCATGTTTCAGGTTCGGGTCCTGTGGTGTAAGCACGGTAATGAAGCGAGGGACTACTTGACCAGTCAAGCTACTATCAGCTTCTCAAGAAGGATTCAGTTAGTCAGTAGGTGAGGGTGTGCACTGAATTTAACTGGCTCAGGATAGCGACCAGTGGTGGGCTGTTGCGAAAACGGTAACGCACATTCGGGTTGCATAATTGTCGGGGAATTTGTTGATTATTTGAGGACTGCTGGCTTCTCAACAAGACTTAACGTGGTTAGTGTTACTTAGGGCTACAGAGCTAAATATGCTATAACACGAGGCCTTACCACTATAAAAGGGAACCACGGAAACAGCCATTGCTATGCAACAGCTTCGTTAACACGCAACAATACTAGAGCCATCTATAAGCACCGTGCGTACGAAGAAACAATGGAGGAACTGTAGGAAGTGGTGTGTTTCTACGTGGTCCGCGCCGAGGCTGAATAAGGGGTCAATTGTATTTTGTGAGGCAGGTTCGAATACATGAACCGTAGCCCTGCGAGCCCCCCCCCCAATGTAGTGTCTCTCACTAACACCCCCACTTCTCTCTCTCACACAGAGAGATCTTCACAGAACTTCTTCCAGGTTGGGAGAGTCTCGAATCTGAGGCAGTACATATCCACACGGCTCCCGTGGCACTCTGGCGAGGGCCAGCAGTAATTGCAAACGTCAGACCCGTTCCTCTAGTCAAAGAGGGTGCCCCACTGTCCGACAGCAATAAAAACATGGCCTTGGGCCCAAGATGGGTGCCTCACACCAAGACAGATTGGCCGACTGACCGTCGCTCATGACGTAATTTTGACGGCTCAGAAGCAAGCCGAGATTTGACAGCTGAAGTCAGTCCAGCCCTGGAGCCAGCGGTCAGAGTGTGGGTTGGTGTGTCACCGCTTCAAGCATTTACTCCATTGTAGCGTGTTACACAGCCGTTACCTAGCAAATGGCAGTTTCTCCGGCTCCGCAGTGTACACGCGGCAACAGAGTAGTGTAGACCTGCAGGCAGACATCCATTTTCCCCGAATGGGAGTGGAACCCACGATCCCGGTGCTCAGGGACTGCAGTAGACCGCGAGTTCACTACGATCGGGCAAGCCGAGTACCACCCGCGAGCGTAACCCAAAATGCTGAACCCCCTGTAGGGCGGCCTGCCGAGACCACTGCTACGTTGCCGCGTCATGTCAGCGGCGGATTCAGTGAGCTGTCGACATGACGCGGCATTCATGTTTTAAGCGCTACGGAATGGAGGCAGGAGCTGTCTGTTGCGACAGCAACACGCAAACTAGCTTTCTGAGGCTCTGAATCCGCCACTGGCTTAGGACCGGTTTCCTTTTCATGTCCGCATCAGTGGCGGCATTCGAGCCAAGGTATCAGGCATTCTCTACGTTTATCAATGACAACTATTTGTTACGAAAAATTATTATTATTATTAATCTTCGGTCCAGAGCTGACTACAGGCTATACTTTGTCCACAAAGGTCTGCCACTGGTCCGTATTCTGAGTCAGTTGCATGCAGACCACACCGTAGTTTCTTCATGATCACTTTTAATATTATCCTCGCTACTCCGGTTACAGTTACACTGGATCGCAATATGAACAGCGCTGTTCACAGTTGGGTACATAATGTAACGTGGGTGGACAGAGCTTCTAGGCAACGACTTGTAAATAACCTTCAGTCGCGCAAGCGCACTCAACAACAGGATGAATGTTTATAGTTCGTTGCTAGACAACAGTCAGCGCCAGGCGACTAGCGTTGTAACTGTCACGTGACTGCCTTTCTACGGAGTCGGTGCCGCGACCGTTACTATGCATCTTCGCGGTAAACACTCCTCCACAACAATCGAACTGGGGTTTCTGTGTGGACGGTGCGAAGGCTATATAACGACATTCCACACAGAACAGATTTCGGTGTTAAGTGACAGTCGTGTGGAGATTTTGCGTGTCATTTGAAGACATTACATACATTGTATGTGTGCTAGAGTGCAGTGGGATTTAGGGCAATGTTATAGTTTCTGTGCTGAGATCCATCAGCAGGAGAGGACTAGTGTGAGTGTGTGTGTGTGTGTGTGTAGCAGCAAATTATGAAGTGTGTATTGACTGTAATTAAGAGAACACTTAACCAAAGTGCTAATGAATCCAATGATACGAACTAGAACCCGACATTTCGTCACGCGTACCATCCCACACGTGACAATACATTAAAAGACAGGTGGCATTTAGACAGCCACTTGTCTCTTCAGACCTGCATCATCACATTCAGAAACAAGTACAGCTTCTGAGCCTTCTGTCGGTGCATACATGTATTGTCTTTTTGTAGTTTCTAAATAAAGGCTCTGCTGTGATATTTTGTTGCTTATTTCCATTGGCGCAACTTATCATTACATTTCCCGTTTATTTGTTCTAGTTTTGTGTGTCTCAGGCCTACGGTTTGCTTCCCTAATGCGGATGGCCCTTCCCCCTCCGCCAGTTACTCCGGATCAGCGGGGGTTTAGTGCACTCCTCTCTAACTGCGCGGATGGAGCTGGCACAGGGAGTGTCTGTGTGTCTCAGCCCTACGGTTTGCTTCCCTAATGCGCGTGGCCCCTTCCCCTCCCCCAGCTACTCCGGATTAGCGGGGGATTAGTGCACTCCTCTCTAACTGCGCGGATGGAGCTGGCACAGGGAGTGTCTGTGTGTCTCAGCCCTACGGTTTGCTTCCCTAATGCGCGTGGCCCCTTCCCCTCCCCCAGCTACTCCGGATTAGCGGGGGATTAGTGCACTCCTCTCTAACTGCGCGGATGGAGCTGGCACAGGGAGTGTCTGTGTGTCTCAGCCCTACGGTTTGCTTCCCTAATGCGCGTGGCCCCTTCCCCTCCCCCAGCTACTCCGGATTAGCGGGGGATTAGTGCACTCCTCTCTAACTGCGCGGATGGAGCTGGCACAGGGAGTGTCTGTGTGTCTCAGCCCTACGGTTTGCTTCCCTAATGCGCGTGGCCCCTTCCCCTCCCCCAGCTACTCCGGATTAGCGGGGGATTAGTGCACTCCTCTCTAACTGCGCGGATGGAGCTGGCACAGGGAGTGTCTGTGTGTCTCAGCCCTACGGTTTGCTTCCCTAATGCGCGTGGCCCCTTCCCCTCCCCCAGCTACTCCGGATTAGCGGGGGATTAGTGCACTCCTCTCTAACTGCGCGGATGGAGCTGGCACAGGGAGTGTCTGTGTGTCTCAGCCCTACGGTTTGCTTCCCTAATGCGCGTGGCCCCTTCCCCTCCCCCAGCTACTCCGGATTAGCGGGGGATTAGTGCACTCCTCTCTAACTGCGCGGATGGAGCTGGCACAGGGAGTGTCTGTGTGTCTCAGCCCTACGGTTTGCTTCCCTAATGCGCGTGGCCCCTTCCCCTCCCCCAGCTACTCCGGATTAGCGGGGGATTAGTGCACTCCTCTCTAACTGCGCGGATGGAGCTGGCACAGGGAGTGTCTGTGTGTCTCAGCCCTACGGTTTGCTTCCCTAATGCGCGTGGCCCCTTCCCCTCCCCCAGCTACTCCGGATTAGCGGGGGATTAGTGCACTCCTCTCTAACTGCGCGGATGGAGCTGGCACAGGGAGTGTCTGTGTGTCTCAGCCCTACGGTTTGCTTCCCTAATGCGCGTGGCCCCTTCCCCTCCCCCAGCTACTCCGGATTAGCGGGGGATTAGTGCACTCCTCTCTAACTGCGCGGATGGAGCTGGCACAGGGAGTGTCTGTGTGTCTCAGCCCTACGGTTTGCTTCCCTAATGCGCGTGGCCCCTTCCCCTCCCCCAGCTACTCCGGATTAGCGGGGGATTAGTGCACTCCTCTCTAACTGCGCGGATGGAGCTGGCACAGGGAGTGTCTGTGTGTCTCAGCCCTACGGTTTGCTTCCCTAATGCGCGTGGCCCCTTCCCCTCCCCCAGCTACTCCGGATTAGCGGGGGATTAGTGCACTCCTCTCTAACTGCGCGGATGGAGCTGGCACAGGGAGTGTCTGTGTGTCTCAGCCCTACGGTTTGCTTCCCTAATGCGCGTGGCCCCTTCCCCTCCCCCAGCTACTCCGGATTAGCGGGGGATTAGTGCACTCCTCTCTAACTGCGCGGATGGAGCTGGCACAGGGAGTGTCTGTGTGTCTCAGCCCTACGGTTTGCTTCCCTAATGCGCGTGGCCCCTTCCCCTCCCCCAGCTACTCCGGATTAGCGGGGGATTAGTGCACTCCTCTCTAACTGCGCGGATGGAGCTGGCACAGGGAGTGTCTGTGTGTCTCAGCCCTACGGTTTGCTTCCCTAATGCGCGTGGCCCCTTCCCCTCCCCCAGCTACTCCGGATTAGCGGGGGATTAGTGCACTCCTCTCTAACTGCGCGGATGGAGCTGGCACAGGGAGTGTCTGTGTGTCTCAGCCCTACGGTTTGCTTCCCTAATGCGCGTGGCCCCTTCCCCTCCCCCAGCTACTCCGGATTAGCGGGGGATTAGTGCACTCCTCTCTAACTGCGCGGATGGAGCTGGCACAGGGAGTGTCTGTGTGTCTCAGCCCTACGGTTTGCTTCCCTAATGCGCGTGGCCCCTTCCCCTCCCCCAGCTACTCCGGATTAGCGGGGGATTAGTGCACTCCTCTCTAACTGCGCGGATGGAGCTGGCACAGGGAGTGTCTGTGTGTCTCAGCCCTACGGTTTGCTTCCCTAATGCGCGTGGCCCCTTCCCCTCCCCCAGCTACTCCGGATTAGCGGGGGATTAGTGCACTCCTCTCTAACTGCGCGGATGGAGCTGGCACAGGGAGTGTCTGTGTGTCTCAGCCCTACGGTTTGCTTCCCTAATGCGCGTGGCCCCTTCCCCTCCCCCAGCTACTCCGGATTAGCGGGGGATTAGTGCACTCCTCTCTAACTGCGCGGATGGAGCTGGCACAGGGAGTGTCTGTGTGTCTCAGCCCTACGGTTTGCTTCCCTAATGCGCGTGGCCCCTTCCCCTCCCCCAGCTACTCCGGATTAGCGGGGGATTAGTGCACTCCTCTCTAACTGCGCGGATGGAGCTGGCACAGGGAGTGTCTGTGTGTCTCAGCCCTACGGTTTGCTTCCCTAATGCGCGTGGCCCCTTCCCCTCCCCCAGCTACTCCGGATTAGCGGGGGATTAGTGCACTCCTCTCTAACTGCGCGGATGGAGCTGGCACAGGGAGTGTCTGTGTGTCTCAGCCCTACGGTTTGCTTCCCTAATGCGCGTGGCCCCTTCCCCTCCCCCAGCTACTCCGGATTAGCGGGGGATTAGTGCACTCCTCTCTAACTGCGCGGATGGAGCTGGCACAGGGAGTGTCTGTGTGTCTCAGCCCTACGGTTTGCTTCCCTAATGCGCGTGGCCCCTTCCCCTCCCCCAGCTACTCCGGATTAGCGGGGGATTAGTGCACTCCTCTCTAACTGCGCGGATGGAGCTGGCACAGGGAGTGTCTGTGTGTCTCAGCCCTACGGTTTGCTTCCCTAATGCGCGTGGCCCCTTCCCCTCCCCCAGCTACTCCGGATTAGCGGGGGATTAGTGCACTCCTCTCTAACTGCGCGGATGGAGCTGGCACAGGGAGTGTCTGTGTGTCTCAGCCCTACGGTTTGCTTCCCTAATGCGCGTGGCCCCTTCCCCTCCCCCAGCTACTCCGGATTAGCGGGGGATTAGTGCACTCCTCTCTAACTGCGCGGATGGAGCTGGCACAGGGAGTGTCTGTGTGTCTCAGCCCTACGGTTTGCTTCCCTAATGCGCGTGGCCCCTTCCCCTCCCCCAGCTACTCCGGATTAGCGGGGGATTAGTGCACTCCTCTCCAACTGCGCGGATTGAGCTGGTACAGGGTGTGTCTGTGTGTTTCAGCCTCATACATCCTGCCGTGCAACCGGACCGACCCCAACATCAACGCCTGCATCAAGAGGGGCTTCACACACTTGCGGCCCTACATCGCGGCGGGTAAGCAGCCACTGACGTCGCAAAACCTTTGTACAAACTTGCTTCGTGAACTGACGCCGTCTGCATTGCGTTCTCCTGTTAGGGGGCGGGGACTCCAGGCCATCAGAACAAATTCTGCTGCATTCTGAATACAGATACTGTGACGTCACTATTCGTGGCCGAACACCGAGAATCGTGCAGAATTTTCATTCTATTACTCACAGTTTTGTATCACACTGGTCAAGAGTTCATTCTTTGTTCGGCCCTGACATCTTCTTCAGTTTTGTAATCCTATACACAGACGGGATATCAGCCCGTCGGAAGGCAGGACAACACACACATCCATGTCTCGAGTGGGACTCGAACCCACGAGCCCAGTGCTCGAGCGGGCGAACAGTTCATTCCTCCGTGATGGGCACCCATCCCGAGTCAGCTGAACATAAACGCGAGTGCAGGTGCAAGTGAAACAGTTTACTGAAAATAATGCGGGTAAAACCAAAATGGGAGTCATGTAAACAGTTCTGATATGCATGGTGGATTCTGCCCTGAAGACGGAGGCAGAAGTTTCTTCAGGGCACATTCTACCATAACTGACGAAAGCCAGCGCCTCTGCGACGGCCTGCAGGCTGGACGGCCGGAGTTCAATTCCCGGCAAGAAATAATATTCTCTTCTTCTCCACAGCGCGCAGACCGGCTCTGAGGTCCACCTAACCTCGTATCCAATGGGTACTGGGGGGTAAAGCGGCAGGGGCGTGAAGCTGACCATTAACCTCCATCTGGTGCTGAGGTCAAGAACGTTGGAATTATACCTCCACTCCCCCATACGTCTTGATGGCGTGGTGCTTACCTAATTAAGCAGGGGGACAACATTACTTTCACTTTCCGGCTGTTACACGTCAGTGGGGAGGAGCTGTGTCCTGTGACGTGTGCTTCTGACTGCACTCGAGAAAGGCCGGTCACTTTGAATGACAGCTGTCCTGAGTCTGATCTCATTCACCACTGCAGGTATACCCGAGCTGTCTGTGCCCCCGATGGAGCCCCTGGTCATCCCGCGACTTGCGATGGAGAACGGCAATGGGGCCGTTCGCGTGAGGGCGACGTTCAACAACATGACCATCCGCGGAGGCAGCAACTATACCATCACGTGGATAAAGTACGTATTCATACTCATCTGCATGTCGGCTCTTGCTGTGGAAGTGGCCGTGGCCTAATTTAAGGTACTATCCTAATATATGCATGACTGGCACGCGGTAGCGTAGTTTGTCTCAAGCATTATGCTACAAGTCGGAAGGTCGCGGATGCGAATCCTGATGAGGTTATTGGGTTTTTTCAATTAACGTAATCCTCCTTGCCGCATTATGGCCGTGGAGTCGACTCACCCTCTAACAGAAATGAGTAGCAGGAATCTTTCTGGGGGTAAAGGGGGGTAGGGTGGCGCGTAAAACTGACAAGCTCACCGCCATCTGTGAACCGATTGTCTAGGAACTGGGAGCTTCGACGTCTCACAACTATATGGGCATCCACGGCCTGTTACAGGCCCCAATAAGTGCATGGGTGCACTGAGGAAAGTCGCGAAAACCTCTGACACGACAGCTGCTCTCCAGGACGCCGCTCACCGTGGCGTTTGTTTCAATAGTTTCTTTAACGACGATGTCAGCAGTTTTCGTTTTAGTTTCTTGGGGTGGTGTGAGACTGAGTCCACTTGACTTGCCTACTGGTCCAGCCCCGGATCATAGATGATGAGTGTGCAGCAGTCGGTGGAATGAGAATTGGAAGGGGAAACCGAAATACTCGCAGGAAACATGCCCCAGGAGCACTTTGTCCACCACAAATCCCACATGTTCTGACCTGGGTTCGAAGCCGGGAACTGACCACCTGAGCTGTGGCGCCGCCCCCACGATGTCAGTAGCTCAGAAAAACTGGATGTGGAAGGAAGGGAGGAACCGGGATAGCGACTGGCTACGGGCTGGACGCTCAAGGGGTCGGAGTTCGAATCCCGGTAGGGGAAAGAGTTTTCTCTTCTCCACGTCGTCCAGAGCGGCTCTGAGGTCCACCCAACCTCCTATCCAATGGGTACAGGGGGCTCTTCCCCGGAGGTAAAGTAGCCGGGGCGTAAAGCTGATCACTCACCTCCAATTATTGCAGAGGTCAGGAAAATGCGGATCTATAAATACGCTCCCCCATACGCCTTTACGGTGTAGTGCTTAATTAGTTAAGCACAGGGACAACTTTACGCTACCTTTTTACGGAAGTAGTCAGAAATACGTGCACTAACTCATTGTCTGTGAGGTCTGGGCGATGCCCCGGCCAAAATCCGAATCCGATGAGTTAACTGCTCAGCCGGCCGTGAGGACTTCGTGCTTGTTGAAAAAGGCAAGATGAACACTAAGGCGTTCTTTGCAACTGCATTAAACATCCTGAAGTGCCTTAGCACCTTCTGAAAGGTCAGAGTCACTGGCGGCTTACCGCCAAACAGTTCGTCTTGGCGACAAGCCCCTTGAGACCCACGACCAGCAATTTTATTTTCAACCGAACCGTTGCTGTAATAGTCCTTAAGTAACATCCTCTCTGACGAGAAGATGGGTTTGTCTCTTATGAATAGGCTTGGCGTTTCATCGAGTGTACATTTCGCACATATAGCGTGTTACTGGAAATGCTTCCTTTTGCACTATATACGAGTCCTCTCTCAGTACAGGCTCTGCAAAGCAGATCGTGCATAGCTTGCGTATCTTATGCTACAACGGTCGTAAGCTTGACCACCGCCAAGTTTAAGCCTCTTATATTTTCTGTGTCTGGCTTCGCCTTGTCCTATTTCGCGAACATGTGCATTCTCGTGATTTTGTGTGATTTCTAGTTGTTGCCTGCACAATTTTCTTACATAATCGTATACATACGGAAGGTTGAAAGTCGTGTGCAAATCGCAGACCGGTGTGCACCTTGGAACATTTCCAGTGGTCGGGAGAACCTTGTTTTGCAGGCGCTGCAATTTTATGAGGCAGGTGTCTGCTGATAATTCGCAGGCGGAACATGCGTAAGTCATTGCTGATCTGAGTCGTGCCTTATGAAAGGTTAGTTTAATGTTGGCACTTACACACTCATTTTTAATAGGGAGCAGATTCTGACAAATGTTCCGAAAGCCTTGGCTTCAATAATTTCTGTCAGTCTCCGTGTAAGCCTCCTATCGAAGATTACGCCGAGAAACTTTATATGATTTAGGGCTAAACAATATACAAAGATTCAGTCCGTACCTCGCAGGAAACACATTGTCTCCGCTACAAAACCAACCGGTTAATGCCGTGCGGAACACATAAGGACAGTGTACTGGCAGAATGCGGGGTTTTGTAAAGGTAAAGCAGGCGGTGCACAGAGTAACCGACGTGGTCTAAAGGGTTAGTTAGTTATTGGAGAGGGTGGGTTTCCCCATGCACTTAGACCTGTATTGGTCCATTGTGCTTCCCTCTATGATTTCTACCAGTCTCTATATCCTAACGGTACTGGTGCTTACCATCAGTCCCGCCCAGCCAGCGAGACCGGCTCTACTAGCTGAGAGGTATCTATAATGCTTCCCCCATCTACCAGAGGTATTAGAGACTGCTGTTGGGCGGGAAACGTCCGTTAATTTGGCTCAGTGACCTCCTTTGGAGATATGAGGTTCTTTTACGTGCCGTAAAGCTACGACACGGGACCCACGGCTTAAAGTCCCTCCCGGAGGACTTGTTCCGTGAATTTTTCCGCCCTTAAAAATTCGACGACCTCCGCCGGGTATTTGAACCCGCGTACTACGTGTCATGAGGTGGGAACGTTACTTCTAGACTACGTTGGTCTAAAGGGTTACTAATTTGAAGAAGAAAAAATGTTTTTCTACGATTTAATAATGGGCATGTGCTACATGCGTGACGTCAACGGTTCCCCTGAATTCCGCCCTTCCAAGATTTTCTCCAACTCGCGCCAGACGTTTAAAGTTTCGTGACCTTCCTTTCCCTTCGCTACTGAGAAATATGGGACTTGCATGTAGGTTTACTTTCTAAACACTAGTCTTGCATTTCTCCGTGTTTCAGTCTTGTCATTGTGTCTGAGGTTTTCTGAACTATGACATCGTCTAGTCTGGTAAGGATTACCATCGTTTCGTAGGAACACACGCCTCAGTCTTCACATTTCATAAAGGTAAAAAAAATAATTAAATTTCGCTTAGTGCGGGGGTGGAGTTCAGCTGGGTCCACTCGGCACGGCGGCCACTGATTGGCCTATTGTAGCCTGCCCCGGGTGATTATGATGATGGAGAATTTGGTGGAATGAAGACTGGCAGGGGAAACCGAAGTACTCGGAGAAAACCCGCCCCAGCGCCACTTTGTCCACCACAAATCCCACTTAACCAGACCCGGGATCGAACCCGGGTCGCCGCGGTGGGAAGCCAGCGACTAACCGCTTGAGCTATGGCGCGGCCCCTTTCATAGAGGTAGATTTTACTCCGAAGGCAATGTGTCCCTGTGTAACGTCGGCAACCATGTACCAGCCTACACGGCGTCACGCTCTCGCAGAGATGACTATGAATATTGTTTATCATTGGGTGTACACACTTGTGGCCCCGGTAGAAGTCCATCGACGTTTAGAGGGAAAGTATTCTTGCCGCCTGCTTCTTGTTTGCCTTGGATGGAGGCAGTACGTTCCTCTGAAACGTCGGTGGACTCCTACCGAGCTACATGGCGTTACATCCCAGAAGACTTCAGTTACAACGATTTGTGGATTTCGTTCGGTTCCTGTGCCGACAAGAGTAAAGTCCCGCTCGGTTTGCTGCAGGTCTGACGTTCCTAAGTACCGCATAGACATTGGGCTGTCCCTCCCACGCATCGAGGCGACGGGGAAGTACGAGGTGGCGGGGAACGTCCTGCTGTTCCCGGTCCGCAGCAAAGGAGAATTCTGGGCCGTCTTCTGTAAGTACCGCGCGGCCTCACTTCAGTATGGCGCAGTCTGTCGCACATTGGCGGGGATGCCAGTAGCAGTTGGTTCCTCCGAGACATGGGCGGACTTCTACCGGACTACTTTGCATCACGTTCCAGGATACAGTGCCCTTTGTTGCTGCGTGGGCCGACTGTAACGCAGTTGTTTAGACTTCATAACGTTGGGCGCTCGTAAGGAACAGGATTTGAGACTGTCACAGCGGTGACTCTTCCGGGACATAACGCCGTGAGCTCGGTCGAATTCCAACAGACTACACGGCGTCACATTCCTCAAGACGGAACTCTTCAGCTCTTTTTATTTTTTATTTGTAAATTAAAGAAAAAATTAGTTTTTATGAATTAATCTGTATCAGTAGTTTGCACATGCACGGATCAAGCAGTCGATCTTAGACATTTCGAGACTTATAACCAATTAGACTTAGTAACATAGCTTTCCAAAAATATCCCGCAGCCCTCCCTGGGGGTAGGGCGCCTCACACATTGTAAACCACTGCTTTAATATAGTTGGAAACGCTGCCGGTAACTCAGCTGACATGATGCGTCACACTGGATTGAAAATAACTGGAAAGGAAGCGATCGCGACATACAATTTCAGGTATCATAGCGGCATTTGCCTGGGAGACTGAGGAAAACCATGTGTAGGCAATAAGACACGCGGATATAAAACGAATACATGGGGTTATACACGCAGCATTTCGGGCTCTTTAGGAAATCAATTGCTGTTTACTGCGAGATAATCATGCGAAGTGTATGTAGACCCGTTGTTAGGCAACGACCACGAAAAATGAAAATATACAACGGCCGTTGCTAAGTAACGGCTCCGCAAACAATCATGTTTCTACAGAAAAATTGCGCTGTAACAGAGGAACAGTATTTTCTATGAGGTCTATGCCGAGATGCTATAAGCAGACAGTAAGTTGGTTGGTTGGTGAGTTAGTGAGTCAGAGAACTGCTGGCGATCAGCCGCTGTGGGCTGTTGCTGTTACAAGCTGGTGACTGAGACATGGGACAGTGCGGGAACCCAGAGGAATGGGAAGTCCGCCGTCGAAAGCCGTTACCAAGCAACGGCTAGGGAAGGCGTGACTGTGTGTATGTGAAATCATGCCCTGTGTCATGAGCCCCAAACTCGTCTATAGTCAGTCCATGGAGTGACTGTATATGCGTATAATTGGGCGCACGGCATAGGGCATTAGAATGCCAGGGGCCCTCAAAGTGTGTGACACCGCGACCCCTCCCCCCAGAAGTCATGCGCTGGGAACGGCAGGAGTTAACATGCATTTCTGAGAACCCGCATGTCGCTGTGTGTCTGCTTGCAGACAACATCTCCGCGGTGACCAAGATTGTGGGCAAGGAGGTGACACTGGAGGACGGCAAGCGGTACATGAGGACGGAGAAGCTCCTGGTCGACTTCACCCTGGGGAAGTCCCGCTTCAGGATCCGCGACTACATCAACGACGGAAACATTCTGGGTAAGCCAATGTGTGAGACGTCGGCCCAGGCCGCCTGAGGCGCCTTTCTCCTCTGCAGAGACCTCATCGCCACCGACTGTACCTCAGTCGTGGCACTGCTGACTTCTCCACTCAATTCTTGTCTCATACCCTGAAGATGGAGGCAGTGTTACCCCGATCGGTAACGCTGTCGACTACAATTCGGAAGGCGTCCGTTTCGAACCTCGGCCTGGACGACGATTATTCTCATAGACTTTTAGAGGTTTTCTTCAGTCACTTCACAGAAATTCCCAGACATCTCGCAATAGGCCACGACCTCTTCCTTCCATATATCTTCAAATTTTTCCTTCAGTAATGATCCTACAATTCCACGCTATATGGTCTCAGTTACTGAGTATGTCGTTAAATGAATCATAAAATAATAATAATAACAACAGACCATCACAATATGAATCTTCACCGCCACAAAAATCTTAATGCCGGTTTATTGGTGTTCAATTCTTTCAATTAACAATTTATTCTTTTATGTCGCTGATAATTTGTTACCGTTGTTTTCAAGAAGTTCTTAGCCTGCTTTGTACGTGTATATTCTTCTGGATCTGCGAGCGAGTGAATTGCGTATCGCTGGGTGGAACAGAGCAACGCCTCTTCGCGTGTTTGTAACAGAAATGCGTTTTCTTGTTTTGTCATGACTGTACTTCTGTCGGCATGTAACAATCCAAGGACCACTGAATGGATTTTCACGAAACTCGATACTGATGGTGTACTAAAATTCGTAATTACGTTCCAAACCTGGTTTGAAGCAGAGGACAATACCGGACACTCCACATGGAGACCTGGGAGTGTTTCTGCGCGCGCATCTCGAGTGTAACTCGGTAAACGTTTATCGGAGAGAAAAATATTTCAAACAAAATTTGTAGAATGAAGTGAAAGACGTGTTTTACGTCCGGCACGCTTTTATTGTCAGTTTCTGGTTTCCGGAATAACTGAACAAAGTGAGCGAGGTTGCCTGAAATGTTGCGCAATTTGCCTGTGGGAGCTAATAAACCCCACGATCCCAGGACCTCCCAGATGCCACAAACTGCAGTGAACCAGGAATCCGTCAGGTAGGCCGACGTGTATAAAAAGAAAACGCCTCTAGGACTGACCCCGCGCTCTGTGTGTTCAGGTGAGGCCATGAACCAGTTCCTGAACCAAAATGCTGAGGAGATCATCAAGGAGATGAAGCCTGCAGCGTCGCAGACCATTGCCCGGTACTTCAGGGAGTTCCTGAACGCCGCCTTCCTCAAGATCCCCATTGAGGTGTGGCTGAGGGACGCATAGATGCGTCATCTCGAACCGCTGTCGCCTGGGACACCGTCCTCTGTAAGCGGCCCACACCTCAGGAACGTTCCCGTCCACGTTTGAGAAGTGTCCCGACCGAACCGCGCAGAAGACAGCACATAACATGGGTTTGTTGCGTAACGGGATGTCTTACAGAAGAGAGCTGCAGCATGTTAGGTTCCGAACCCACTAGCATATGAGGGAGAGTCAGTAAATACGTCACACAGCTGTAATGGAGGTAATAGGTTTCCTAACTGTATCACTAGGTAGCAGCACAGTCCGGCTTAATGCGAGCCTAGGTGGCACATGCGCATTCGCATGTTCAGCGGCTTGTTTCAGTAGTCAAAGTGGCGACCGTGCTTGAGGATTGTACTACCAAAGAGCAGAGTTCTCGTGTGGGAAAAAGGAATCAATGCAAAGGATATTCATAAAGAAATGTTTCCTGTTTACGGTGGGAAGTGTTTGTCGCGTAAAGCGGTTCACAACTGGGTCGAAAAATTCTCTCAAGGACGATGATGCCCAGCCAGGTGAGGAAGTGGCTGAGGCAACAGTCAAAAGGCTTCTATGCTGTGGGTTTCGACGCACTGGTAAAGCGATGGGACAAGTGTATCAATGTTGGTGGAGGATATCGCGAGAAATAAATGTTTTTCTTTCTCCAGGTTCGAATATCGCGTGTTTTGCGTTTTATATCCACCTGTGACGTGTTTATCGACTCTCCCTCGTACACTTCCCTCAGTCAGGACAACCCTGCAACCAGACACAGGTGCACTCGGCACACCCAGACTGGTCCCAGTGGAATAATACTGAACAGAAATAGAGATAAGGGTTTCCCATGTATCCATCCCCATTTCATTATTGCCGACTGGAGGGGGAGGGGTCATTGTTTTTATTGACCGTAGAATGGATTTTAGCCCCGCCTGCAGGGAGGTTTCAGTTTCGTCATCCTGTGATGCTTTCCACGTTTCTTACTGGCATCTTTTCTGTTATCTCCCGCTGATGCCGTATTATTCTGCCTAGAACTGCTTTTGGTCTGAGAATAGCGCAGGAACTTTCCTCCCCGACACCTGGTAACTGTAACAGATACATTTCCCGAAACGTCGTGTGAAATAACTCAAAGACGATGGCCATATCCGAAACAATTGCCATGTTTAAGTCAGAGCGGACTGATGAAGCTGTGGACGGTGGAGACTTGCTTGCAGAGAGACAGCAAAGTGTATCAACATGGTACAAATACACCAAAACTTGTAAGAGGCTGCCTGAACCCCAAGAATGCTTGTGTGCCGTGAGTGTGTGTGTGTGAACAGACAAAGACACCCCCTCATATGAGAATTCAGCACTGCTTTTTACCTCGACACAGAGAAAACTTTAGTTTATCTTTCCTCATATTATTAAACACAGAGTGTCCACTCAAAACGTAATTCTGCATATCACGAATGTGACTTAAAATATCCACCGACTAGACATCACACTGTAATGTAGGTTTTGCGTTAGAATTTCGAAGAAAGGCTATTTTTTTACAACATACCAAATACTGAGGCTGAATACGTTTTGGTTGGACATTATGTATAGCGAGTATTTGTGATTCATATGTACAGAATGTTCCTCCAGTAACCATATCTTAGTGTCACATGTAGAGTGTACAATATATAATAATATTTATAAACTGAAATATTGTCTCCTTATCTGCAACAGCACCTAAACGACAAAATTTAATATTAACAAATCAATATAAGGAGTCCACTTTCCTGCCTTTACCCCGTGCGCTATTGCCCGATACATACGTGTATATCCAACATCGGCAAACAATATGTGAGATTCATTCAACAAACAAACGGGACTACAGATCCGTTCGAGTTAATCGTGGCCATCCACAACAGTGGCTAAACTATGCAGGCATTTGCCAGGATACCATCTAAGCAACAGATATGGAGTAAACTCTCGCTAATCCGGACTAAGTGGGGAAGAGAGGTCGGCCGGATTAGCGATAATTCGGATTACTATAGCAAAAAGACAAAAAACTTAGAACACAAATAAATGAAGAAATTAATGATATAAGTAGTGTTGATGAAAATAAATAATGAAAAATATCAGTGTAGAGCCTCTATTTGAAAACTATAAAAAGGCAATTATATTCATTCAGAAGCTGTACTTGTTTCTGAACGTAATTATGCAGGTCTGAAGAAACTGTCAAGTTGTGTCTGAACAGACAAGTGGCTCATCTGCCTCCCTAAATGCCACGTGCCTTTTGAAGGTGTACTCAACTGTCAACAGCGATTTTCATATTTCGATCTGAATTAGCGAGGGTTTACTGTAACATAAGAATGGCTTCGTCACTGTAATAAAGAGATGCATGGACGGTAATTATTCTGGTTTCAGACGTAGACTTAAAATGTTCTTGTGCGTGTTACTTTCCCCTGCTCAAGGGATGTGCAGTTTCTCACGTTTGTCTTCACACTATACAGAACTCTTTCAGCAGACTCGCTCCCTGTTTGCCTGAATACTACCGGAAACTGAAACCAAAACACGGTGTAACAAGTCTGGTGTATATCATCACCTTTGTTTAATTATTTCCAAAATCGAGGAAAAATTATTCTCAGCAGACGGTATGTGTTTCATTTTTCTCTGCAATTTTCGTAAGGTAAAAGGTAAAGCTATCCCTGTAACAGGCCGTGGAGGCCCATAGGGTTGTGAGACGTCGAGGCTTCCACATTTCCTAGACAGTCGGCTCACAGATGGCGGTGAGGTTGTCAACCTTACGCGTCGGCAGCCCTTTACCCCCAGGAAGATTCCTGGTACTCATTTCTGTTAGAGGCTCAGTCGACCCCAGGGCCATAGTGCGGCTGGAAGACTTAAGCGAATCGAAAGTTTCCTATGCCCTCATCGGGAATCGAACCTGCGACCTTCCAGCTTGTAGCCTAGTGCGTCAACCAGCTGCGCTAGAGCGTGCCCCTTACATTTTGGACATTTAGTGAGTTACGGCTGAGATGCGCGTCGGTCCTCATGTGAAGCGTCCGCTGTTGTCGCCGATTTAACCGAGATGGAAGTTGTGCAGAAGAATCCGCAGAGCCGCCTTCCAATATCAGATTTCTTGAAAGTTCATTTGACCCTTCCACGCCGACGAAGAGGATCATCGTGGGGGGAATTGCATTTCTTAGGACGTTTCGTGGCGACCGCGTATACGAGTGGAACAGTGAACAATTCGTGACTGCATGACCGGATTGACATAGGGAACTGACTGGACGGGCACAGTGTGTCCCACAAGCAGATAATACTCCTGCTCCATGCAGGGCCTTGCTTTGCGCAGACAAAACAGTTCCCTCGCGACACTGACACAAGCCCGTACCAAGTGTCAGCCAATGAATCCATGGATATACACAAACAGATCTGTCTGGAGGGCACTGACCTCTGACCTTGGATGCAAACAAGACAACAGACTACCGACTAGCGATGACGAAGTGGTTCCCGAGCTACAAGCATCGGAACCCCGGCTCCTATCGTGCCGCTGACTGCGCCGCATGACCGGGGTTTGATTCCGGTGGAGGCAAAAACCTTCCCCCTTACCACCACGCCCACGTTAATCTGTTCTGAGGTTACAAATGCTTGGAGCTTTACCTCCACACTCGTACACGTTTTAATAATATAACAGTTAGGCACTAGGGAGACATTCCCTTTATACTGTGGTCTTCTGAGTCCGGTAGTAGGGGGAACTTCCACTTTCGTACCGTCCTACCTGACTGTACTGTGGCATAATGAGATACCAGAATATTATCACGTGACTGAGTGACTACAGAAGAGGTTACATTGGTAATCGGATTTATTCGACACTTTTAACACAACTCGTGACTTGGTGCACTTTACAAATCACTGTCACACACACACACACACTTCACTGCGCTGCTTGGTAGCGGCTTCCGACAGTGGACGTTCCTCTGCTTCCGGGCTCACGTCCTCGCAGGCTGGCGGCTGCATCACGCAAACCTACTCTTCTGTCATCTCAAGACTCTCTTAATGGCAGCTGGGCCTCGTTATATAGCCTTGGCACGGACCGCACAGAAAATACCGCTTCCGCTATTGCGTATTCGTCCGTTGCCGGAGAAACTCCGTGTCCACAGAGCTGTTCCCTAGCAACGGCTGTGTACTGTCGCCTGTTTAGGCAGCTGTTACTTGGCAAAGGGTCTACATGTCACAATATAAATGTTTATGAGACATCAGGTTCATAGTCCTGACCATGAGCTCACCGCCTGTCGACTGAGTGAAGATATTTCTGGTTCCTCCAAGAACGAGAGCAATGTTTAAACCAAGCGCCGAGCGATGTTGCCTTCTCAAGACGGACTCCACCGAGCGGTTTATTTATTTAACGACGCTGTTTGTATATGAGATCTTATAACTGTCGAATGATCCTACGATAACACGTGAACACGTGGTGTGTTTGGAAGTAACTGGAAGGAAATGTCGTTGCCGGAATGAGGGTATTTTGCCAGCTTTCATCTGGAGAGACTGAAGAAAATCATGTAACATCAGGATAGTTGGTGTCCCCGGCGAGATTCGAACTGTGCACCTCACTGACACAAAACAGAAGGATTATAACACTCAGGATTACGGGGGTTTTGGACTCTGTCCATCGTCCGGCGTTCTAGAACCTAGAGAACACAGCGCTTCGGTTCAGTCCAGTGCAGTGATTGAGGTTAGTTCTTTCTAAGGGGCCCAACTGAGTAGGTGTCTCTCCCCACCCTCATCTGAGGACGGAAACACATCCAGTTTCCGAAACGTCGTGTTTTCTAGTCTCTAGAATACCGGACGACGGAAAAAGTCCAGAAACCCAGTAATTCTGAGAAGGATTCTCTCTTGAGAACTTTTTGTGTCTGCCTGAAGCCTTAGAGCACTGTTTACACAGAACTACAGGTTGCGGCAGTTGATACGTTGCTACCACGGACTTGTGAGACCGGGGCGGGCTGCCCCCTAGCAGCGAAAACGAGCAACACTGTCCGGCTATGTCATAATGAACATAAATAAGGAATTGACGGATTGAGGCCGAAGATTTTATACCCCGCCCAGATTAGATACGGAGATCATCGTCAGGGTCAATGCACCATACAAGGCTGCCAAACCCCCCCCCCCCCCCCCCCACACACACACACTTCCAGCGAAGTCGAAATTCCCGCGGAAAGAAACCGCCGGGAAAGTCGCGAGATACACGCACCGCATTTGACAATACGTGTATATCGTAGCGTGTGTAGCTGCTGCTATGCAACGGTTGCGAGAAGGAACATGCGTTGCTTTGTAACGGTCAGTAAGCTTGTCAAATATACCCGAGCTATCGCTAGGCAACGGCTCGGTGAACGGGTTCCCGAGGCAACGGATATGCATGCAACGATCGAGGTATTGTTGGACTATAACAATGTAAACGGTCAGTCGAGATCAGGAGTGGTTAGTTTACAGCTGGCATTGAGGGAACTGACAAGAGGACCTGAGCACGGGAAGCTGAAGAATCTCGACGGTTAAAGCCGTTGCCAAGCAACGACTGATTAAAGAACAGCAGACTGGAAAAGACTTAGCGGCTGCTGTAGTGATCTGTCTGCGGTTCATGCTGTCGATATATTTCTAAAAACTACAGTACGTATACAATTTTATTACACGCTTCTCCTTACACTACCGAAAGTTGTTTCCTGCTCACCCCAAACATGGACACTACACAACGTTTCTAGGACACATCAGTAAACGTTTTGATACAAAAATAACTAAAGCAACAACACAGACAGGGACTAAGGTTAGGGTTCGCGCGTTTGCATCCGGAAGGTCCTGCGACCGGCCATCGCGATCAAGGTTTCCAGTGGTTTTCCTCGAGCCTACAGCAAATGCTGAGTCGGTACCCAGATTCCGGGTCGCACACGCAGCCACCTCCCCTCACAACAGCGTCCACTTCCCAACGCTTTACCTTCTCTCCTGGGAACTTCCAAAGCAGGAATACTGTTCCTGTTTCATGTCTGACTGCTAGGCGGATGTCTCTGCCAGTAAACACTTTGCGGAAATGAGTGCATGTTTCCACTTGATAAGTGTATCGATCAGTGTGCGTACACGTGACACAGCTTGGCGCAGGCCAGTGATCTGGGATGTTCCTTCCTTGCGTGTCAGTAAGCCGGCTCCTCAGCCGCGTCAATCTGCAATTTTGGTTCCCTACGCTCTTACGTGATGCCATGCACCGTGAACCCAGCCTCAGGACAAAATGAGAATCACGCCGCGGGAATGCACGCACCGAAATGGAAGCCGGTTCTGCCGTGCTCGGCTAGGACCCAGGACTGCATGCCCAAATATATATAAAAACTGCAATAACAACAAGAATAAGTGACCAGTATTGCTCTAATTGTAACTAGTTCAAGCTTATCTTATCTATTTTCATTCACTTGAAACCAAAGTAGCTATACAAAAACACATTTATGGATGATGCAAAATTGAAATGGGCTTGCGAGTAGCGCGCCCTTCGGAACACCAGGACACACGTTTATATAATGTAGACCTCTGCATTGCAAACACTGAGAGGGACTGTACAAGTGCTACCTGATGATGGCAAGAAAGTGGCCGAAACGTGTCGTAATTATAGAAACCGTACACTTACCCTAGAATTATACATATTATCACATGTAGACATTTGTGACTTATAAGACGGGGTTTGGATTCGATTTATTGCACCTTATACATTCACAACTCGGGACTACAGGCAATACAACACCATCGCTATTCTGCACACTTCACAGTTCACCGTTACACACGCACTAGGATTCTCAGTCTTCACTGGCCGTATCCTGGCAACGGATATACCACAGTCTCACTGTAACAGCAAATCACACGTGAAATCTTCTTATCACAGTGTAATTCCTTTCTTACCATCTCTTCTCAATCACCTTCGACTGAAATCTCCAAAACTCGACCCAGTTGTCTTCCGACCACTGTTCTGTACTCCTTCACGTCTTCCAACCGTGCTCCTTATAATCCCTCGGCACGGACCCCACGGATAATACCGTTTTCTATTGTTAAGGATGCGTATTTACTGGTCCGTTACCTAACAAAAGACGTCCTATTGTTGCGTGCGCGTGTGTTGCGGGGATGTGTTTACCGACCCGTTGCCTAGCAATGGGTATACAAGTCACAATATATCGTGAGACTGAAACTGAATAAAGAAATCTCATGTCTCCTTTACGTGCTACGTGTCCTGCTCATGCGTCAGCAAAGAACATTTCAAAGAAAAAGCAACTATTTGCTTAGAAGTTCTCTCTGTTCCTCTGCTCGTATGTCACAACGCGGGAGCCGCCGGACAAATTTCCATACAATTGGCTGCTGGGAAAGTTTATGAAAATTAATCTACAATTCCTTTTTGTCAAAACCGAACAGCAACAACGGACACGTCACGTGAAGACCTACGCGCGTTTCTGCGCGCGCATCTCGAGCGGAAAGCTGCAGAGAAAAAAGAGACATGTTGCGACCGACTCGCCTGCGTCAAACAAGGGAACGAAAGCGCCCAAATTGGGCACGTGTGGCGACGCGGCTCCAAGTCCCCATGCCACGGCATGTGCATGCAGTTCTGCCTGCACTGCTTCGAGGTGTTCTCATAAAAAGTGACGCATTTCTAGGTCAAGGGGCGTCAAGGTTAAGGCCCAATATGACGCGGAGTGACGTATCACTTGTCGACAAGTACGCTCAAATATCAGTCGACGAAAATACGAGAAGCACCGGTTCCGCTGCTCCAGTGTCAGAGTCCGACAAGCTGCTCATAAACACATTACTCACTTGAGAGAGGCTCAGGGGTCAAGGAGTTTGTTGTCTAAGATTTGTGCTGTCCACGCGGAAGCCATTCGAGCTCTGTCACCGTGCACACCAGACGTTTCGGAGAACATACTGCTTACATGTTTATGTATTTATTTGTGGGGGCAGGCGCTAGCGAAGTTGGAAGAGGCACTATGCTACAAGCCGGAAGATCGCGGGTTTAATTCCTGATGAGGTCACTGTATTTATCAATTGACCTAATCCTTCCAGTCCCACTATGACCCTTGGGTCGACTCAGCCTCTAGCAGAAATGAGTACCTGGAACCTTCCTCAGGGTAAAGAGTGGCCGGAGAGTACAGCTGGCAACCTCACCTTCATCTGTGAGCCGATTGTCTAGGAAATGTGGGAGTCTCGACGTCTCACAACCCTATGGGCCTCCATGGCCTGTTATTGAACGGAGTTGAATGGCTGCGCAACTGGCAGCTTCTCTGCTCCGTGGCGTTGGCTGTCAGCAGCTCCCATTCCACAGCGCAAAACCGTAGGATAATCTAAAATTGTTGGGAAGGATGCGGGTGGAAGCGGTAGTGACCTATTTTACCAGCATCCCAGTACTTGCCTGAGCCATCTAATTCCTCACCCTTCATGTGACTGGAAGGTTGCATAACGTACTATATAGGTGGAAGCAGCAAGTAGCTCCGAAACACCCGGAAACCTATTCCAGAATTATAACAAGGACAGGTGCTGACGGGGGCACGGCCGAATGTTAAGAACGTTGTTCTCGAAAACACTGGAATGCCTGGAACGAAAGGTAAGTAAACAAGCACATGTTGATATCACGTGACCACAATGCAGGCCAGACTGTTCACATGAACACAAATATTGGATCCTATGAAAATATTTGTGGACAACAGCGCATCCACATCAAGTTCCGGTTTCTACCTGCTGTTTTGTATCGGTGTGAAGGTCGGTATCTCGCACTGAGGATGATGAAGGGGAATATTCACGTTTATGAGAGAGGAAGTAAAAATTACATGCTGAGGAACTTTGCACTACTCACCAAATATTATTAGCAGGGTCAATTCAAGGAGAGCGAGAGGGGTTGGTCATGTAGGATGCATGGAAGGGAAACTTGAAGGAATAAGGTTATTAGGCGCAGATTGGAAGATGATATTAAAAAGGATCTAAAAGAAGTAAGGTTGGGGTATGTATGCTGGATCCATCTGTCTCAGGTTAGTGCCCAGCGGCGGGCTTTTGTGAGCGCGGTAATGACCTTTCGGGCTCCATCAAATGCATGCAATTTCTTGGGTAGCAGAGCGACTACTAGCTTCTCATAACGTGTGCACTCAGCGAGTTCTTCTGTCCGCAGTTGTTCTCAGACTGTGGGCCGGGTTACCGGATACACTAGGCACTTCCGGCCAGACTGCTGGCACTATGTTGCGGTCCCATTCCAAACCTGACACCTTGTTGGAATTCTGTTGCCCCTGTACTTATGCATCGCGCCTTGAAGACGTGTACGGCTCCACTCACTTCTTCTGGCTTCCAGTGTCTTACGTCCGCACATGCGTGCTACATGCATCCAAGTATCTCTGTTGGCAAAGAACAAGTAGCTACAAGGAGCTGAGCCATTCTTGAGAAGCTTATGCATATTCAGCTCCTGTAATGCGACGGGTCACACGAGCCGCCACTGTCTCATTCAGCCCACACCCTTCCATTTTAATCTTATCTTCACATCTATGCCTTCGTATTCCTAACAGTCTCTTACATTCTGGTTCCCTTTCTAAAACAAACGTGTTTCCACAGCAGCAACTGCACTACAACAGAGGAGTGGTGTTTTCTGCGCAGTCAGTGCCGATATGTTATAAGCAGAACGACTGACGAGTCAGAACCAGAATTACCTTACGATTGGAGATTTACCGCCAATTAGGTCTTCTTGGCGCCAAACAGCATTAACCGGTTGGGCTTTGTGGCGGAGACGTCGTGTGTTTTCCGTGAGGTACTGAAGCGGTCCAAATTAGGAGAAACTTTAAGTAATTTCTGTATGATTATGTTCTTTGAAATTAATTGCTTTCGGCTCGAGAGTTAGTCCGTCCATGATCCTGCCTCAGTTTCTTTCATTTTTCCCTCAACTTCCTTTCTGCTTAGGCTACCTGCTTTCCATCCTGCCGACACTTAGGTAGCGTCTCTATGAAGTCAGATTTGCTTGACGAGTGACCGTATCCTTTAACTGCTATTACGGTTCACTTACACACATACATACACACACCATACTTCCCAGATTTTATAATTTAATTCACCCCCGCAAACTTACTCAGCGGTCAGCTGACTGTCAAGGGCCTCCGTTCAAGCTGTAAGTATGGTTTCAGATACTTTACACTGAGGAGACCTCGAGACTTTTCTTCTTCGTTTTGCAACTCGTGCATGGCAGGGTTTAATATTTTCTGAATGGTGTAGAGTGCTACAGAGGACTAACGCCCTGTGCTGCGTATGCCGCGAGTTGACGTCTTACTAGCACTAGATCGCTTACTTTGGGTTTCCGTTTTGTTCTGTCCATCCTGCTTTGTCGGCCTTCAGTAGTACGTATCTCAGCTAAAGAGTCTTCCACTGGTAGTTGGTCTGGTGCCTTCTGCAGTAATCTCCTGAGAACGTCTGCTGGTTCTACAGCCTCCACGTAGGGCACAAGCTCACGCATATTTTGTATGGGTTTCATGGCTTGCCTACTTCACGAATGGGATTACTCTCCGGGTGCCGGGTGGGAGAGCCCTTGGTCTCAACGCCCAATTTTGTATGGGTTTCATGGCTTGCCTACTTCACGAATGGGATTACTCTCCGGGTGCCGGGTGGGAGAGCCCTTGGTCTCAACGCCCAATTCTGTATGGGTTTCATGGCTTGCCTACTTCACGAAAGGGATTACTCTCCGGGTGCCGGGTGGGACAGCCCTTGGTCTCAACGCCCAATTTTGTATGGGTTTCATGGCTTGCCTACTTCACGAATGGGATTACTCTCCGGGTGCCGGGTGGGAGAGCCCTTGGTCTCAACGCCCAATTCTGCAAATTGCGACCCACGGTCGGACAGTATCGCCTCCGGCTGCGTGATTTTGGGGAAATAATGATTTCTGAATTCGTTGAGACAGCTCCCGGCAGTGGCCGCTTCCAAAGGGCAGAAGGGGACATGTTTAAAAAATATATCAAGGCATACCAGTAGATCAATTTAAACTGTAAAGTATTCCACCTGTAATGCAACGGGAACAAGGAACAAACAGCACTAAACACACGCAACTAGTGAACGGAGCACTGAAACTGCCGCTAGAAAGACAAGATGAAAATATCCTACGAAGCAAATTCACAGCAGCAGCAGTGTGCCTAAGGGTACTAAGGGGCCGCGCCATAGCTCAAGCGGTTAGTTTCTGGCTTCTCACCGCGGCGACCCGGGTTCGATCCCGGGGTCTGGTGAAGTGGGATTTATGGTGGACAAAGTGGCGCTGGGGCGGGTTTTCTCCGAGTACTTCGGTTTCCCCTACCAATCTTCATTCCACCAAATTCTCCATCATCATAATCACCCGGGGCAAGCTACAATAGGCCAATCGGGCAAGCTACAATAGGCCAATCAGTTGCCGCCGTGCCGAGTGGACCCAGTTGGACTCCACCCCCCACTAAGAGAATTGAAAAAAAAAGGTACTAAGAACAAAGCGTACAGTACAGTGGTCCCCCAAAATAATGTGTTGCCTGATGATGGACCATGCGTGGCCCGAAACATGTAGTACTGACATCAAATAACGTTCAACGCAGCGCTGACAAGTGCAGCAAGTGTGCAGACAACTACTGTCACCCCCGCTCCTCTGAGTGTGACATGAGTCTGCTTGCTGTGTGCCCACGCGGCTGCCTCTTCTCTGACCTTTGGGCAGGTGCTGCCCTGTTATCGATATGCGACAAGGAGACTGACCCTCGCTCACAAAGGGCAGTCCGTCCAGCCTACTTGGATCCGAGGGAGTGGAATGGATTGCAAGTATTTACACAGCACGCAGCTGCATCGTGTAAGACCCACACCAAACGTTGTTAGGGTAGTCGGCCTCCAAAACGTGGGGCGCGACCCCTGGAGGGGGGGTATTCTGCGGAAGGGGTTACTCTATTAAATCTTGCTGACTTTCCGAAGCTGCGAGTGGACACAGCTATATTTGAAACAGTTGTTGAGAGCTTGCCTACCCTCCTTAGGGGTGGGTCACGACCAGCAGTTCGAGGAACCTTGCCTTGAAGCCTGGCGTGACTGTCGCTGTTCGGGCGAAGTTGCGACAGACTTGGTTACTCCGGTGAGTTGGAGTCACACGTCATCAGAGGCTGAACTCCGGCACTGTTGACGTGGGGACATCTATTTACCGCTGACATCAACTGACGTAAGATGGCTGTCATAGGGCATGTGACGCCATGTAGTCTGGTAGGAGCGTTAATGTCAAGGTGGAGACAAATAGATTCTTCCGAAATGTTGGTAAGGACTAACCAGTATATACGGCGTCACCTCCGGGAGAGTCCCAAACCTCATACGAACAGATTTTACACTGTGACGCGCCGCGGCGGTCATTACGCCAGATCGACGCTTGTTCAGTGAGTTTCTAACTGGGAACTGCAAATATTTTATGTCATTTGACGACGTATATTCACCACTTAAGCACAGTGGCAAGTATGGTAAGTATGTGTACCATGTACTTCAGCATTGTGAGTATGTGAAAGTGTGCACGCGAAGCACCCTCTCTCTCTCTCTCTCTCTCTGAGCAAAGCAACAGCACGGATAGGGCCCAGTGTCAGGCGAGAAGTCAGTTTGCATCCGGAAGGTCCTGCGAAGGCCATTTCGATCAAGGTTTTCCGTGGTTTTCCTCGGTCCTGCAGTAGATGCTTCACACGCAGCCCTCCCAATGGTAACAGCAGAAGTTCAGCCTAATATAGCACTCCAAGTTCCGCTCATAAGCGATAAAGCAACTTCTTGAACTTCGAATGTGGCAGTTTCCATGGCTTACGGGCCTCTGGTGGCATTCCACTCTGTTCGTGTACACAAGTGGCTGTTTCCTTTGGAAATGTAATTATTATTGTGAGGACTTCATTTTGAATTGTGTAGCTCGAGACGTGGGGCGGGGGGGGACACATGTCAGGAAGGAACGGAGAAGCAATTTGCGAAATGCTAACGCTGGATTGATATCAGTTTAAGCCTGTGTTTCGCTTTGCGTAGAATGCAGCCGTGCGTGCTGGTTTTGAGTTGATCTGAGTTAGTTGGTTGGTGCGCGATTGAGTCAGTCAGTCAGTCAGTTAGTTACTTAGAGAACCTCTGTGGTTCAGTCCTTGTGAGCTGTTGCTGTTAGAAGCTGGTAGCTGGGGCCGGAACAGTTCGGGAACCAAGAGGAAAGTGAACGTCCGTCGTTAGCAGACGCTACCGAGCAACGGCTAATGAAGACACAGCATACTGAAAGGACTAAACTGTGTGCTCTGGTGAACTGTAAAGTGTGGGAATTAATGAAACAGCTGCACTTACTTACAGTCACGGATCTGTAAGACTTCAATAAATCCAATTCTCAATCTACCCCCGTATATAATCACCGCAAAGACAAAGGTAAAGTTGTCCCTCTGCTTAGCGTATGGAGGAGTGGATAATCATTACCAGGGCCCGGATTTTGATGACCTGAAAATATTTAAAAAATTACCTATAAAATGACCGAAAAAAAAACAGAAATATGACCTAAAGGAGAAAAGAAACAACACTTCGCTTCCATATTATTCACATTTCAGAAAACATATGAAGAAAAATTCCCTAAAATGGCCAAAAATGACAAGAAATACGCTTAAAAGTCCAAAAATTTACCAAAAAATTACCTATAAAATTTACATTTTTGTAACCAGCAGCTCATATCCGAGATTTATATATTTACGAGGATCGCATAGTATAAAAGGAAAAAAAAAGATGACATGTCATCAAAATCCGGGCCCTGATCATTACATACACGTGACAATATTACGAAACTGACTTTGTAACCTTGCCAGTATGGACAGTGGCCACTATTGTTAAAGAGATGTAGAAGAATTGCGGTGGAGCTCTGTTTCTCTTTAACTACATAAATACATTTTAATTTCTCAATTTGAGTGCCATTCTTTCTACGTATAGAGCTGTATCTATGGCACACACATTGACAGTCACAAGGAAAGGATCCACACCCTGGGGGAAGGGTAACACTTCTGGCTGTTGCTAGAGAAAGGCGCTGCGTTTTCCTCTATCACAAGAAAATTTGTCGTGAAGCATACCAATGGAACAGATCGCTCTTCTTCTGAAAGTAATTATTGTAGAATGGAAATCCGTACATAAAACCTGATGCAACATGAACAATTCTTTCAGATACAATCAATATACCAGTAAGCGGAGATATAGCGCCATACTGGTCCAACCGGCGTCGTCTGCCGCAATTTATCAGCAAACAAGCGAAGCATGGGCACCGTAAACACAAGAACATGAAAACGGACAAAAGATAAAGCTACAAGCGCGAACATGACCCCAAAGTCTGTGACCCTAATTACCCGCTGTTCTCTTCCCCTCTGCAGGCTCTGATTTTCGGAAAGGCGCTTTCCCTGGTTCGGGGCGACAGAACCAATGAGACATGGCCCACAGAAGGGAGTGTTACCCTGCAGGGTCTGGGTGTGCGCCCCACCCCACTCCATCTCCAGATATCAAAGTCCTCTAGTGCTGATAATCGCGTCTGTTATGTCAGACCGGTTCAGAATTAGTTGTGAAGAAGAAAGCTCGAAGTTTAGACGTGCCTGAAGCCTAACTCTCGAGGACACAGCTCCGTCTGTCATCACACCGCCGACCAAATAAGGGCTACACAATTTTGAAACTGCGCTGCTGAAGATAAGCTCAGGAAGAAGTCAGATGTCACTTGAGGCTTCCAGAATTGAGACTCAAGTTGTGCAAGTAATGCCAGGGTTAGGGAAACTCAAAATTCAATAATTTAGGAGTGGAACAGTCTATACTCACGGGACGCATTTGTGACTTCTATGGCGAAAACTAGAAGCAGTTATTTCCAGAGATACAGAATCCGCATTTCTGTTCTTTAACAGTGTTCACAGACTCCTCGAGAAAGAAATTTGAATAGCGATTTAAAATAATATAGAAACTTAAATAAACTTCTATAATAAACTAAAACTTCTATAATATAATTAATTTAATAATAAAATTATAGCACTAATAATACGGGTTTAGCAAAGTCTCTGTCACATTCACAACAACCAAGAGTTTTCAGAGGCATCCGAATAAGGTTTAAGCTGGTACACACACTATCAAGAAGGCAGTTATTGAAGATACCAAAGAGTAACAATGCCGATGAAGGATTTCTCGAAACGACAATGGCTTACGCTCGTTGTATTTAGCATCGCTGACTTCTGCAATGCCATCTGCGTGTCTCTGCAGGCCCCCTTCTACCCAAAAGAGGTAAGTTGAGCATTTCGTGCATGTATCTATGCCGTTCATGAACCACAGTGACAGACAAGTCGTAACTGATGTTCATTCCCAAAGTTCTGCAGAAAAGAGTGCAACAGTGGAATATGATATTAAATTAATAGAAATTCTGAGTTTATTGAACAGTATATGTCGGGATCACATATTGGTTTGCTTGCAAGGATTACGAATTAAAGCTACTGTCTTCTGGGGCGTGACACCGTGCAGTTCGGTAGCTAGGTAGGGGAGCATAAAAGGGACATCTTGTCAGTCATTTTGAGGTCGGACGTGAGATTCTACCACTCTGAAGATGAAAGCTCCTCAGCAGTGTTTTTACATACCTACCAAACTACACGGCGTCACATCAGAGACGACGCTAATCTCAATACCGCCATTAGAACCTCACATCTCGAATGGGCATTTAAGACTCAGAAAATGTTGTACAAAATCTTTGTTGAAAAGAGCACTCGGTTTGCATTTGATATTATGCAAGAGAACATTATTACATAAGATCCAGAGATTTCACGGCGGCTGAAGTTGATAAAATCTTCTCGGGCTATCATCCGTGTCAACTGGTTAAAAATCACCGAAGTCTCATGACAATCTCTGGTCTGAGACTCAGACTCTGATGATGGGGACAGAGATGGTTCCTGCAACGCTGGTGATTTTTAACCAACTGACACGTTACTGTGACTTGAACTTGTGACACTGAAGCTTTCCCTGTAACAGGCCGTGGAGTCCCACAGGGTTGTAAGATGTCGAGGATCCAACATTTTCTAGACAATCGGCCCACAGATGGCGGTGAGGCTGTCAGCCTTACGCGCCGGCCGCCCTTCACCCCCCGGAAGATTCCTGGTACTCATTTCGCTTAGACGCCGAGTCGACACAAGGGCCATAGTGAGGTTGGAAGGATTAGGTCAATTGAAAAATCCAATGGCCCCATCGGGAATGAAACCCACGACCTTCCGGCTTGTAGCATGGTCCCTCAACTAACTACGGTATCGCGTGGTCCCCCAAAACAGCAAAACTGCGGTCGGCTGCCGGCTCCTACCGCGGCGGTCCACATTCGATCCCAGGTTAAGGCAATACTTTGGTTCCCTGTACCAATTCTCATTCCAGCAAACGTGGAAGTGGCCGTGGACTAACATGCGGTACTGTCCAGGCATATGCATGGAGGCATGTCTGTCAGTACCGGGCACACACTGCGTCTCCACGACTTCTGTTCGAAACATCCTTTGCTCCTAAAAGCATTTGGCGACCCGTGTCCGTCACGGCTGGGGAAGAGACCACGTATTGGAGCAAATTCCCCGATACCAAATTTCACTGAAATTCTTTCAGCGCGTGCCGAGTTGTTACTTACACACGGACACACACGACGCAGAATAACATGGCCCCGCTTTTTTGTAATTAGCAATTCTGTACACGAAGAAGACTGAATTATCTCCAGACATGGCAAAGGGGCAGACTTTTATGATGAGGGTGATGAACATTCGCGATGAGAAGCGTGGCACGTTGATCAGGAGTGGCCGCCGCCGTTACTGTGATGACCGAAGTTCACTCAGAGACATTTCTTGCCTGACCTCTGACACCATCTCCACTTCACCGATAACTCCGACAAATTGATACCAGTGTCTTGAGGCAATACAGCATGGGCTCCAGGAACACAGCTGCTGGTATGCTTCACTGTGTGAACCTGAGGCTTGAACTCGCGTCCATACAACCCTCCCGGGGCACACTACAGTTCATCTGTGAACCCTTCGGCGCGATTTCCACGCAAAGGCAGCCAGTGGGGTTAATTTAATGGCCATGTCTGCAGCTCGGCTTATACTGAGTCGAGTGATAGGATGATTCATCAACTGGAAAGGATAGTGGCCTGATCTCAGGTACCATCCCGTCATTTGTCTCGAGGGATTATGAGAAACCACGACACGTCCTGCCTACGCGTTTCCGCGCTGCAGAGAGCAACGCAACCCGCTCTGTAATTCTTACGGTTCCGAACACACAGAGCTGAAGGCACGTGTTCGGATCTCTTTGCTTGCCGATATCAATGCTTCGGGGTAACCAACTCGGAGAGGGGGCTGCATTCGTGTGGCTCGTGTGGCGGCGAATTTCGTCAGTAGCCGAGTGAACACCGGTCTCTAAAGTAGGGTTCAGTTCCGTGCAGTTAGCTGCTCACGCTAGAAGTTCCCTTCCTGTCGCCATTCCACTTAGGTTTCCGGGTGTCTTGTTCGCACAGGAGTCCGGCGGGAAACGTGCGAAATTTTAAGTCGAAACACGACGCTTTAATGATAAGGATATGGCAAAGGATAATGACAATCATTTCTCAGTACGACAAATCATAAATTGTCCACTCCGTGACCCCTCAGAGGTTAGCAAGCGACCCAGTGGTTTTATGGCTTGCAGCCAGGAGGCGCCAGTGAAGCTATTGAACTGCCGCTGTGACGCAACACACTGCGAGCCGGGATCCGTGGCTCCCAAATCCTGTCACATTGAACCATCAAAGTTCAAAACCAACGTAAGAAAAATTACAGATAAAAGCGTTCACAGTGACGTCGGCCTATGCTTGCAGATTAATATTGAGAAACGAGATGTCGTCAGCCAATCAGTAGATGGAAGCCACGTTTGGTTCCCATAAAAACCTGAACAAGGCCTTCCGGAAGCAAGTAGAATGCACGTTACAGTAGCTGCCTGCAAGAAATGACACCATCATGAACTTTAATAATGTGTTCAGGTTTCCAGAGTTCTAATGAGAACTGGTGTAGGGCCCATCTCCCCCACTTGCCCGTTTCGGTGTGTGCTGGTGAAGCCTCGTGCAACCAATTCGATAGCCAAGTCAGCTTTTTCAGTTCCTGCCTGACACGGTCTGTAACCCCGCAGGCTGCGACAGCCCTCTACAGCCTCACCTCGGTCCTCCTGCCCCCTGGGTGCAGCCCTGTGTTCCCTTCCGTGCGACACGTTATGAGACGTCGAGGCTCCCACACTCTTCCTAGACAATGGCGGTGAGGTTGTCAGACTTACGCGCCGGCCGCCCTATACCCTCAGAAAGATTCCTGGTACTCATTTCTGTTAGAGGCTGAGTCGGCCGCAGAGCCATAGTGCAGCTGGGAGGATTAAGTCGATGGAAATTATTTGGTTCCATGTTTACGTCATTAGGATAGTTGGGGAGTGCACTATTTGGTTCCATGTTTACGTGATTAGGATAGTTGGGGAGTGCACTATTTGGTTCCATGTTTACGTGATTAGGATAGTTGGGGAGTGCACTATTTGGTTCCATGTTTACGTGATTAGGATAGTTGGGGAGTGCACTATTTGGTTCCATGTTTACGTGATTAGGATAGTTGGGGAGTGCACTATTTGGTTCCATGTTTACGTGATTAGGATAGTTGGGGAGTGCACTATTTGGTTCCATGTTTACGTGATTAGGATAGTTGGGGAGTGCACTATTTGGTTCCATGTTTACGTGATTAGGATAGTTGGGGAGTGCACTATTTGGTTCCATGTTTACGTGATTAGGATAGTTGGGGAGTGCACTATTTGGTTCCATGTTTACGTGATTAGGATAGTTGGGGAGTGCACTATTTGGTTCCATGTTTACGTGATTAGGATAGTTGGGGAGTGCACTATTTGGTTCCATGTTTACGTGATTAGGATAGTTGGGGAGTGCACTATTTGGTTCCATGTTTACGTGATTAGGATAGTTGGGGAGTGCACTATTTGGTTCCATGTTTACGTGATTAGGATAGTTGGGGAGTGCACTATTTGGTTCCATGTTTACGTGATTAGGATAGTTGGGGAGTGCACTATTTGGTTCCATGTTTACGTGATTAGGATAGTTGGGGAGTGCACTATTTGGTTCCATGTTTACGTGATTAGGATAGTTGGGGAGTGCACTATTTGGTTCCATGTTTACGTGATTAGGATAGTTGGGGAGTGCACTATTTGGTTCCATGTTTACGTGATTAGGATAGTTGGGGAGTGCACTATTTGGTTCCATGTTTACGTGATTAGGATAGTTGGGGAGTGCACTATTTGGTTCCATGTTTACGTGATTAGGATAGTTGGGGAGTGCACTATTTGGTTCCATGTTTACGTGATTAGGATAGTTGGGGAGTGCACTATTTGGTTCCATGTTTACGTGATTAGGATAGTTGGGGAGTGCACTATTTGGTTCCATGTTTACGTGATTAGGATAGTTGGGGAGTGCACTATTTGGTTCCATGTTTACGTGATTAGGATTGTTGGGGGAGTTCACTATTCGGTTCCATGTTTACGTGATTAGGATAGTTGGGGAGTGCACTATTTGGTTACATGTTTACGTGATTAGGATAGTTGGGGAGTGCACTATTTGGTTCCAGGTTTACGTGATTAGGATTGTTGGAGGGGGGAGTGCGTTACTTCACGACACTGCCAGCTTCTAGTGCTATGAATTCGAAAAGATCTGGAAGAACCGATCATGACCTAATTGCGGCAGTAACCCGCCATTTGCCTGGAAACACAGCAGAAAGAAAGACGAAGACTGTGAGTCATGACACCCGCTGTCCCGGTCGGAATTAGAACCGAGCACCTTCCGAATGCAAGTGAAGAGAGTTACCGCTGTATCAACCCGCGCGGTAAGGAGACCAAAGTTGCAAGTCATCAGCCGTCGATGACTTCGCGAGCTGTCGTGGAAATTCCTTCCATCCTTCGTAATGCAACAAAATACGAGAAACGTATCTATGTAGGCTATAGGATCTGCCCGGTGTCTCCCCGAACGGCGTCATGAAGAAGGGTAGGGAATATGGGTGTTGGCGTCTGAGAGAAAATCACGGGAAAACTGTCGATTCTGCTGCTACGTGAATGGGTTCGAGTTCAAGCCACTTGTCTCCGTTACTTCCTCC
Organism: Cryptotermes secundus; assembly: GCF_002891405.2. Lineage (NCBI taxonomy): Eukaryota > Metazoa > Arthropoda > Insecta > Blattodea > Kalotermitidae > Cryptotermes > Cryptotermes secundus. The sequence continues at coordinate 458,737 of NW_019729215.1, forward strand.
GTGGCGGTAACCATGGTAGCGAGACGCATGTACAGTAGGCATTGTAGCATTGCATGGGAATGCTAGTAGTGCTAGGAAGGGTGACCATGACTGGTCATGCTCAGAACCCTCAGCAGCGTTGCCTCGGCGTCCAATATCAAGCGGCGGCGCTCCAAATGCAGAAGATAAAGAGAACTCAGATAATGGGTCAGTCGTCGTATTGGCCGTGACCCACATAACACATTATCTGTACAACGGATCGCCGGGCACACATCAATTTGTCAGAAATAAACATATTTTTATCATGTTAATGCAAAATGGAGTCAGACAGAAGAAGAATATGTATGTATGTATGTAGCTGTACTACTCTCTGGGACGTTGCGGTGTGGGGGTTGTGGCACCGACGGGCGGTGGGTGGGCCAACTACGACGCTTTCACTATTGCAGACTAGGTTATACAGCGTCGAAGGGTAGAATCATAACGGATGAACTGGAAACAATTTGGGAGGGGGCAGACGGGCCCATTCGAGATACAATCCTAGTATTTCTCTGGAAGAACTGAGGAAAATTGCGAATACCCTCAGTGAGAATAGCCGGTCTGGCCTGGAGTACTGCTACTACGAGAAGCCGCTCGGCGACACCGTGTAGTCTGGTAGACAATCACCAACATTTCGGAAGAACAAACTGCCTCTATCCCGAGCATAAATCGGTGATACTTATACATAAAAAAGTAAATGTATCCCTGTAACAGGCCGTGGAGGTCCATAGGATTGTGAGATGTTGAGGTTCCCACATTTTCTAGAAAATCGCCTCGCAGATGGTGGTGAGGTTCTCAGTCTTACGCGCCGGCCGCCCTTTACCCTCAGGAAGGTTCCTGGTACTCATTTCTGTTAGAGGCTGAGTCGACCCCAGGACCATAGCGCGGCTGGAAGGTTTAGGTCAATTGAAAACTCCAGTGACTCTATCGGGAATGGAACTAGCGACATACCGGCTTATAGCAGTAGTGCCTCAAGCAACTACGCTACCTCGCGCTCCTCGGTGAATATATGTATAGTGGCGGAAAGCGTTCTGAACGCACGCCATGCTGTTCCTAACGTAACTCGCCTTTGCAGGCGGAGCGGAAGGGGGCCACCGCCACGGAGTACGGCCTCGTCTTCGGCATCTTCGAGCTCGTCGTCTTCTTCATCAGCCCCATATACGGCCAGCACGTAAGTATGCAGCACTGCACTGCACCTGCGCACAAGCCATTCTGCAATGCTCTCGCCAACCAAACTATACGGCGTCAACATGAATTATAAGGAATTATGAAGGAGAGCGGTCATTGCATAATCGAGGTACAATCCCGGAATTTTCCTGGAAGGACTGAGAAAACCACGAAAGAGCTTTTGTCTAGGCCTAGACTTGAACTGAGCACCTCCCCATATTTATAAAAAAATCAGTCAACAGTTTTTATTTCGGGGCTGTACATTTTATGTGCTCTATTGTAAAGTCTGCTGTGTTGTATATTTCAGCTTAATCGGATAGGCCCGAAGCTACTGTTCAATGGCGGCATCTTCACCACAGGAGCATGCGCAATTCTGTTCGGGTAAGTGCAGACTGTTGCTCTGATAGCAGAGAGATTCACTGCCGCTAAACGTAGAGTGCGGCTACGTAGCCGGTAACACAACAGTCAGGGCCATTGTCTCTGTGCCCTAGGCTCCTGGACCATGTGAACGAGCACTGTCCCTTCATCGTGCTGTCCTTCCTGATTAGGATAGTGGAGGCCTTGGGAAACGCTGCCTTCCTCACGGCCAGTTTCGCTATCATAGCCAAGGAGTTCCCTGACAATGTCGCAACAACTTTCGTAAGTATCTCGACGATCACAGTTCGGTTCCCGCACACTGCATAACGACTCTGAGACCTGCTTCAGGACTCCTTACTCTTATTTAGAGCCGGCCGGAGCGAAAAGATCACCACTCACCTTCATCTAGTTAGTGTTCAGCGCAACATTCACGTATTTGGAGGGGCCGGGTTCAAAACCGGATCAGATTTCTCGTGATTTTTCACAGTCCCTCGAAAATGCTGGAATAAGCGCACATTTGGACACCCACCCAAACTCGTCACTCACAACAAGTCTGCCATCTGGTAGCTATGCTCATCGTCCGGTATTTTAAACAGTTGAAATCGTGGGAGGTCCGTTACAAACGGCTAATCCCAAATCACGTTGTGTTCTTCAGAATACCGTATGCCGGACAATCCTTACACCATCGTCAGAACCCTTCGGAATCGAGTTATAACACGTGTGGCTAAACGGCGTTCTTAATTATCCCAGAATCAATTTATCATGTAAACTTGCTATCTGCGCCATCTTGGATTTCACAAAATTTGGGGTCTTGCGTTTGAATCCACTAATTTTCGACTGTCTGGTCTCCCATCTGAGCACTTCTCCCGCGTATGAGAACCCCAGCATTCCCTACACATATGTATATGTTGAAACAGGCAAAGTGACCTATTTCATGTAAACGCGTGAACGGCATTTTGTATTTTTTCCCCTAAACCAGCATTTCCCCCAGGGGACTTTAAAGATTATTCCTAGAAACGCAAAAACGTGTGCCGGTAAAGATGGTGAATTAATTTAAATCCCAAAAGACAATATTAAATTACAAAGACACGGTTTAACGGAAAAAGTGCTTCCCAGTAAGCAAACTGAAGTTTTGGGGGCCCCAAGAGCGTTTGGGAGCCACCCTCTCTAAGCGATTCGAGAGGCTGAGAAAGTTAAGGACTTTTGTTCCTTTTCAGGCATCGTTGGAGACGTTCTTTGGACTGGGGCTCATAGTGGGGCCCACAGTTGGTGGGGCTCTATATCAGGTAAGTCCAGTTCAAAACACATCTTGTAAGAGTTCAGTGTTTAGGTTAACAGGATGTTCTGACAGACCGGTCTCAATTTTCAGGTAGGAGGGTACACAACGCCATTTGCAATCATGGGCTCAGCGCTGTTTCTTGCGGCCATTATGACAGCGTTTGTGCTCCCGGAGCACGCAGAACCCGCGGAGGATGCGCAGCAGGCCTGTGAGTGGACTTCGCTATCGCATTTCCGTCTCCTTCACTAAAACTGAATGTGTCCCATATTTCTCTTCAAACTTTCGTTCAAAACAGTTTTTATTCCGATAAACATTGAGCGAGTTATGCTCGAGATGCGCGCGCAGAAACGCGCGTAGGTCTTCGTGTGATGTGTTCATGTGCCGTCCGTTTTAAACAAGGCCGTAATGTGTTAACACATTTTACTAAAACTTTCCAATAATGAATCTTATGAAAATCCAGAAACCAGTTCGCGAATTGTTACATGCGGACGGACACGCGCGCATTTTACAGCTCCTCGTTGCGAATGCGCACAGATGGATCTCAAAGAAGCTAGGTCTGAGGACGTGAACTGGATTCATCTGGCTCAAGATGCCGACCAGTGGTGGGCTCTTGTGAACTTCCGGGTTCCATAAAAGGCGGGCAATTTCTCTAATCTGTGACTATCGACTTGTAACGAAGAAGACTGCTCCGTGGACTGAGTCACTTTTACTACGTTTCCCGGTTTTAGGCAATACACATTTTCTGGGCAACTCAAAATTAAGCAGTCAATGTTTATGCTTGTCTTTACACGCAGAGAAATTTTGCTAGAAGGAAAGAAAAAAAAAAGCAACTACGTCGGTAAGAACAACATGGCGGACGCATAAACTGGTACCGCCAGTACAGAAATCTAGTTGCCATGGTAACAAAACTAACCACAGCAACCAGACTGTACTTAGTTCTGTTAACATGTGCATCAAGGTCAATGAGAACTGCTAGGAGCACTACAAATGCCAAGCAAATTGCCTGCACTGTGGTGCAGGTTGCAGCCCTACAACCCCGTGACAATGGGGCCGCTGAAAAAAGTTCCATAGATCGACCCAAGTTGTTATGCCCCCTCGCCTCAACCAGCCGTCACGCTGTCCTCTTCACACGAATGTCCGCTGGGGGGACAGTTGCACTGTCACACTAAACTCACGCGTCTCTTGTCTCCCGCAGCGAGCCTACTGCAAGTGCTTAGGATTCCCGGCGTGCTCCTGGCCGCGTCCAGCATCATCGTCACGTCCATGAGCATCGGGTTCCTGCAGGCCACGCTCGAGCCCCACCTGCGCCAGTTTGACCTGCCCCCGATGGTACTGGGCCTCATGTTTGTCATCAACGGGGGCACATACGCTCTCACGGCCCCCTGCTGGGGCTGGCTATGCGACAAGAAGGTGATGCCCAAAATTGCCACCGCCACGGGCTGCCTTCTCATCATCATTGGTTTCTTGCTAGTCGGACCCGCGCCCTTCATTCCCGGACCCACGTAAGTTCTAACCGAGCGTTGCTCCTTCCGTTCTGTTGTTGCTCCTACCATAGGACCCAGGGACGAAGTTTCGCACTGGCCAGGGTGGACCCCGTCCGTGGATCGTGAGAGACCTCTAAATACCCATCCAGTCCCCCAGCTTGGATCTCCTCTTCAACGCGACTATACGGCGTCATAGCCCACAGAAACATCACATCTCTCATACATGCAGCACCTAGATTTTTCGGGGGTTGCAAAGCTTTATGGCACCTAAACCCCTTTTCTGGGAAAAATTGTACGTTTCCGAACTCCCGTTTCGTAACTGCCAGTTCGTGCCATAATTTTGCATGACAGCTGCATCAGGCGTCGGTCTAAACTCTGAGGTTCTCATCCCAAAAGACAGTACTCACCGTGAATGGGTGTTGACTACCCTCATATATCGAGATCAGCGATAAACGGAAAGTGGCGGTGCGTTCAGTATGATGCTGGATGCGTTTCGATGAAAGTAATTGTACGTGATTACGATTTTACGATTATCATCTGATGAGGTTCTTTCTGTAAACAAGCACACTTGGTGTAAATCTGGCTAGGATTAAGAAGTTTAAAGCTAGACTGTTCCACAACACGCACGCTAGAGATGTGTAGCTGGCTCTTCAAGAAGGAAACAACGGAAACGGAAACGGAAACGGATCATGCAGCACATCCGCCGGATGCGAAACAGAACTGAACCATGTGACAACCCACACCACGACCAAGCACCTAGGACATAAGTCAAGAACTGTAAACACGGACCCAGGGCTACTTAACGGTTCTAATTAGTATAAAACCTCCTAGACATTTTAAGGTTCAGCCGCAGTGGCAACGGTTGGCACAGTTGGCACAATCCACAAAATGGATGCACCGTGTATATAAGATCAAACGGCGTTAACATGGCTTGATGATGGCCAAATGGGCCGAAATATGTTGTGATAAGGAAGTCTGGGATAGTATGCATGTCATGTTGTACTTTCCGTTAAGAGCACAAGGTGACCCTCCAACAGAATATTCCAGTTAAACAGAAGTTTAGAGGCCACGAGTATACAGGGGTGCGCGGGGGAGGGGGGGATGTGCAGTAGTGCTGCAGACACAAGAACTGTCCTAATGCTTCCTGCATTTGGCATGTTGCACATGTGAAGTCATAAGTGTTTTTGGAAACACTGCTATGACGAGCTTTACTTAAGTAATTTTTATTAATGCTAGTGGGGTGGGACTAAGTCCCTTGTACTGCTGCCACTTCTGGGCTATTGTACCAGCCCCAGATGATAGATGAGGGTGATTGTGGATCAATTGGTGGAATTAAGATTGACAGGGGAAACCGAAGTACTCGGAGAAAACCTGCCCCAGCGTCACTTTGTCCACCACAAATCCCACGTGACCAGACCCCGTGATCGAACCCGGGCCACCGCGGTGGGAAGCCAGCGACTAACCGCTTGAGCTATGGCGTGGCCAAAAATACATTTTAAATTGTGGACACAGAGTGAAAGCCAACAAAAGGGCATTAAGCGGAAACTGTGGTGAGGAGCACACTTTAACCAGGCGCACAGGATAATGAAGAAAGTCGCACAGTGAGGAGCTGTTAGAGAGAACAGATCAAGGGGAATGAGTTGATGAGGCATGTAACAGATATAAGAAACCTGATAAACACATATAAATTTTTTATCAAAAATCTTGAAGAGATTAAGTCACTTGGAAGACCTGTGTGTAGGTGGAAAGATCTTCAGTAAATAAGGTGTGGATTCATCTGGCTCAGGTAGGAGTGTCTGTCTGCTGGCTTCTGAAAGAGGCTCTGCCTCATGGAGTTAGACAGTGAGTAATAAGCATAACATGTTGTTCCAGGATCCTGTGGGTGTCCATCTTAGGCCTCGTGTCTCACGGACTGGGCATTGCTGCTCAGCTTGTGGCCTCCTTCACAGATGCACTGAGAACAGCCATGTAAGTTACACCAGACATGTAATGTGTCATTTTGCTGGGTCTCCACTTTACAATTGTTACACGTGGCCTTTTCGCACTGACACCTCAGTGCTCATCATATTTGGGGAGGGGGGAGAATGTATGTTCCCTTTTGTAGTGGAAGTTCAGTAAGTCACATGATGTAATGGGCAAATTTAGAAAGGCACATTCGATACATAGGAGCCAGAATAGGGGCCAGGCAGTGGGGTGAAGAAATGGGGAAATGGGGTTGATTCTCTGCATGGATGGAGATTTCTCATCTGCACTGGAGCTGTATCTCAACTCACCCATAAATCATGATAATTAAGCACAGGGACCTTTACTTTTCCCTCACTGTTCCAGACATATTTACGTCATCAAGACTTCCTTCCCACTCCAAAACACTTCATCATGTTTAAATGGAAGCTTCCTATGCATTTCAGATCCTACGGCTTCCCAAACAACTTGGAAACTTACGGGCTGATCTCTGGACTCTGGACATCAACATTTGCTCTTGGAGCCTTTGTGGGGCCCTCCATTGCAGGGATACTTTATGACAGCGTGGGATTCAGGAATGGCACAATGTTCATTGTGCTTCTCAATGTGATAGTGGTACGTGAGTTGCTATGAGAGCGATCTGCAAATCATACTGAAGTGGGTGTGTGGGTATGAAAACTTCCCTATCTTCTGGGATATAACGTCGCGTAGTCTGTTTAAAGTAAGCCGCACCATAGCTCAAGCAGTTAGTCGCTGGCTTCCCACCGTGGCGGCCCGGGGCCAATCCCAGGTCTGGTCAAGTGGGATTTGTGATGGACAAAGTGGCGCTGGGGCGAGTACTTCGGTTTCCCCTGCCAATCTTCATTCCACCAAATTCTCCATCATCATAATCACCCGGGGCAGGCTACAATAGGCCAATCAGTGGCCACCGTGCCAAGTGGACCCAGTTGGACTCCCCCCCCACTAAACGATGCCGACATATCAGAGGAACAAGTCACCTCCAACTTCACGGTCAAGCAGCCTTGAAGTTGGAGGTGACTTGTTTTTCAAAGTGCTGGCTGACTTCCAACGGACTACATGGCGATACATCCCAGATTATTAAACTGTCCATAACCACTGCTGTGAGAACCTCATTTCTTACACATGGATGCATAGGGACCAGTGGCAGGCCCTTGTGAACAAAGTAATGAAACTTCATGTTCCATCAAAGGCTAGGAATCCCATGTCCTGCTGAGCAACAGCCAGCTTCTCAAGGACTCATTACATGTAGTTATTTGTATGAAGTGTGTTGCCTGTTATAGGGGATCCTGGTGGTGATATTCATATGCTGCTCTCGCCAGAGGGTGCCATACAAACAGGTTCCCCCTGCGGAAGATCTGAAGGTCACCACAAGTAACTCTGAGTCATACAACTCAAGCAACGGCCATGCTGGGGGCAGTGCCATTGCTATCGAGCGGCCACCAGGTATGAACGGCATCATCGCCTGCAACAGCTACAAGAACCGCCATGGCACATGGCACCGCAAAGAAAGTGGTGCTATTCTTATTGGGCCCTATAGCACCAGCTATGGCAGCTGTGAATCCAGGGGGTTCCTTGAAAGCGTTGCGTAAGCCCAGCGCCAAGGTTCACAAGTTTCATTGTGTGTGTTCAGTGCTTTATCACTTGAGGACATTGGTCACCACCGAATGGGATATTACAGGTCAATGTGACAGTTATGAAAGTGGTTGTGGCCAATTTAATCCTTTGTCCATTCAGTTTGCCACATTAATATGTGGTGCTATCAGCCCAGCTTTTTTCAGGGTATTTAAATTTCAAATGAAATTTTACTGTTTTCCTCTATTAGTAGGGAGCAGAGATCTTTTAATTTTTGTACGTTGGGAGGAGTAAAGGGTGAGTGAATTACCCAAACATTTGCCTGAAAATAACCATCTCCCTGCCATCTGAAATTATGAGTTGTCTGTTTCCAGTTCTGTCATTCTAGCACAGTGTTACTTGTGTTTAAACTATACAGCAAATAAGCCGATAAAATATCATATTTTTGGAGAGTCTCCAGATCTCCGGCTTGTGAAATTTGTCGCTCGTTTCAACTGATAAACAGGAAAATATTTTGTAATTAGCAGCATTTGTCATGTTCGGTTTATATTGTCAGAACGTTGCAAGGAATCATGCAGAAATGATTTTCTTGAACTTGTTCACTGTTACATTGCACAGCTTCCACCATGTTGAAGGAATGCCTGAGGAGTTGGCCTGGAAGGCCCTTGCACCCTTTACACTGTGTTGAAACCACGGTACAGGTTTTCTACACAACAGTTCATTTTGTATCAACAGAAGCTCAAATAAATTCACAGATTTCTCAGGTAGAGTGACATTAAGGAAGTTACTGAAACTCTTACAAGCACAAGAGAAGAGAAGGCTGTGAAACTGACAGAGAAAGAGTGGACGGGACAAGTTGGGCGAGTTCCTCTTTTGAGATTTTCGGTTTCCATCGGGATAATTAAATTCATCATGTTGAAAGATGGAAACATGAAGCCGAGTCTATAAACAATGCGAAAAGTGTTTTAGCTGCTGGATCAATAATAACTACGGAAGGAATGTTCCTCAGTGTCATAAGATTTTTAAAATACGTCTTACATTACATGACTTCATTGTTATGTGCCTCTGAATACAAGGATGGCCTCCCAAGAATGTGTGTAACTTTACATGAACTCCTCTAGTATGTGCAAATGAGTAGCTCTTTTGCATTTGTGTAATTTATTTAATTAATAAAGCATTTCAAGTTCTTATGTATTATCTTTAAGGATTAAACATAAAAACATACAAAGATGTGAATATGCCAATTTATATGACTTCTCCAGTAAAATAAGTTGTTAAAACAGGGATTCTGCATTTCATTGTAACCACCTGGATGTGTAATTTGATAATTCTTGTTATTCAGCATCCTTCCATCCACTTCTTTAGGAATAAAACTGTTTCCTTCTGCCATTGACATAGAAAGCAGGAAAACTGAAATCATCCTGCTCAGCTGTGCTGCCATCTGTGTACTGATAGCAGGAAGCAAGATTAATTCCAATTTGCAAATAGGAAGCTGGAGCACGGTGGTAAAATCACTGAAGAGTCATTACCTGAACTGTTACTATTTAATATATTAATTAAAATATTTAGATGTTATAAATTTCCTTTCATGTCTTCAGTGACATTCCATTCATCATATCATTATATATAGTTCATCATCAGTAATCACCGCTGTACAAATATTTTTAATGAGAAATAAATATTTTGATCCAGATGTCAGTCATTTTCATTTCTTCATCAGATCAGATACTGTGAAATATTCTTGCATAACTAATGAGGTCTCACACCACAACAGTGGAAAAGACCACTGGACTCCGGACTCTCCAACAGTGAAGAACCTGTACTGTCACTAATTATGCCTTGAGACAGAACAGGTTTTATGCAGGGTCAAACCTTGGTCAGGAAAGTGGCTATTTTCACTTCAGCTTCAAGTTCTGATGCAAAATTCCTCCGACGGCTTGCTTCAAACTCACTATCAAAAACAAGCAACAGTAACTGAACTTTGCCCCGGATATGACTTGCTTTTCTTGTCAGTATCAAAATGAAAAGTAGATAAGGCTTCAAAATGGAACGACACTCAAATTAAGAAATCAGTTTACTGATGTAATTAAACAAATATTATGATTATTATTCGAATCACTCTAAAAAAAACTTCTGCCCCAAAACTTGCGTTTAGCAGCCACAGCTAGCGGGGGGGGGCACAGTAGCAATAGTTGGTTGAGGCACTGTGCTGCAAGCCTGAAGGTGGTGGGTTCTGTCCCAGATCCCACATGAGGTCACTGGAATTTTCAATTGACCTAATCCTTCCAGCCACATTATGGTCCTAGGCTCGAATCTGCCTCTAACAAAAATGAGTAGCAGGAATCTTCTTTGGGATATAAAGGGCAGCTGGGGCATAAGGCTGACAACCTCACTGCCTTCTGTGAGCTGAGTGTCTAGGAAATGGGGGAGTCTCGACGTCACACAACCCTATGGACCTCCACAGCCTGCTGCAGGCTAAATCCATACTGGTAAGAGGGCAGGGGAAATTTCATATCTCTGGGTGAGCTCTATGAATAAAGAACGACACAATGCACGCAGTCACAAGAGTAGAACACATCATAAGACATAACATACATACAACCTTAGAAACATAAGAAGACGATCCCCCCATGTGGATGATCAATAACACACACGAATTTAAAATATGACGCATGAGATAAAAAGTTTTAACAAGTTTTAAATACATAAACTTTATCATTATATAAGGACGTACACAAATTTAATATTATTTGTAAATAGACATATAAAGGCAAGCAGTGAAATGGTTGACGGATCGATACACCTGAAGATGGCAGCATACTGCCGAAACATGTAGTGCAGAAATGGTAAATGGGATTGAATGCACTTGAAGACTGTTAATACATACACATTATGAATATGAATCAGTGCAACAGGACGCTAAAATACTACATAGAATAAAGAAAGTGACGGGGAAGTTATCTACAGTATGTGCAAGATTTAATGGTTGGTTATTTGACAACTGTCTGCTAATTCAAGGGTCAAAAGTCTGATTAGATGAGAACATACTAGAAGCCTGTTCCAAGGTATGGGCAAGGTCTCAGTGAGTTTCAGACTCAAGCCAGATGAATTATAAGGTAATAGAAGACCCATTAGAGACTGAAACATTAAATCCATTGAACTGAGCCCTTAAGAAGGCGAGAGTAACTCTGCTGGCCAAGAAATTCCCTAATTTTTTTAATATATTATCATGTTCACAAGATGGCACCACTTAACCCTGTCATAAGCTAGATGAATCCAAGTCTATGAAGCAGAGTCATTCTTCAGCATCTTGATGGACCCTGTCCTTAATCACTTGAATCCATGTCCTCATAAATCATTTACATAAGATACATCCATGACTGTCCACCAGTCACCTTGGTCTTCCTGCATGATATCTTCTTACAAAATGTATGCATGTACTTTGCCTCTCTGCCAGGCGTATTACATACATTACCCATCAAAATATCCTCGATTTGACTAGCATAAGAGAATCAGACAACTCTAAAAACTGTTAACTTCCTTATGCAGTTCTCTTCTCCCCCTTAGATTCCAGTATTCTGTGCTCAGTCACCCTCAATGCATGAGGCTTGTTCAAATGAAACCTGCTCAGACATTGCTCTGGATGAAGGAGTGTGGGCCAGTACAAACAGTCCCTATGACAGTGAGGCAAGCCCCCCACTGACACCAGCCAATGGACCCTCACAACAATGAACTCCCCAGGCTACTGCTGGAACCATTGCATTGTTCCCACTGTGATGTCATTGTCAAGCCCAGATCCATGGTGGTCCTTTGGTGCTTTCTTGAGAGCGTTCTAACATCTATGGGTTTCATTTGAACAGCCTTCTTATGGAGACCAAGCAACAGACAGGTTTACACATGATTATTTACTAAAGATGCTAAGTTTCTGCTCCCTGTCATGTACAGCCCTGTAGTCCTTTAGGAAACTTGACCTGCTTTATGATAGATGCCCACTTCTGTCTGGGGCCACATTTCATCTGGCCCCTACCTTTCATACTGTCTAGCATATGTGACACTACCAGGGGCATATGCCCTTGCTATAATAGCCCTCTATGGGTGATCAGGTGAAACAAAACCTCTTCCTGCAACAAGGTTTAAGTAACAGCTTGGGAAAAATGTTGCTTCCTGTATCTTCCAGCTAATGTCATCATAAAGCCTATCAATACACTTCGTGCTATCATCACAATCACACACTTACCTTCCTTGCCTTACACAGAACAAAATTACCGTTCCTATTGAGTTTGTTGGGTCACTTTCACTCACAAGTCTCTCCTTATCACATACATATAATCTGAGTTCTAACCTATAAGTTCACAGTCTTCTCCATCTTGCAGTGATATTACTTAAATATCAGTCATTTCTATGGACTGTTCAATTTAATACACATCCAAACCAATATTCCATGATTATTCTCTACCATCTGTGAGAACTCTCCAAAGAGTATCTTCATTAACTACTTAAATATTCCAATCTTAATTACCAATTTCATAAAACAATGTAAAATACAGATTCATTACAAACTTTATCACAGTGATCTTGTATTAATGTACGTTATTTTCTTGCAGTCTTCACTAAGCTTGTTCACAACATAAATAACTTCCCTTAATATTAACAACTACATATGCTGCTGGTTCAGATATTAGCACAGAAACCGCTACAGAATCTGAATATTAGTGGAGTATGCCAAAAACCCAGAACGAGCCTCACACCACAGTTCATTCATTACTTCTAAATATTCTTTACTTATTAAGAAATGTAACATTTACAGTGAACTGATAAGTCACACAGAAATGTTTCAGTCTTAATACGCCTAGATGAACATAAAATCTAATATGAAAGAAATGAGAGAATGTGGCTGTCAATACCGATATTATTTCAACTGAAAATACAAGCACAAAGAAAACTAGTTTAATTTAAAGTGATATAAAATGTATGGCTGACCTGTATAATGAATCCATTCCCAGGCGCAGAAAATCTTAAATAGAACCACAGGGCACTACCGTCTCTCCGGTGAAAGGATGATTTAAAATTCAAGTCACATTCTTGTTAAATAGAACTGCACCACAAACATTATCGTAATTGTAAATTAACATAGTAAAATATTAAAATAAATCTCGTGTTCAAAACTTGACCATTTCTTCTAGCACGTGACGCGTATTGGTTATATCATACCACTCACAGGATGAAATTTATAATACATTTATGAATCGAATTACGACGTTTCTTTTACAGTCATATGGCGCAAGTTTCAAACTATTAACAAATGCATCTGAAATTTGAAATATGTTTTTCCTAAACTCCACTGTGTAATAACATTTTGTAGCCGTAATTTAACACAAGTACGATACTCAAAATCATGTTATAAATTCCGCCATGTTATATGTCAGCAATCGATGTGCACAGTCGAATGAACCATAGATTATTTTGGTTGCTAAAGTTATCGAAAGGTACCTGTGGTTTTGAAAAGGTCGCGCCATAGCTCAAGCAGTTAGTCGCTGGCTTCCCAACGCGGCGGCCCGGGTTCGATCCCGGGTTTGGTCTATAATCATAATTAAGCCATTTATTTATGTAATTAGTACGAGTATTGCCTTCCATGACTCATCTCTCAAATAAATAATTACCTATCTGTGATACTTCGCGTAATTTGGTACTCGTATCACGCTCTACCGGCGACACTTGTAATTATTTGACAGAGTGATACTTGGAATCAGGGAGGAAGGTTGAGAAGGTTGTCCATCTATGAGCGAAATTTCTAATACATTCGGCAGATGTCTAGTGTCACTCCATCTATCTTGTAAAACTTAAAACACAGACACCCATCACAAAGCGCGCTTCAATTTCCAAACAGAAACTTGCGAAATAGCGGATTTATATTAAGATAATCAACGCAAATTCAAATAATTCCTAGGTAATTAACTCACCTTCGCCTTCTCGATGGAATCATATCTCTTTCTTCAGAGGCTGATAGTCGATCAGTCAACAAAGTGGAACTCGAAAATTAATTACCGCATTCACAACAGCACGATTAAATTGTGGGCGGAACATGTAACACGCATTAGAAAATTTAGAGACGCCTAAAAGATAGTGTGAAACCTGAAGGGGGAGACCACTTGGGCCCCACGAGTAAATATACGTTATGACCTTTACTTAATTGAGCACCACGCTATGAAGAGGTGTGGAAAAGTGGAGGTGTAGCTCCTCTAGGTCCACGCTGCGGTCACTTACCTTCGGGGAAATCGCAACGGCGCCCATTGCACAGGGAGGTTTGTCTCTCTTACAGGAGATCTGAACGTCGTGAAGAGAAAGATTCCTTGCCCCAACCCGGGAATCGAATCGAGATCCTCCGTTCGTCGATACGGTAGCCTACTAACTATACCGACTGAGCTAATCCGAGTCATGGAGCAAGTGAAAAATCATTCCTCAAATGATTTTAAGATATTGATCGTCATGGTGTGTATTAGATTCAGCTGGCTCAGGATGGGGTCAGAACTGTGGTCTTGCGAATACGGTGATGAACATGAGATCTGAGGTTCTCAGGGCTGTACGTACAAGGATTACGGTTATATGGTATGTGACGCCGTGTAGCTTCGCAGATAATTATAAAGTTTTTGAAGAAGCAGCTGCCTCTGTCGTTAGCACAGAAGAATGAGCCGCGTGGGGAAGAAGTGTATAGAGAGAGGACAAGAACCTGAAGCCTGAGCCTAAGATCGCCGCTCTCTCACAGGCGAGGAGGCAAGATGATAGGAAATTGTCTCATCTCCTTTCTAACCTTCGTTCCCTATCTCTACCGCCTTTCATTGAGCAGGTAACTGTTCTGCACTGAAGAAGAATAAAGCAGGTTCCTCCAAAATGACATGACGTCATATCGTAGTAGGCTGCGAGCCTTAGGGTTTCGTAAAATGGCGCCGGTTTGCTGATAAAGCTGAACAGACACTGCACTCCATTGCGGCGGCTTGCTGCAACAAGGCAGGAGGAGCATTGTCTGGGTGGGCATGAACGTCTCTCTCCTACGTAGCTGACTCAGGCACCAGCATAAGGAGCGTGGGCAGGGACATGGAAGGAAACGAGGAATTTCCCCCGTCATCCCTAGATTTATGGCAAAAGAAGAAAACCTGTCAAATGTCAATAACAGAGGGAACAAATATTTCGAAAAAAGAATTCACTCTTCTATGCTGAACGCTCTAGGGCGGTCAGTAAAGGAAGTCACGAATTGCTCAGACGTCAAGTTTGTAATCACAACTTCTGAATGCCCCCCCCCCTACCCGATAGAGCCTGTAAGAATCCATAGCAACGTGCCGAAGTCGAGCGGACGTCCGTAAACTGCATTACCGTAAAGGCGCGTCCGCATTACTCGCGCTCGTGCGTCAGAAGCTTACTGCTGATATCTGTTGTGAAGAAATGCGAAGGCTTTGTATGCAAACCAGTTTGGGCGTCCACTTCGTCAGCTCCAGATCCTGCTTTCCCGGCAGCAGTAAGCTTCTGACGCACGAGCACGAGTAATGTGGACAGGGTCTGAGGTCCTACAATCCGGTGAAAGTTCACCGACATTTCGGAACAAAGCTGATCCAACCAAGTAACCAGCAACAATCAGGCAGCAAGGTTCGAATTTGAGGATGGTGGAAGACGTAGTTTCCTGCAAGAAACTTCGATGGACGTGTACCGAACTACACGGCGTCACATCTCACTCTTCATAAGAGCAACTCGCAATCAATCGACGCTCAGCACCCCAGTCGGTACGAGGGCAGCCTGATGACGCAAGTCGGGCATGCCGTGAACACAGCCACCAATAATATATTATCCATAACACCGCGGCACAAAATCAGCTACTACAGATTCAAAATCCCAATAATTTTAAAATATAAGACACAAGTGATCATAATAAATTTAGTGTATACAAGAGACAGAAGTGCTCAGTAGATGTGTACAGAGGTTATGCAGGCAGTAACAGTACACAACTGCTCCCATATGCAATACACTGACAAGTGCAGCAAGAAAGAGCAGTCAGAGTAAAAATGAGAATGCACAAATATATCACCTGACGATGGCCAGAAAGAGTCGAAACCAGTTGTAACTGTATACATGTATACGCCTGACTGGGCGGGTTAGTGGGCATGGAGATACTGTTCACTTGTTTCGGCCTACAGCAATACTGCGATGCACAGCGATGTTCACCTGCCTAATTTCTCTGCCTTTTGTATTTCTTTTTTCATCCTAACGTGATTTAAATATTAGCTGTGAATTTCAGTAACTATTTTGCTGAAGTGGAGTCCCACTTGAAGAACTTGCAGCCATTCTGCTGCTGACAAAGAATCTCCACCTTTATGAAGCCTGAAGGCACACTGACATGTACACATGTGCCCGCCACTTGGCCCTATCTAGAGCCACATGGCTCCACTCAGAAAAATCATATTCTTTCTTTAAGATTCGTCTCTGTGTTCCCTTCCCATCTATATTTAGATCATCCAAGTGATGTTTTATCTTCATTATTTATAATTAAAATTGTGTATGTATTTCCCGTTTCCAGTATGGCAAAAACTTATAAGATATGTTTGGCACACTGAAGATGGAGGAACTATGATCCTTCGAAACGTCGATACCCACGTACCAAAATACACTGCGAAAAACAATATTAATGTCTAAATATATCGTCCCATTCATTAGAGATATCCAGGCCACTGAGGTAACACAACAAACACCAAGCGCGTGTGCAAAATCTGTTCCATGCGTGACCGCACAAGTTCTATAACTTGAGTAACACAAAGAAAATGCTAAAATACTTTATTCTGACTGAAAACGTGTTACGTTTTGAGGATCGTCACATAAAACGTACAGCAGCAGTGTTAAAGGCTAGAGCTGACTAGTCTGTCCCTCACCACGTGACCATCCTTCCAGCTACGCGCGCCTATGCGCACCATCCGTCACCACGGTCACAGTTTACACCAAGATGGCGTGAATTATCGGCGAGTCACTCTGCAGCATATTTGGCTTCACTCCGGACGCGCCGGCGCCATGTTACGACGTCAGGAGATGGCAGTCAGGAAGGGAACAGGGGTCCCGAAACTGCCGTACCCTGTGGTGATGGAGTCTGAGCACTTCGAGGGGAGAAGGGGAGGAATGTCTTGCGGCAGGTTGCGTCCTCTCTGGATGCAGCACTCGGCATCCCCAGGGTTCGCGACGGGCACAGGGACCGCGGGTCCAGGTCCGTTGTAGAGACATACAAAACACGTGACAGACACGAACTGCAAGAAGACAAAACCAATAAGAAAAAGATGCAGAACGCGTTGTCCATAAAGTACCACACAAAGCTCTCAACTGCGTTTTCCTCAGATCTAATAAAAATATTTTGGATATGAAATTGCAAATATCACTTTGAACAAAATCTGTAGGCGAGCTCATGGGAAACATGCGAAAGTCAGTTTCGATTCGTATGTAAATTATGCCACATTTTGAATCAGCATGGATCCGTGTACATGCACTTCCGTTCTCGTGTAAACTGGGCTTCGTTATCGAACAATGCAGCTCAAAATAAGCAACTTTCATACTGCGTTCCGACGAGCTTAGCACAGCCATTCATGCGATACATGGAGAAATACTTTTCCAGTCTCAGTGAAATCCGATGAATGTTTGGAAGAAGGCATTTCCATTCCTATGTGAACTAGGCTGTATTGTGGTAACTGAGGCTCGGGGGTGTAGCCGTTCTATGTCTGTGTGTCTAAAGCTTGAGAGAACTGCAGTTTCATGAGGCCCCACATGAAGAAACTGACTTTAAACGTCACCGAGCCGCCATTCATTGAATATTTGTCAGCTGACCAATTTCATGGCATAGAATCCTTCTTTAGAAGCTGACAGTGACCCAGGCGGTAAAGAATGCTCCCGCCTTTTACAGAACACGTAGGCTCATTACCGTGCTCACAACAGCCCAAAGCTGGCCACACTCTCACACCCCGTTCCCTTCTCTTCAGTTTAAATTTGTATCTGCTCGCTTATATGGTTTGTCTTGCGTGCTGCATGTCCCACCCCTCTCATCCTCCTTTATTTGACAGCCCTAATTGATGTCTGGTGAGGAGTACAAACCTTGAAGCCCCCTCAGCAGCCCGTTCTCAAACACCCTCAGTCTGTATTCTTCCCTTAATTATTAGGGGGACACTACCCGACAGCAGTCACATTTCCTTGTACTGCATATTCAGCATCGTGTACTGTTTAGTGCCTCAACTCACCACCAGGAGGTGCATGCCCACGGGAAACAGGGTTCCACTCCGGAATCCAATCGTGTCATACAGCACACCCCCAACTGAGGGCCCCACGAAGGCTCCGAGCGAGAAGAACGAGGCCCACAGCCCCGCCACCATCCCGTATGTGGTCATGTCGTCAGGAAAGCCACTGGCCCTGCAGGAAACACATGTACCGGTAAAAAGTACTGACATTCACACAGGTACACCATAGTCAGCAGCATGCAGAGTGAGGAAGCCTTCCGGAGCCTGAGAAGTGCTCACTGGCCTGGGTGTTCTTGACGGACTGCATTGATTTGTCTGAGATAGAACGATTTATGAACCACAGCAGATCGCTCTGCTTGCCTCCCGCTTCATACTAGCTACTTGTTTGGCTTCTTTGAACCTGAAGATGGAGGCAATGTGCTCCACCGAAAAGTCGATGAGTTTATATTGAAATGCATGGCCTCACATCCCAAAGAACAGTCGGCTCCGAAAATTCACCTGCATGCTTTACACCCAGTATGTGTCCTATGTCATGACATGACATGACATGACATGACATGTTGCTTTGAGTCACTGCTACGGTAAATGGGTCCCATGTTGCAGTCATATTTCTTACCCCTGCACCAAACACAAAGCGAGTTTTGTGGATGGCTCAGTCAGTACTTACACAGAGGATCTGATGATGTCAATGAAGCATGGTACTAATATGGAGGCCGTGCCGATGCCGTGGACGATGAGGCCGAGTACACACATCCACATGGTCCTACAAAAGAAGATACAGGTGCTCATGTGTAACACTGTTTACGTGTGTCCCTCTAGCTCCGACTTCTTGAATTCAGTCGGAAACAGCACAGCTCACGGCTGTGTGCTGCCCAGTGGTAGGAAGCAGCCGTAATTTAATTGGGACATTTTCATAGAGAGACTGAAGAAAACTACGAAACCTTTAAGTAGAGATTTGAATCGAGGCCTCCAGAATACAAAACCGAGTGTGTATGCATTCGCCCGTGAAATTCGGGGTTTTCTGCGTGCGTTATGTTTTGACGGCAGGCAACCCCTCCACTCGGACAGTGTTGCTGTCCTTCAGCGGAGATGTGTAGCTCATTCACCGACTCTCAGATGAGAAGGGATGGAGGGCCATTTAGCGCGCATGGGACAGAACAGACATGAGCGCAGGATTTTGTTCGGAAATCCTGAAGGAAATAGATCAGTTGGAAGATGAAAGGTAGATATGAGGGTAATATTAAAATGGATCTTAGAAGAAATCGGGAGGAAAGTTGTGAAATGGATTCATCTGGCTCAGAATACGCTTCCAATCAGAAATTCACCCCGGACAGACTGCCTAATGCGAGAGTTATGCAGCCGGTTTAAACCTCCTCTTCCCCCAGTTATCAATCCTGGAGGTGGCACTTCCGAAGTTTGCCGAAAAGTTGGAGGAGGGCCCCCCACCCAGAAAGCCACGCAATATTAAAGCGCAGCTATGTAAAGTGTGTATAGAGTATCAGGGCTTGAGGGGGTGAGATGGCGTCCAGGCAGGACAAATGTGGGGGACTCCACCACACGAATTATATGGCGAACCATACTTTAACGTCATTACAACACATTCCTGACTAATCATCACTAGAAGCACAGGGCAGCTGCCGGACGACAATACATTTTTTTTAATTTGCTACTATCTCAACATTGCAGAAGAATACAGAAGAAAAAGGCCAACATTAAGTGGGCCACGCATGTAGAATGTTCTCAGTGAGGGAGGATACTCACGTTGGGAGAGGCAGCCCCGGCAAGGGGCCCACCAGGAAGTAGCTGGTTACGATGCACACACTTCCGGCCACCATCACCTTCTTGGGCTGCACTTCGAGGTCACAGAGGCGGCCCACGAGCGGTGCGGACACTGCGTACAGCGTACCACTGATAACGAACATGACCCCTGTGACGACCGGCGTAAGACAGAACTGTAACAAGAAATGTGTCTCCTCATCGCTGCTGGGCCCAGCTTGTATCTGGGACCGGCCCTTGCGTGGTACTAAATGGACGGAGCTTCAAACAAGACGCTGCCATCCATACCTCGAGCTGCAACTGTGCTCTTGAATCTTGGCTGGGGCCATGTACGCCCACAGGATTCTTTCAAAGGGAGGTTCGAGGGAGGCAGAGAGAGATAGTATATCTTTTCACTGGCGTAGGTGCAGCAAGAAGTGCACTGACAAACTAAAGTCGTTGCGGTTTAAAAAACACTTTTAAGAGTCGCCCTAGAGTTGTGGGTCTCTGTTGTGAAACACGGATGGCGCCAGAGACTGGGAACAAGAATCTGTGATATTAATATTTGGTACATCTACTTATCTCTTTATCAGCTGAGAATCTGAATATATGTGTATCACTCGAATATTACTTGCACGTATACCGGCAGGGTGTGCGCCGGTAAACACGGATGAGGCAGGCGAATGATGACGACTGATCAATTGCATCAGTAAAAATGTGAGATCTCTATGAACATGCTGATTATAATTTCAAGGTAGGAACAGCAGAATAAATAAAGCGAACAGAGTAACAGTTTTCCGCTGTTAAATGCAGACTAAGTATGTGTTACTGTCTCGTCACCAAAATGCAGGGCAAAATCATGACACAACGATAGGAAACAGATGTTCCGAAAATGTGGTACAGTTCAGACATTTGGGAACGACGATAACAGATCAAAACCTGATTCAGGAGGAAATTAAGAGGCGACTGAATTCGGGTAATGTTGCTACATATCATTCAGTCCAGAACCTTTTGTCTTCTCGTCTGCTGTCCAAAAACATACAAATTAGAATATACAAAACTAATTTTGGCTATGGTTCTGTATGGGTGTGAAACTTGGTCTCTGACATTAAGGGAGGAACATAGACTGAGGGTGTGTGAGAACAGGGTGTTGAGAAGAATATTTGGACCGAAGAGAGATGAAGTGACGGGAGGTTGGAGAAAACTGCATAATGAGGAGCTTCATAACTTGTACTCTTCTCCAAGAATAATTAGAATGATCAAGTACAAGGAGGATGAGGTGGGCAGATCATGTAGCACGAATGGGGGAGACGAGGAATGGGTATAGAATATTGGTGGGAAAGCCAGAAGGAAAGAGACCACAAGGAAGACCAAGGCGTAGGTGGGTGGACAATATTAAAATGGATCTTAGAGAGATAGGATGGGATGGGATGGATTAGATAGATCTGGCTCAGGATAGGGACCAGTGGAGGGCTCTTGTGAACACGGTGATGAACTTTCAGGTTCCATAAAATGCTGGGAAATTCTTGAGTAGCTGCAGAATTGGCGGCTCCTCAAGAAGGGCTCGGCTCCATGAGTAAGTAAGTAAGTAAGTAAATAAATGCAGACTAAGTTAATCTCTCCGCTGTCCTTATATATTTGAATCTTTCGAGTGTCAACATCGATTGCTCAATTACAAACTGGCGGTCTTTTGAACATGATTTTGAGCAGTGGGTTTATGTTATGTTATGATTACCAGAACGTTTTTTCTTAAATGGGTTTTAAGGTAAACATTTTAATTTCAAATGCATTTGTTAATAATTCTAATTTTTCGCATTGTAATTATAGATCAAATACCTTGGGCTGGTACAGAAATCGTTTAGAAATTTCATCTAATAGATGGTGCGACATCACTTACTGGCTCAACCCATTCTCGGCAAACTCTGAGTAATAGTTGCAAATTCCACCGATAGAGTGTATGAATCTTTTGCACATGCTACCATCTATAGCCATGCATTACGCGCTTAAGTAATGGCGCAATTTTCAAGGTGGGAATGTCGTAAGTTGCAGTCATGTTGGGTGTTGGTTCACGATTACGTTGACGTATTAGTGCAGTGTCGTTTATTAAGAAAATATAATTTCAATTTTAAACGTATATCCTACATCTCTGAGGAGTTTTCTTATGTCTGTCCTTACGTATGTTTTCATTACGCAGGTCAATCTTCGGTTTTTAAATAATTTAAACGTAATTAATTTTCTTTCTACCTGTACTTGCATGTACTCTGTAAAACTACCTTTCAGAGTGTGTTCGCTGATAGTAGAGAGTTGTTAGGAGATTGTTGATTTGAACAGTCCATAGAAATGACTGATATTTAAGTAATATCACTGTGACTGTGAACTTATAGGTTAGAACTCAGGTTATATGTACATGATAAGGAGAGACTTGTGAGTGAAAGTGACCCAACAAACTCAATAGGAACGGTAATTTTGTTCTGTGTAAGGCAAGGAAGGTAAGTGTGTGATTGTGATGATAGCACGAAGTGTATTGATAGGCTTTATGATGACATTAGCTGGAAGATACAGGAAGCAACATTTTTCCCAAACTGCTACTTAAACCTTGTTGCAGGAGGAGGTTTTGTTTCACCTGATTACCCATAGAGGGCTATTATAGCAGGGGCATATGCCCCTGGTAGTGTCACATATGCTAGACAGTATGAAAGGTAGGGGCCAGATGAAATGTGGCCCCAGACAGAAGTGGGCATCTATCATAAAGCAGGTCAAGTTTCCTAAAGGATTACAGGACTGTACATGACAGGGAGCAGAAACTTAGCATCTTTAGTAAATAATCATGTGTAAACCAGTCTGTTGCTTGGTCTCCATAAGAAGGCTGTTCAAATGAAACCCATAGATGTTAGAACGCTCTCAAGAAAGCACCAAAGGACCACCATGGATCTGGGCTTGACAGTGACATCACAATGGGAACAATGCAGTGGTTCCAGCAGTAGCCTGGGGAGTTCATTGTTGTGAGGGTCCATTGGCTGGTGTCAGTGGGGGGTTTGCCTCACTGTCATAGGGACTGTGTGTACTGGCCCACACTCCTTCATCCAGAGCAATGTCTGAGCAGGTTTCATTTGAACAAGCCTCATGTATTGAGGGTGACTGAGCACAGAATACTGGAATCTAAGGAGGAGAAGAGAACTGCATAAGGAAGTTAACAGTTTTTAGAGTTGTCTGATTCTCTTATGCTAGTCAAATCGAGGATATTTTGATGGGTAATGTACATAATACACCTGGCAGAGAGGCAAAGTACATGCATACATCTTGTAGGAAGATATCATGCAGGAAGACCAAGGTGTAGATAGGCAGGTAATAATGAAGTGGAAATGGGTTGGATGGAGTTCAGTCCGATGTTTTTGTGAAAGCAGTGATGAACTGTTGGGTTCTTAAATAACAGAATTTCTAGTACAACAGAATATCAGCTGTTCAGAGGAAAGTGAACTCCATTATGTTCCAGAACTTAGAAAATAATCCAAGTTCACTGAAAATATTTCTTAGCCTTGTTGGTTTTTATGTTGTATATAAATAAACCTTTTTCTGCTTTCTACCGCAGACCTGATTGCGGGCACCCGAAGATATGAAACTCACTCACTGTTCCTGCCAATATGTGCTAATGTTGCAGTAGTTTTTTGTACGTGATTCAAATGCTCATTCCAAATGTTTTTTTTTAATTACTCGAACAAACTTTAATTTCTGAATTTGAATGTTGTTATTTCTTTGAAGTTTCTTCTGCTGTGCATTATGAAATTGAACAGGAGAGCAAAATATTCAAAATTAAGAATGATCATTTCTTCTCTAATTATAAAATGTGACTTCACACTCTGAGGGGATGGCAGAAGAGAAGTTTAAATTTATTGAGAATGAAGTGTTGAAGGAATGTTTGCAGCTAAATGAAATGAAGTAAGTCTTAAGCAGAGAGAATGTTACGTGAAGGGAACTTGATATACATAGCTCTGTTTATATCAGGAAGCTTTATGTTGAGCAGAGAAAATTCCCATCTTGTGGAAAGAGGAAATTCAATTATGAAACTGCCCCTGTCACCATTTGTATCCACATGAATTACTTTTCTACCCTGAAGATGGAGGCAGCAGGCATATGCCAGACTACACAGTCTTACATCCCAGAACACTAGTCTTAACAGTCACTGTCATGAGAGCCACAGATCTCACGAGGTATACGACCGGGTGAGATTGTTATTTCTTGGTCACGCTTTGATCTTGAGGGTTATTTTGAACATATTCCTCAATCCTCAGTGTAGATACACAAAGTCATAACATGTAAATCCACGTTATGAATCGGCACTGTTGTGAAAATCTCAAATTTCCGACTTCATGGTATGGTGCTTAGGTGCGGGGGCAACTGGGTGCAGGTCATACCTTTCGGAGGTGGGGCTCCAGCGTAGCTGAGTAGAAGCCCATACTGACAGCAGTTGCTGCTATGCAGAATGAATCCAGTCCCACATCAGGAATTTTGAACATGGCGAGCAGCTTCACTGTAACAGGATTTATTTAAATTCTGTTTAATATCACAGTTTGGCCTCATTTTCTGACTATGTTTTTATGTATTGTTGTACCTTGTGAGCCACTGGAAATATATTTCTCATAATCAGGTCCCAAATTATGATTTCGAGCAGCATTATGTCTCTCTACATGTTTCATCTTCAACACTTGGTGATGAATTTGGATTAAATTTCACATGGACAGTCTACGCTACACATTGTATAGTGAATACCATATTGTAACTCCTGATATTAATACTGAATTATTGCTTTTTCTTTTGAAAATCAAACATTGCAGTCAAGAGATTAGCCCTCTTGCTTTGTTAGGTCACAGGTTCAAATCTCAGCTTTCAGACCATCTATTGTTAACTCCAGTTTATTATGGTTTTCTTCAGTCCATCCAGGCAAGTGCCAAGACAGTGCTGCAAATTATACCACAACTGTTCCCTTCCTTCCACATTCATTCCAGTTCATTATTCACTGACTGTCTTGTCATTTTGTGCTACATAACCTAAGCTGTTGAGTCTGTTATTAATTGTACCTCAATTAGATAAATTCTTTTGAAAATAATTCATGATACAGTTAATGAGATATATTTTCAATGAATATTTTAGAATTATATGGGGAAAAAACTGCATCTGATTAAATATTTTAAACATTTTTCAAGTAGTTTGTTGATCAAAATCTTACAAGTTGAACCAGGGGAAAAATTAATATGTTTTGGTACCTGAGATTTTCTTTATTAATCAATTAAACCTCACACACAAACTCTTCATTGTGATTCAAAATGGAATGTGTCTTCCCAATGAAGCGCTTGTTAAATTTGTCCATCTCTGGCTTCATTTTGACTCTGCACATATCAAAACTTCATATTAAAGCCATTTGCAAATTAACTTACCTTCTGGTCTCAGCTGTCCTGGTTCATTTCCCAAAGGGGGCAGGATAAAATATATAAATATCGCATCAAGCATTAGAAATGTTCCCATTGAAACAAATGGGAGAATGTAGCCGCCTAGCTGTGGAAATAGAAACATTGTCAGAGGCTAAGATACTTGGTTCAGTGCCATCAGTCACTTAGGTATTTAATCCAACACTGATAGACACTAAAAGATCGTTCTGTTTCTTGAAGATACATTTCATAATATTATCCTCCTATCAGACTTTTCCATGTGGTTGCATTATGGACTTTGTGGTGAACACATTTTGCTTTTAGCAGGAGCTTATCTCCTTCCCTCCAGCTCATGGGCATTCTCTTATTGTGACATGTAGGTCCATTGTTGAGTAACAGCTGTGTAAAACAGGTGACAGTACAGCAAGCATTGCTAGGGAACAGCTCTGTGGAAATTTTACCCTGGCAACGAAATAACATGGAGTAATGGAAAAGACAGATTGAAGTTGTGAGAAGTGAGAAGCTGGTAGCTGAGGCCGGGGACAGTTTGGGAACCAGAAGAAGGGGAATGTCATCTGTTGGAAGCTGCTACCAAGCAACGGCTAGTAAGTCTGAGAAGGCTTTATGTGTGCTGCAGTTGCAGTGATCGTTGGAGAGTGTAACTAAGTGAGACTGCCGTAGTTATTTGTAGTTATGAGTGTAAGTATCCAACAAATCCAGTTACCAGTCCAAACTTTGTCTCTAGTCACACTCAACCATGTTACAGTAGTCAACATTGCCACTGGATTGGTTAAATGTACTTACTGAAAACAGCATTCCACCAATCATGGGTCCTACGATGTAGCCCAGACCATAGAATGTTTCCAGCGCAGCCTGTAAGGTGAAGAACATACTATGAAGGGTGTGCTGTCACTCTTGTACATATGTTGGACATGTCCCATCATTTCTTTCATAAAGGAACAATATTTTCGAAGCTGACTCTGTTTTAATGAAACTACAAAACCTACACCAGGAGCTCTATCAGATGGGGTTATCTGTCCTTGACTGTGAAATGTGTCTCTTTACTGAAAATAAGCCAATGTAAAATAACCCTAATGTACGTCAGTTCAGTAGCATGCAAGTATCTGGTTGGCTGATCCTAAGAATTGCCTGTGCATTGTTAATTGTCTGAAATGGTGGATAATTATGTCATATGGGCCTATTTATTGCTCACACTTTTTCATGTCACCAATATTAGCATGATGCAATTTCTGTGTTCTGATTCTCACATACAAATTGTTTTTGTTTTCTTTGTCTCCAGTAATGATTTCCTTAACTCCTTTGTATCACAGCGTGTCTGCAAAACAACAGGAAATTGTGTTGTGGTGTTCTGGCTTCTGGTACCAACATACCACATCCACATTCTGGACTAAAGACACAGGCAACATGTTCCTCTGAAACATTCATAACCCCCTACCAGATTGCACGGTGGCATAATCCAGAAGACCGCAGTATAAAACGTGCGAGACTTTGGGTTCATATAGTACAGTAATATCTTCTGGCATGTGACACGGTGTGGCCTGGTGTAAGGTACTAATATTTTAGTAGAACCTGCTGCCTCCATCTTCAGTAATATATCATGAAGTTTGGAGTTGCCATGTAGTTTGGTAGGTTGCTATCAACATTCTTGAAAAACCTGTTCCCGACTTCTTCAGGGTTTACCCTGAAGATGGAGGTGACCTTGAAGACAGGCAGCACGTTCCTGTGAAATGGTTGAATTTCTACCAGAAAACGTGGCGTCTCATTCCAGAAAGCAGTACTCTTCATAGTACCTACTGTGAGAACCTCGAACCTCAAGTAAGAGGGAATCCACTTGTCTGATCAGACATACCAATGATGAATGAGAGTGGAGCAAATAACACTAAAAAATTAAGTGCCTCCTGCATAGAAAACACGTTGAGGTCTCCGCTACAAAGCCCAACCAGTTAATGCTGTTTAGGGAAACAGTCGCTGTTTACTGTGAGAGCCATACAGAACACACAGATACACTGTGGGCAGAATGCAGAGTTTTAGTATGTTCAGTCCGTACCCACAGGAAACATTACGTCTCCACTACAGAGCCCAACTGGTTAATGCAGTTTAGGGAAACAGCCGCTGTTTACTGTGAGAGCCATACGGAACACACAGATACACTCTGTGGGCAGAATGCAGAGTTTTAGTATGTTCAGTCCGTACCTCACAGGAAACATTACGTCTCCACTACAGAGCCCAACCGGCTAATGCTGTTTAGGGAAACAGTCGCTGTTTACTGTGAGAGCCATACGGAACACACAGATACACTCTGTGGGCAGAATGCAGAGTTTTAGTATGTTCAGTCCGTACCTCACAGGAAACATTACGTCTCCACTACAGAGCCCAACCGGTTAATGCTGTTTAGGGAAACAGTCGCTGTTTACTCTGGGACTCATATGGAACATATAAACACACTGTGTGGTCAGGATACAGAGTTTCTGTATATTAAAGCGTGTGATATATGTATGTAGTTTGGTTCTGAATTTGTGTATATTTATTTATGGTTTATTTTATGATGCTGTCATTAGCTCTCTATGTAGTATTGAATTGTAGCATAGTTAGTGAATAGTGAATTTGAAGGAATGTGGAAGGAAGTGATTCTGCCCTAATTTGAGGCACATCCTGTGTTGGGTTCTGTTCCAGGGCCAGCTTCACACTGACTGCGTGGAGATGACTGCACAGCACACAGATACTCACGAAGGTAGTGGCCACTGAGTCTGGGAATACGGACGCTGTGATGGCAAATGCAGCAGTTGTAGCAGCTGAAGTTCCCAGTGCCTCCACAATGCGAATAGTGAATGACAGAGTGATGAAGTCTATGTGCCCTGTGACCAGGTCTAGTAGCCTGAAATGCAGGTTACAGACTACATGTGATGCACAGAAATTAGCTATCACAACACAGCAAAATTCACACCATAGACATTTCAGAGGTTATTTAACAAGTGAACATGGTAATGGGGGCATGCGGTAGTGTAGTTGGTTGAGGCACTATGCTACAAGCTGGAAGGTTGTGGGTGCAAGTCCCAATGAGGTCATTAGATTTTTTTCAATTGACCTAATCCTTCCAGCTGCACTGTGGCCTGGGGTCAACTCAGCCTCTAACAGAAATGAGTACCAGGAATCTTCTTGGGGGTAGAGGCCAGCCAATGCATAGGGCTAACAATCTTGCCACCATCTGTGAGCCGATTGTCTAGAAAATGTGGGAACCTGAACATCTCACAACCTTATGGGTCTCCACCGCCTGTTCCAGGGATACATTTACTTCTTTTTCTTACATGGTAATGAACCTTGCAGTTAGAGGTGATCAGATGTGTTGTGAACTGTTCCAGTCCATAAGGTCACGTTACTGTAGACTTAAATATATCAAAACTGCCAGTCATATACTCTGAAGAAAGTTTTGGTTGTTATGTTAGTACAATGTAACATTAAGAAAGTTTAACCTAAATATAAATACATTTTAGCCGGGGGGGGGGGCGATTTTTATAAAGAAGAGCTAAAATGAAGAAAG
>NW_019729215.1:487623-511291 GCF_002891405.2 Cryptotermes secundus
ACCGACGTTTCGGAGGAACGTCGGTTAACACCACATATACACGGTGACAAATCCCAGAAGACTGCTTTCTTCATAGTCACTGCCGTGAAAGCCTCAAAGCTTACAAAGAGCTAAAATATCTCCCATTGGCTTCACCATGTTTCTCTGTCTGCATGTAACAACTTGAGAACTGTTCAGCGCGTGTATTGGAGTTTTTATTTCAGGGTGTTTTTACTGAAATTTATCAAAACAATTCTCCGGGTTTTGTTTATATTTCACAATCTTCAAAGTCATTGATTAAACAAAGGGTATTTTTATGCTCTGTCATCTCATGATATGCTGAAATTAATTTGATCAACTGTTGTATCGGAGGCCCTTGCCCATTGGTCCACCTGTTTTATGCTACTTTTTGGATTCATGGGCTGGAAATCTAAAGGCAGTACCAAACAACAAATGTGCCAGAATTGTTAACTGTGTTGTACCTATATTTCACAGCGTGTGTCAAGAGTGCTGTGTACTGGATGTGACACCATACAGTCTGATAGAAGTCATGTCAGTGACGACACAGTTCTTACCCAAAAAGGATGGAACATGTTGACGCAATGAAGATTCCTGAGTTCAGCATGAATTTAGGTCCAATGAAGTCCAGCTAGAAAAAGAAAAACATCAGAATGTTTTGAATTGGCCCCTTGAAGTCTTTCATTCTATAGTTGTTATTATGAATTCTTATTTTGACATTGGTTTTGTGCTGTTGTACTGCACTATGATTCATGGTGATTTAGTAAATACCTTCACATTACAGCACAACAATATTTAGTGCTCAGTACCCTCACGTGTTTCAACTATCTCAGAAGTCATCTTCAGGGTTGTTCTCTTAACCAGTACTTTCAGTACATCCACTGGTAGAGACATTAAAGTTGTTATATTTATTTACGATAGCTGTCAAATGAAATCTGTTTGAAGGTTGTTTTAGACCAAGATGTAGAGGCTGGCAAAAATGGTTTCCATGGGCCGTGAGGCTTGCATCCTATTGGTGTACCAAACATTTCATTCAATGCATAAAACAACTCCCCAAGCTGCTGCTGCGGCAACTATACCACCACAGCTCTGACACCTTCATCGGACCCAAATCTATGGCCCTTGGATCGTCAGACCCTGGCATCACCATCAGTGCACGTGGCTATTGTTGAGCCCTTCGAGACCTTCATATACTGCCATCAAGAGAAAGCATCCCTCTGTGCTCCAAGCGTGTCATTGTGTTGCATGACGGTTCCTGTCTCCATGTGGCCTGCACCATCCAGAAAATGCTGGGCTCGATGAGCTGGAAGGCGTTGGACCTGTCACCATGTGATTTCCATGTGTTCAGCCCCCTTAGGATGCACTGAAGGCTTGCAGATTTGGGTCAGATTAAGGTCAAGGCTGTGGTGGAACAATGGTTCCAGGGAGTTTTTTGTAGAGGGGTTCCATCAGCTGGTGCCACCGTGGGATGGATGGATGGATGGATGCCTGCCTGCCTGCTCACCTGCCCGCCTATGGTTCTGGGGAGTTTTTTGTAGAGGGGTTCCATCAGCTGGTGCCACCGTGGGATGGATGGATGCCTGCCTGCCTGCTCACCTCCCCGCCTATGGTTCCGGGGAGTTTTTTGCAGAGGGGTTCCATCAGCTGGTGCCACCATGGGATGGATGCCTGCTTGCCTGATCACCCATGTGGATAATTTTGATGGGCTCTACCCATCTGATCAGGACAGTCCCTGAATGGGTTTCATTTTAAGAAGTGACCTCATGCATACACAGTGAATAATATGACTGAATTGCGTAAAGTCCTATGTCAGTATCTCATCATTCCAGGTGGCCAGACATGAGAGGGAATTCCAGACGATCGAGTCCATAGACAGCACCAAGAGCTGATTTCTATGCTGGACCTAATTCAAACCTCATAGGATGCACTGACAAATGCCATGACAACGCATGAAGATTCACACATATTGTAAACCCTTGCTAGTCTGGTTCGAAATATAAAAAAATGAAAAATGCTGTTCACAGTTGAGTACATACTTAGCATTTAGGAAGGCAGATGAGTCACTTGTGTGTTCAGACACAACTTGACAGTCTCTTCAAACCTGCATCATTACGTTCAGAAACAAGTACAACTTCTGAGTCTTCTATCGATGAATAAATATATCATCATTTTATAATTTTTAAATAAAGACTGCAGTGATATTTTGTTATTTATTTTCACCAGCAGTGCTGGTATCATTACATTTGCCATTTTTTGTGTTCTGAGTTTTCTTTAATCTTTTAGGGCTACTTTTGCTTCACTAATCCAGATGGCCTCCTCCCCCCTATTAATCTGGATTATTGAGGGTTTACTGTACTGATATGGAAACTAGTGCAATATATATGTTTTGCTGTACTTGTTATGTGTCATACAAATTGTAATTTCGAAGTAACTTGTTATGTTTGAGATATAATTGAGATTATCAATAAAGCAACACAACATCAGGGAGATGTTAGGGAACTCCCAGACCACTGGCTGCAAGTCAGTGCAACTTTTGCATTTCACCATACTACCCTCAGCAGAAGGTCAAGTTTCCAATTTCTCTGGTTCTTCTGCTGTTTCCTACTTTGTGCCTCTCTGTACAATGGCTGTTTTATTTAATGATGCTGTCAGTATGTAAGGCCATGTAGTGTCAAATTGTAGGATGATCAGGGAATTATGAATTGGGAAAGATGTGGATTTAAGTGGTCACGGTCTAAGTTGCCTGGATGCACTGAGGAAGAACACAAACATAAACATAAATGGGTGGCTTTCATGTAGATATTTGAAACCAGGACCCCCTGAATATGAATACCCCCTCTACCGCAACATTTCTTTTGTAAAACAACATTTATACTTGAACAACTGAAATAGGAGGGAGAGTCAGTAAATAGGGCACACATGGAAGTAAAACAGCTGTAATGGATGTAACAGGGTTTCTGTTTGTATCACTAGGTAGTAGCACATCCAACTTCATGGCAGTCTAGGTAGCAGATGCGCATGTGCATGTTCAGAGGCTGATTTCAGTAGTCAAAATGGAGACTGCTGAGTAATGTGTTTCTCAAAAGCAGCGTTAGAAATGTTTCCCGTTTACGGTGGGAAGTGCTTGTCGCGTAAAGCGGTTCACATCTGGGTGACAAATGTCTCGCTGATGATGAAGAGGTTGAGTCAGCAGTCAAAAAGACTTCGATGCACTGGTAAAGCAATGGGGCAAGTGTATCGATGTTGGTGGAGGATATCTCGAGAAATAAATGTTCCCCCTCCCAATTTCGAATATCACATGTTTTACGCTTTATACTCGCGACCTATTTACTGAGTCCCCCTCGTACAAATTTAATTCGTGCAGACGCTTGTTTCGAAATAAATTAATTGGTTTGTGTGATGACGTGGAGAGTGGCACAAGGATGTGTGCGGTTTCTGCAAAGCGTCCGTACGGGGCCGAATGACACGCGGCTTCTAAGTGATGGAACAAAGTGCGCTGGAGCACTGGCTTGTCAGTTGTTACGGTGGGCCATCAAGCCAGATCGAGGGAACTCTGACCCCACTTTACGCAGAGCGAGGCCAGCAGGAGCCGCAAGCTGATAACGGCAGTGTACATTACTGCAGGCTGCGACTCGCGGTGTGAAAGCCCGGGTTCGTAACTTGAGACAAACTGTAGGAATGTGTGCCCTCCCTTTTCGTACCAGACATTTCAACTGTCGTCCCTGGCTCAGTTCTAGGACCAATGCCCAGCTGTTCTGATGGATTTACGGTTTCCCCTCCCCCTCCTGGAATAGTTGCCAACATTGAGTCACATCCGTCTCCTTCCTAATACTATCCAATTCACTGTTCACGAACCACACCATCTGAACTGAAGGCACCGTTACGTCTGTATATGTAAATTAGTTTCGCGGTAATGCTCGATTCAGATATCGACTACCCTGACAGGTCTTGGTTTTCCTCAGTCCCTCCAGGCGAATGTCTGGCTAGTGACTAAATCCTCTCCAGTTCATTCAGCAAATGGAGGCGAAATGCCCCATGTGGACACTACTTACGTATTTCCCAAGAATCGGGCAGCTTAGGAAAGAGACCAGCTCGAAGATGCCGAAGACCAGCCCATACTCACTGGCCGAAACGCCTTTCCGCTCTGCCTGCAACAGAGTGACACGAGAAAAGCACTGGAAGCTGTTGGCTGCTTCGACTACCGACAGAGATAATCGCGGGAAAGCAGTAGATAAGGTGAAAAGGGTAAAGTCCCTATGCGTACTTAGACACTGCCACCAAGGCCTATGAAGAAGTGGAGGTATAGCTCCACCTTTATTGGCCTGGGCATTATATGGAGGTGAGTGGTCAGCTTCACGCCCCCCGCCGCTTCACCTGTTCGAAACGGGCCCCTTTGACCCACTGGATGGCCCTCAGATTCTGTCTGGACGCTTTGTAGAAGAGAAAAAGTTTGCATTGCCGGGACTCGAACTTGCGTCCTCCAGCCCGTCGCTATACCGATTAAGCTATCCCGACTCCTAGTAGTGCAGTAGTGTGTACCTAAAATTGGTTATAACTATTAAACATTCAATTTGGACTCCTGAAGCATGCATTTTACAATCGAAACACTATTCCAGCGGTTTCGCTGTGTAAGCGCCTTCGAGACTACACTAGTTAGTTAGTTAGTTAGTTAGTTAGTTATTGGAGAGGGTGGGTTTCCCCATGCACTTAGACTTGTATTGGTCCATTGTGCTTCCCTCTATGATTTCTACCAGTCTCTATATCCTACCGGTACTGGTGCTTACTATCAGTCCCGCCCAGCCAGCGAGACCGGCTCTACTAGCTGAGAGGTATCTATAATGCTTCCCCCCTCTACCAGAGGTATTAGAGACTGCTGTTGGGCGGGAAACGTCCGTAATTTGGCTCAGTGACCTCCTTTGGAGATATGAGGTTCTTAGTCACATCCCAGGATGTAGTACCATTTTAATATTATCCTCCCATCTACTGCTTTGTCTCCCAGGTGTGCTACTCCCCCCAATTGGTTTCGCTGCTCATCTGTACAGGTTTCTCATCGCATGCGTGCTACATATCCCACCCATTTCATCCTAACAATAATATAAGGTGAGGAGTACAAGTTACGAAGCGCCTAATTATGCAGTTCTATCCATCCTTCCAAAATCAGTGTGTTGCCGTTGCCACGTGCAGGTTTGTCTCTTGCTTTCAGAACGCGTATCTCTCAGCCAGCAGACAAAGTTCTTTTTCCGATGCGCCTCCAGTACGCTAAGAGCATGATGCTGTGAAATGATAATATTAAAATGCATTGCCGAGCAGGTTGGCATAGCGGTAACACTCTAGACTCGTATCTCAGCTGGGACATCGGTTGTCGTGACTGAGATGTATTATTGTTTTCCTCAGTCCCTACAGACTGCACCATGCTCGCTCCTTTCAGCTTCTCTCTGAACCTGTCCGCTCGGCACTACACCTATACTCTGACCTACTGACCACGTGGATCCAGCTGGCTTGGGATAGGAACCAGTGTCACTTTCTTGTGAACATGGCATAGAACCTTCGGGGTACATAAAATATGGTAGGTTCCTTGAATGGCTAGGCAACTAATAGCTTCTAGAAAGGGCACTGTTTCATGGCGTTAGTAAACTACATACATACGAGTATATGGGTACCTGCAGGAGGCAGGGCAAATTAGACACCCCCTTACTTTTTTGAAAAAATCGAAATTGTAGGAAAGAAATAATTGTACCAATGGTAACAAAAATGAGGAAGTATGTAGAGCA
The DNA here is from genome assembly GCF_002891405.2 of Cryptotermes secundus. Taxonomy (NCBI): domain Eukaryota; kingdom Metazoa; phylum Arthropoda; class Insecta; order Blattodea; family Kalotermitidae; genus Cryptotermes; species Cryptotermes secundus. Next base: position 493,392 of record NW_019729215.1, read on the forward strand.
GCCCTCCTGGGCGGTCAGTAGAAATAGCATTAACCTAACTCCCGGCTGCTACTCCGGCTTCCGCATGTTAACGGCTCCGGATTGTTTTCTCGTTTCGTCTACAGAACGGAATCTGGTCCGGCTTATTATGGCGATCTCATTAATCCAGAAATAGACTAAATGAGCTTAGTTTGTTCCACACTGAAGATCTTACGTCAGCCTTCACAGGTTGAACCATGTGAAAACAAACTCAGTGACATTGCGACTGACGGTCAGTCAGTCAGTAAGTCTTGGCATCGAGCCCCAGATGGGGCTCATGACCATATATTTATTACTGTTTGACAGTTACGGTCTTTTTGTGGGGCGCCCTTTCTAACGAGAGGGCGGGTATGTCTTTTGTATATGCTGCTGGTCCTTGCCAGCGCAGTCTTCCTCGGGTCCGAATCCTTTGAGACTCGGGACCTTGTTTTACTGTCTCAGATTTGAGATTTCCCTTTTCGTCTCCTCCTACGACTCGCAGGGTCACGGTGGAGGTATTCGACCCCGCCTCCACACGGGGGTGTAAACAAACTCGTCTCCACGGTAAGAATTCTAACATTCAGGTCGTACCTCACAGGAAACACAGTACGTCTCCGCTGCAAAGCCCACCCGCTAATGCTGTTTAGGGGAACAGTCGTTGAGAATCGTACGAAACATATGCATGAGGCGTGTAGGCTAAATACAGAGTTTTTGCGTTAAAGCAGGTGACACATAAATTCAGTCGGTGTACATGCCGTTACGTTCGAAGCACAGAAAGACAGAACTCACCTCGGCGGGGTAGAAGGGCGCCTGCAAGGACACGCAGATCGCGCACCCAAAGTGGACGCTGCCTATGACGCAGAGCACGGCCCACTGCTCCCTGGTGAAAGGCGTCGCCCCCGACTGAGAGCCCATGGTGTCTGGCCCCAGCCTCGCCCAACCGTCTGCTTTATACTCTGCAAAACACAGCAGACCTATGCATATTGATTCGTGGTCCGGCGCCACTCAGGGATCCAAAGGATTACACGTGTTTATTTCATGACGCTGGCAGGGTGATACGTGAATTGGAGAGGATCTGGAAGGAGGCTGTCGTGGACTGTTCGTGCTGCTATCCCCCAACATTTTCCTGGAACGTCCGAAGAGAACCACGAAAATCTTCAGGATAGCCTCTGTCCCGGGCGGCACTCTATTACGTATACCAACCCTTTCAGTGAAGAAATGGTAATTATATGTACCATTTGCTTCAAGATTAAAAATGTCTTAATTCTGACCAAGCGGTGTAATTTTGTGTTTCGTATGAATATTGTCCGAAACCGTTAAGTGGTTGGTATTTGTAATGGAGACGGGGTGTGTTTTCTGCGGAGCAGATGTAAAGGGTAAAGTTGTCAGTGCACTTAACTAATTAAGCACTATGCCATGAAAGCGTATGGGGGAGTGGGTGTACAGATCCACGTTTTTTTTACCTCGGCACTGTTTAGATTTTGTGAGGGGTATGAAGTGAATTTTTGAATATGTGCTATTCAGGTGAAGCGCTAAAGTATTTCTGCCATAGACTAAAGCCGCTGCAGCTTGAAGCTGTCTGCTCACATTTAGTGTTTAATTTTAGAATGCGTGAAATTAGGAACTCCGAAAGGAATGTGATGATATTGGGCAGTTTCTGACAACTTCGTTGACAGAGCCATCTAGCGGCTCGGCTTAGCAGTAGCGCCCTAGACCCGTATTCGGAAGGTACTGTGTTCGAATCTCGGTCATTGTACGTAGTTTTTCGTAGTTGTCCTCAGCCCCTTCCGGGAAATGCCACAATAGGACACCACAGTTGTCTTAAAAAATCTCAGCGACACTATATAGTCTAAACAACGACAAAATCATAAAATAACCTACAAAAAAGGCTCAGGACAAATTATAAATTCGTTAAAATCGTGCAAAAACAAAGTACACTCTGCGCAAAGACATACTACACGCATCTCGAGCATAACACTGTGAATGTTTATGTTCCGAACAAAATGTGATAGAGTGTGGCTGGAGACGAGGTTCGGATTGGTACCTGGACCTACAGAACGTAACTACAAATAGCTGTGACAGTCTCACTCCCAAGACCATTGTAACTACAACACACATAGTCTTCACTTGCCGTTGCTTGGTAGCGGCTCCAACCGCGGACATTCCCCTTACTCTGGGTTCCCAAAGTGTGTTGTAGTTCAATTGTTTCAATGGGAACGTGTTTGTTTGAGCGCGGTCGTTGCCCATCAGCGGGTCTACGTGCTTCAATGTATATACCAGGGGTCTCCAAACTTTTCGAACCGCGGGCCACATTAGGTAATTCAGCACTTTCAACGGGCCGGATAAAATGAGAAATTAATAATTCTAGGTATATGAGTTTTATTGAAAGCACAGAATTTCATAAACTATATACGAAGTACGTGAGAATAAATTATAGTATATTAATGACAACAGAGAGTAGCAGAAAATGCTCATATTTTCATCACAAATTATATTAAAACAGTTAATGTGAATGATGGAACTCTTTTTGTATTCTTAAAATATGATTAAATTGAAGTTCAAATTTTGAAACGCTAATCACAAGCAGCGACTTTAAATGTTCATCGGATAAATTTGCCCTGTATTTCGACTTGATATACTTCATCTGGGGAAAAGTTTGTTGACACAGATATGTCGTCTCAAAAAAGGAGATAAATTTACAAGCAAATTTCTTTAAATTTGGAAATTGCTCAGAGTTCAGAAATTTATAAAATTCGATCAAATTTCCTTCCTTGTATATATGATAATTTTCCTGAAGTTCAGTAATTTCCATTTGAATTTGACTTGGGACATCTGCAGCATCACAGTCAAACGGATTTTGAAACAATCTAATTTCCTGAGCACTGGCATTCAAATCAGCAAATCGCTTCCGAAATTGTTCTTTCAAATCTGAAATGACTAAATTTGCAAACGGGGAACGAAATTCTGCTTCACCCTTTTTATGCAACTCTGCACAGTATAGCATATGAACAAAGTTACAATTTTTCACTTGCCTTTCCAGAAGTATCAACTTTGCTCTGAATGCCTTGATAAGTGCAAATAAATCACAGACTAAGTTATTTTCACCCTGCAACTTTAAATTCAAATTGTTCATATGGTTCACCAGATCAGCAAAAAATTCTAATTTCCAAAGCCACTCGGTATCTGATAAAAGTGGTTCGTGATGGTTTTTCTCGGTAAGAAATATATCATTTTCATTCCTGAGCTGAAAGAAGCGCGAAAGAACCTTGCCACAGCCAAGCCATCGAACTGCAGTATATGTCATGTCAATAAACTCGGAATCACATTTATCAGTACTCACTGGAAAATTACTTCAATTGGCGCATTTCTGCACACTTCTTCGCGGGCCGGATATGGCCCGCGGGCCGTACTTTGGATACCCTTTGTATATACCATGAGGAATTGTAAGGAAGCCGATAAGCTGGATCTCAGGTTATGTTGGACAACGCTCAGGTCACATTGGCGGAGACCCGTTGTACCAAACAATGCCGAAGTGCAACATAACAGTTTAAACCAAATGTACTCTCATTACTCTAATACATTTCAGTCAAGTAGCAACGTTTCCCTCGGTATTTTGGTCTGAAACAGATGAAACACTTCGACAGACAGACAGACACGACCAAGAAAACATGCTGTAGCGCATTCCTACCTGTCACGTGTCAAGAATCTGGCTCCTTGGAGCTGCTTGTCGCCGCTGTCCTGTGCCCATGGACCACGGGCCACCTCTGGCTGATGTGTAGCCCGAACGACCCGAACGAAGTTTTATTGACATTGGCAGCTAGGAGGAGGGGGCTGGTGGGGGACGGTGACAAATAGGAAAGAACTGTTACGTCAGATTGACCCCCAGGAACCTCGGCAAAAAAAAAAAATGATATATTTGTTTGCATGTATGTCATCAAGTTTGAGATAGCGCACAAGGGAGATGTCGGGCGTTAGTTCTGCGAGAAAATTGCATCCCAAAGAAAGAAAGCAGGAGTTGTCAGTATTGGGTGTACCACGAACAGCTTCCCATGGTTTTCTGCCAGTCAGAAGATGCGAATACTGTCATTTAGTTATTTGTGTCTTTGTGATTTGAAGTCTGAAACTCATCTGCATCATATATAAAGATTCAGTTCGTACCTCACAGGAAACATGACGTCGCCACTACAGAGCCTTACCGGTTAATAGTACTCAGTTATTGTGAGAGCCATACGGAACACATAAATACACCGTGTGGGGGCAGAATGCAGAGTTTCTCTACGTTGAAGCGGATTGCTCGAAAGACTAATTAAGACATCTTATATTGCAGACGACGGTTTTAAGTCCAAAGAAAGTTTCTATATCTTCTTTCTCTTTGTCACTACGTGTTTGGTGCGTTGACTGCGAACAGTTGATACCCGGACTGTGCTAAGGGTTCTATAATTGGGGTTCAGTTCTCGGCATGTGACTTGTTAATGTAGCTGCGACGTTTCGGCGACACAAAATACTACCAGCTTCAAAATACGTGTAAGATCATTCTCAAATTTCAGCAGAGGAAACACAAAGTGCATAACCTGAATAAATGATTCAGCCTTGGTGTTGATTTTGCTCTTATGCCTGTGCACCGTTTGGATGTGGCAGCGTTGCCCATGTTTTGATGGTACGTACTGCCTCCATCGTCAGGGTACAAGTGAATATGTCATGTGAATCCTGGTGCAGACACCTTTCTTCTCCGTCCCTTTTTTCCTTGGCGTTATTCCTGCCAGCTGCAAGACTGCAGCATGGAATGGAACGAGGGACTGAGGAAAACCATGAAAAACCTCAGAGAGGATATCCGGTGTCCCAGCCAAGAATCGAACCAAGCACCTCAGTACAACAATGTAAGCTTTACCACTGCGTAAGTTCGATTGGTCCTGCGGTTTTACTGCACCACCACGCGTTTTCACAACCTGCTCACTTGGGTTGAATATGGACGCGACATGAACCTCCGAAACGTCGGCAGGACTGCCCATATCCACACGGTGCAGAGACCCAAGAGCAGAGTCAACAGCGCTGCCTGCAGATGCAGCTGTAATTGTGAGGGGACACATTTAGCACACAGACTGTGGTCTCATTTGCTGGACAGTGACGTACGGGAAAGTCGGTCCCGGGTTCGAATGAGCTCCCTGTCTTTCTGTTGTCTCTCGTCGCCCTTCGCGTTGCAGCAGCGTCGTCGGTCTGGCCACTACGCGTCTTTCGGCGGCGCCTGACGCAGGGCCGTGAAGTCTGGCATGCCAGCTCACGGCATGTAATGAGGAGGAGATCTCATTCGAACTCGGAGCCGTTCCTTTCTTTCCATTCTATCTAAGTTCCCAGCCCATCGTACTGTTCAGAGTTTTACTACCTTAATAATTCTTCTAGCCGCACTATGGACCCTGGGGTCGACGTAGCTTATGGCAGAAATGGGTACCAGGACTCTTCCTGGGAGTAAAGGGCGGCCGGCGAGTAGGGCTGACAACCTTACCGCCAATTGTGAGCCGATTGTCTAGAAAATGTGGGAGCCTCGACGTCTCACAACCCTGTGGGCCTCCACGGCCTGTTGCAGGGATAGCTTCACCTTTACATTTTAACAATTTCTGATTCCCCCACGTGTTCTTCCTTTATCACCTGCCGGACGTGGTGCAAACTGTCGTCTGTTAAGTTCCGGTCTTCTTCTGGCAGGTTGCAGTAAACACTTCCTGCGCAAATGTATCCCAGCCGGGCGTCGACCCTGGTCTCACAGTTTCCCGCAGTTATCGTATCTCATGCAAGAATAGCGCGTTATAATAGACCATGACCGCTTCCCTCCCAGTTGAGAAGTCGACTGGTCCAGAGGCAGAGCTGGGTTCGAATCTCGCCCGGGCTGCCGACTTTTCCGACTGAGATATTTCGTAGGTTTTCTTCAGTCGTTCCAGATCGTAGCCAATTTAATTTAACGTCTCAATGTCCGCCGTTATGATGTCTGGACACTGACCAAGAGGGAAGGGGAAAGCAGAGCTGACCTTCGGCTCCGCTGCCCATCGCTTGGACAAACATCGTGCCACAGGGGTGAGCAAAATGCGCTCCTTGGTAATGCCAACACGAGCATTTCATTTGTTCCTAATATTTCTTGTGTCGTCCCTGTCAGTAAAGGCGAAGCTATCCCTGTAACAGGCTGAGGAGACCCACAGGGTTGTGAGACGTCGAGGCTCCCACATTTTCTAGACAATCGGCTCACAGATAGCGGTAACGTTGTCAGCCTTACGCGCCGGCCGCCCTTTACCCCCGGGAAGATTCCTGATACTCGTTTATGTTAGATGCTGAGTCGACCCCAGGGCCATAGTGAGGCTGGGAGAATTAGGTCAATTAAAAAGTACAGTGACCTCATCGGGACTTGAACACGCGACCTCCTGGCTTGCAGCAACCAACTACGCTGCCGCGTGCCCCACGCTCAGACTTTATAGCGTCGAATATTAGAATGGTGAATAATGAACTGGAAAGGATTTGTAAGGAAGCGGCCATGACCTACTGGAGGTACTATCCTAGCATCGACTGGAGGGACGAGGGCTAACGACTAGACTTCTCGTTGGGCCAGCCGGTGCCCCTGAGCCAGCCCGCTTCGTGCCGGTCAGTGTTGCTTGTTGCGAGACGTGGGAGGGATCAGGGTGTTCATGTTACCAGTGGGCATAGGGAGGATAGGGAGTGTTAGTTTGCTTGCCTGTCTGGTCCCGCAAGCTGGAACACTTTTGCTCTCTGTCACTCCGTGCACTCGAAACAAGGACCATTAGAAGGGCAGAGTAACATGTGACGTAGCGGCCGCGCCATAGCTCAAGCGGTTAGTCGCTGGCTTCCCGATCCCGGGTCTGGTCAAGTGGGATTTGTGGTAGACAAAGTGGCGCTGGCTCAAGTTTTCTCCCAGTACTTCGGTTTCCCCTGCCAGTCTTCATTCCACCAATTGCTCCACAATCACCGTCACCTATCATCTGGGGCTGGTACAATAGCCCAGAAGTGGCCGCAGTACAAGGGACTTAGTCCCACCCCACTAGCAATAAAAAAGACATGTGACATACATGTTGCAGGGACTTCAGGCCATTATGTCGACACGGATTCCTTATCATCTTGCGGGTCTGCGTCACAGATGCGTCAAACTGTGCGTAACATATGTGTAAGCCAACCGCACACATACAGCCACGCCCCGTTTAGCCTTCTGTCCAATGGGCACCGGGGGTAACGCGGCCGGGACGTGAAGCTGACCACTCACCTCCAACTAGTGGACCTATACCTCCACTCCCCCATACGTGTCCATGACGTGGTGTTTAAAGTATGTACTCAACTGTGAACAGCGTTTTTCGTTTCTCGTGTTTCGATGCTGGTTAGCGAGTCTTTTACTCTATTACGATTTCAAGAACGAATATCCATAACTGTTATTATAGCACGACTTCTCAGAACGCGGTTCGGTTGGCGCTGTCCTTATCAGAAATGCATTCAGCGCTCCAGAGGAGTGCGAACGTGTCTACGTAACCCAGATCGTCGGGTACTCGCGACCCTTGAAGTTTCGTGAGCATTTCGGTTCCTTCTTCACTGATGTCTGTGTCTCAGCAAACCATGGGTTCGAACGGATCTGTTTCCGCACAGCCACGAGAGCGGTCAGAGGTTCGCTACGGGCCAATCTCAACTTGATTTTAGTTGTCGGGGCTTCAAATGGGCCACAGCCCCTGATGACAGAATTTAAGTAAGTGTGATCACGTTCTACAGGCATGTGAACAACGGACATGAGAGAAAACATTGCTGGAGAACGCAACATCGGTGGAATGATAATTGGTAGGGGAAACCCGAAGTGTCCGGAGATAAACCTGTACCAGCGTCACTTTATCCACCACAAATCCCACAGGAGCTAAGCCAATGGGCGCTATCCTACCCACATAAGCCCACCCCCATAAGAGGCTTCTTTATTCTTAGACCAACTTCTTGGGCTGTCACGTGATATTTCGTGACGGGGTTCCCCGCCAAACTCTGTACGCAGACGTTCCCCTCCCAGTTCCAATGCCTGCAGGACATTGCGGCGCCTAGGCGCTGTTGCGAAACCCTGAGCGCTTCCTGTCACACAGCTTTCGGCGGGAATCAGCCCCCACCTCCGCGCGGAGTGCGTCCATTTGTAACCATGGCAACAGTGCACAACATGTCAGATCCCCGCCATATGGTTACGCTATCTTTGAAAGCAGAAAAGTTCTTCCAGGCGCCAGTAAAATTCGCCACTCTCGAGTATCGCGACTGTGTTTATGAGGATTTCTCTCTTCTGACAGTTTTCGGAGCGAAAGGGAGAACCGATGGCCCTGGGCAACAGGGGAACAGTGGCCCTCTATAGGGCCATTTCCGCAAGGGCGAAGTACAAGTAGATGAAACGTTAACCGAAGCCGATTCCAAGGGAAGAGTCATAAGCCCTGAAAATGGAAACAGCATGATGCTGCGAAACGTCGCTAAGGTAGACCAGACTATACGACGTCAAATCGAAAAAGCGGTAACGACTATGACTTCAGGGGGTGCCCCGTTCGAATCTTGGCCTGGGCGGCGACTATCTCGACCAAGATGTTTCATAGTTTTCCTCAGTCCCTTCAGCCGAAGGAGCCGGGATAGCTCAGTCAGTATAGCGACTGGCTACGGTCTGGACGATTGGGGAGTTGGCGTTCGAGTCCCGGTAGTGTCAATTTTCTTCTTTTACCGTCTTCCAGACCGGTCCTCGGCCCCATCCAGCATCCTGTCCACTGGGTACCGGGGGTGAAGTGGCCGGGGCGTGAAGCCATCCAGTCCCGAGGCTAATAATGGTGGAGCTATATCTCCGCTCTCCCACACGTGATCATGGCCGGTGCTTAGTGACTTAAGTGCAGAGACACTTTACCTCGGTTCCCTGTGCCAGCTCTTGCACACACCGTAAAGCAGGCGGGGGGCGTGGAGGGACGAGGGCCTCTAGCACAAAGTCAGGAAGAAGCCGAAACCTTAAGCTGATGATGATAAAGGTAAATGCGAGCTTGGGAACAAAAGTGTTAGGTCTTAAGTAACGCCTTGTGCTTCGGAGGGACGTATCACTTCCATCTCCAGGGTTGAAGAGTAAACCAAGCAAGGAAGCAGGGAGGAAGCTAAGTTAGCGCCTGTTCTTTTCTAGCTTGTCTTAATCATCAACCCTGAAGATGGAAGCGATACGTCCCTCCGAAACTTCGGGAAGTATCCGAACCACGCGGAACGCAAACTTCATAATCACCCCCCGAGATAGCCGTTGCCAAGAGGGCGAAGTCCACAGGGACTTGTGCGTGCCCCTAGCCTGACCCTGACCGCCTGGCCCAATTCCCCAGATACTGATAGTCAGCATGAGACAATGTAAACAATGTACCCGCTACGTCACTTCCTGCTGGGCCCAACCGTGTGTTTAGTGACGTCACGCCATGTAGGGACTGAAGCAGCCACGAAGGGCAGAAACATAATCGAACTCCGTATGAATGTGGCTATACTCTGAGGCACGTGAATACAGTTTGCATTTTAATATTATCCTCATATCTATGCCTAGGCCTTCCAATATTTTCTTCGTGTGTTGTATGCATTTTTTTGGTCTGTTATTCGTTCTATATGTCCATTAGAGCCCATCAGTATGATTTTTGCTGTACANTGTACGGTGTTGCCTCAGATTTTTTGGATGCGATCCAAATCCTCAATCCAAACTCTCTCCCTCCTCTTCCGGTTTATAATGACATGAACGTGCTTCAGTTCCTCTGGTGTGGTCCCGTGGCGCTGTGAAATCCATCGGCTTTCGGCGGAACACATCTCCTTCTTCAGTGTGTGAGCCGTGTAAGTAGCAGGCTCAGTCACCGTTGTGAGATCCTCAAGTCCAACATTTCATTGCTGAATTTCTGGACTAGAAGTAACAACGGCAGTCTCACTCTGTTACACACTCCAAAGATCACGTAACTACAGCACACGTAAAGTCTTCTCAGTCTTCACTAGCCGTTGCTTGGTAGCGGCTTTCTTCCTCTGGGTTCCCGAGCTGTCCCCGGCTTCAGCTACCAGCTTCTCACTTCTCACAAGTCAAAGTCGAAGTCATGTCACGACCAACGGTCAGATAGCAAGTCTGTCTTCGTGTCAAGCCCCCCTTCTGAGGCCCAACACCGTATTTTTGTTACTGTTTGCGTGTTTGTTTATGCCTCTGACGAGAAGACGGGTCTGTCGTTTACAGTTGCTGCTGATCCTCGCCAGCGCAGTCATTCTCGGGTCCGAGTGCCGCGGGACTAATTCCCACATTTTACTGTCTCAGATTCGAGACTCCCCCAACCTGGAGGGCCAGGTCCCCGTATTTATATCCCCCAGGAACAGGGTGGCCTGGTTCCCTTTCCCTTTTCGTCGCCTCCTACGATTCGCAGGGCTACGGTTGAGGTATTCGAACCCACTTCCACTTGGTGTCTGAGTCAACTGAACCACTAGTCCTCGTTATACAGCACCGGCACGGACCGCAAAGAAAACGTTTCTCCCATTATTGCGTGTTCTTTTTGCCAGTGAAAAGTGTCAACAGCCGTTTCCTAGCAACGCCTATTGTAATGTCGGCTGTTTACAGAATTGTTACATCTCGGAATATGCTCAAATATGCCAAGGCTGTGTTGAATTTTGGGTTCTCAAACTGGCCTTTCTAAACCGGTTACAGTTAATCCGTGTGTCGGTTAATCCGGATTGAAATATGAGGCATGAAAATTGCTCTTCGCATCTGAGTACATACTTCAAAAGACGCATGGCGTTTAGGCAGGCAGATGAGCCACTCCTCTGTTCAGACCAGCAGCATTACGTTAAAAAAGAAGTAGAACTTCCGAGTCTTGTATCGATGGATACAAGTAAGGGCTAGACAGATACATTCTGTTGTTATACAGTTCATCAGAACTGCTTATGTAATTAAACCTCCCATTTATTTGTGTTCTAAGCCCTACCTTTTGCTTCAGTGAGCCAGTTGATCTCTCCTGCCCAGTCATTCCGGTTTAGCGAGGGTACACTGTACTATGCTCTGAATGTGACGCCGTGCAGTCCGATAACTAGTTCCTGTCCAATAGGCTAGGCTTCCGCTTTGTCACACATCAGTAACCTCCCAGCTGTGTGAGGCTTAGGAACAGGCGAAATCTAGGCACCATCTTGAGGTGCGTCCTTTGGAGCCCTCGGGTCGAAATGTCCGGCGTCCTGTCCGCCATTTCGGCTCGGCCGCGCGTCACAATTTGACAGACGCTGACTGTGATGCTGTGCAGTTTTAGTGAAAGTCGTTTATTAAGCACTACGCCGTGAAAATGTATGGCGGAGAAGAGGTACAGCTCCACCATCATTAACCTCATCACTAGATGGAGGTGTCAGCTTCATGCCCCGGCCGCTTTGCCCCTCCTGGAAAAACCTCGCCGGTACCCATTGGATAGGACACCGGGTGGGCCCAAGGACCGGTTTGAACGTTACAGGGAACAGAAAAATCACTCTCCGCTACCGGCAATCGAACCTCGGCCTAGTCGCTACACCGACTGAGCTATCGGGCGTGAGGGGGCGTGTGGAGCAGGCCAGATGAGTGTAATGACTTGGAAACTTGCAATGGGATCTATTGAGGCAAGGGCCGCCGTCTTCAGGAAGTGTAGCGTGCAATGCTCTGACGCCTGTCCGATAACAAATTGGCTTGCCTCAGGGGCCAAGTTCGTGCCCTGACCCCTGTATCTCCGTAATGTCGGATCTTTTCGGTCATTGGCTACGCAATCAACGGCGGAGGCTAGTGAGAATATCTCTGGAGGCAGAATGTTCTTGTTTGGAGTCTCGTTCTATTTATGGCATCAGTATCAGCTGGTACGTCTCTAGTTCGCTGCAGACGTTACGGAGGGAACTGCTACCTCCATCTACAGGGCACTTTAAATCTACTCTGATAGTGGAGGCAGTATGTTCCTCCGAAACGGTGGAGGAAACTCGCCTCCATCTAGCACCAAGGTTAAGAGTGCATGCGGTTACGCCTCTGTTTCCGCACACATCTTCGTGACGCGATGTGGCATCTGCAAAGGGAAACATTTGCTTTACTCGTAAAGAAGGGGGAAAGTTGCCAAGTACTATGCCATGAAAACATTTGAGTGAGAGGAGCTCTGTCTCCACTGTCCCATACGTCTTCATGGTCTAGTGCTTAATTAAGCACGTGGACAACTTTACTTGTCTCTTTATATTCCCTGTGGATGCCAGATCCCTTGCAAATGTGGCAGAGTTTAAGTGTGTAGGGGCTGCACTCCGGCAATGCTTGCTACCGTTCGGTTCAGAGTATTTTGTCTTCCCGTCAGCCGTCTGAAATTTGCAAAAGTATTGTTTTGCTTGTGGTTCTGTATGGATGTGAAACTGGTCTCTGACATTAAGGAAGTAACATAGACTGAAGGAGTTTGAGAACAGGGTGCTGAGGAGAATATTTGGACCTAACAAAAGCAGTAAGTTGCAGGAAGATGGAGAAAAAGCTTCATAACTTTCACTCCTGGCAAAATATTATTATAATGATCAAATCATTGAGCGTGAGATGGGAAAGGCATGTACCACACATGAGAAGAAAAATGCGTACACAATTTTGGTAAAGAAACCAGAAGGAATAGACTACTTTGGAGACATGGGCGTAGATGCGATGATAATATTAAATTGGATCGTAAAGAAATTTTATGCTACGCTGTGAGCTTCCCGAGAAACACTCATCTCCGTGGAGCCAGTGAGAGTTAGTTTCATGTTGCTCCCACTCTGTGGAAAATTAGCTGATCGCTATTTGCTAAGAGCTTACTGTGTGTTTGTGTAATGACAAACAAGCGCTTGTATGCAGACTTACGGATAATGAGGGAATGGAATGGAAATGTTTCCACGTATGAAGAATTCTATTGATTCGACAGAGCTACCGATATCGGTACAGTTCACATGTATACTCGAAAGAGTACGCTAGTCATTCGGGAGGAGGCTCAACTAGAATACTGCGACCGGCAAAGTACAGATGGCGGAGAATGGGGCTAGCCCCACATTTCTGCTTCAACAGGCACACTTGTTAGTCGCGGTTTCATGGCGGAGGCTATGAGGATACTGTTAGCAACTGAATTATGACGCCGTGTAGTCTGGTATCAGGTTACGTATATTTATTCGAGATTTCAGTCAGACTACACGGCGTATCATCTTAGAATCTTATCATCTCTTCATGATTTATTTCGTTGTTCAGTATTATTTGAAGTAAACTGCGTGTGGGCTGTAGTAGATTTTTGTCAAAACTGAATTTTTTAGCAAGAACTTCAAATCCAAATTTCACCAAAATTATTTCCCAGAGCGGAGTAGCTTCTTGTATACCGACATGACAATGAAGTAATTTCATAGGTTCTGAAGGGGGAACGCGGTATCACAGTTAGTTGAGGGACCATGCTACAAGCCGGAAGGTCGCGGGTTTCATTCCCGATGGAGCCATTGGATTTTTCAGTTGACCTAATCCTTCCAGCCGCACTATGGCCCGGAGTCGACTCAGCCTCTAACAGAAATGAGTACCAGGAATCTTCCTGGGGGTAAAGGGCGGCCGGTGCGTAAGGCTGACAACCTCGCCGCCATGTGCGAGTCGATTGTCTAGAAAATGTGGGATCCTCGACGTCTCACACCCCTATGGGTCTCCACGGCCTGTTACAGGGATAGCTTTTTTTATCTTTTATTACATAGGTTGCGAAAGTGTGTCCTGGATTCATCTGGCTCAGGATAGGAACCAGAGTCAGAGTCAGAATTACTTTACAACTGCCGATTTACCGCCAATCAGTTAGTCTTCGCGCTAAGCCCCTTGAGACTCACGACCAGTATTTTCTTAACTGAACACTTGAGCTTATAGTCCTTATGTGACGTCCTCTCTGAGGAGAGGAGGGGGTCCGTCGTTTACAATGGCTGCTGGTTTTCTCGGGTCCGAGTCCCGCAGGACTCGTGACCCATATTTCACTGTCTCAGATTCGAGACTCCCCCAACCTGGAGGGCCAGGCCCCCGTATTTATATCCCCCAGGAGCAGGGTGGCCCGGTTATACCCCCACGCACTGGGTTCCCTTTTCGTCGCCTCCTGCGGCTCTCAGGGCTACTGTGTACTCGAACCCGCCTCCACACAGGACACCCCGCGTGTCCATAAAAACGACAAGCCGGTTAATACTGTTTGCAGAAATAGTCGCTGTTTATTGCGAGAAGCATACGGAACACATCAATGTACTGTGTGGGCAGACTGCGGAGTTTCGAATTGCGGAACAGAAAAATGTGATCCTGGGTTCTGTGGTGACCGAAAGCAGCGAATTGCCCGACCAGACCAAAGTAGATCAGGCGGTAGATGTAGCAACCGCTGTGCTGTAAGGGGGTAGAGGGACTCAGCCGCGGTATGTGGGCCAGTGACGGGGCAAGGCCAGTCGCAAGAAACTGGTTGGCATTGGAGGGTCCTGGACGCCTTTCGACATGCCGTGATCACGGAGGGCACAGGCCAGCACTTCCGCCCTTCTTCACTCGGAACCGTAACATCGGTACTTGTGCCTGTGGTTCTCTAGGGGTGTGAGAACAGGGTGCTGAGGGGAATGTTTAGACCGAAGAGGGACGAAGAGACAGGAGGATGGAGAGAATTACACGACGAGGACCTTCATTTATACTGCTCTGTTAGAGGCTGAGTCAACCCCAGGGCCATAGTGCTGCTGGAAGGGTTAGGTCAATTGGATTTTTTCATTTGACCTAATCCTTCCAGCCGCACTATGGCCCTGGGGTTGACTCAGCCGCTAACAGAGATGAATACCAGGAATTAATTAAATAATTTTCCTGGGGAGTAAAGGGCGGCCGGCGCGTAAGACTGACAACTTCACCGCCATCTGTGAGCCGATTGTCTAGAAAATGTGGGAGCCTCAACGTCTCACAACCCTATGGGCCTCCACGGCCTGGTACAGGAATAGCTTTACTTTACTTTACACCGATTGTTATTACGTTTATGAATTAACGTGGATGTATAGATCCGATTTTCCTTGACCGCGGCTCTAGCTAGAGGCGAGTGGTCAATTTCACGCCCCGGCCGCTTTACCCCCGATACCAATTGGATTGGAGGTTGGAGAAGAGAAACTTCTCGACCCTACCGGGACTCGAACTTCAACCTCTCGATCGACCAGCCCTTAGCTAGTCACTGTACCGACTACACTGTACCGACTCCGTTTCCTGTGAGGTACGAACTGAATCTTTAAATGTGTTCTTAGACGAAGATAGCGAAATAAGTTCATGGGTTCCGTGGGAATTGCTGCTGGCGAGGGCCAGCAGCAATTTAGCAGCCACTCAGTCAGTCGTGCTTCAGTAATTAATGTATGAATGTTGGAGGCATGGCGCCTAGGAACTCAAATGCACGTACTGGGTGCACGAACCTGTGATCCGCCGTTTCGATGCGCAACCTCCCCTCCTTTCTCTGTCACTCGTTGCAGCCATTCCCACGACATTCTTCTCAACTGCACATCTTGTCTAACAACGGTATCTAGGTCGAGGGAATGCTCTTCTGCCTTTCATTACAGCGGCCGAGTCATTGTGCTTGAATGCAATACTAATTAACTAGTTCCACAGAGTTGAATCCTTCTTGAGAAGCCAAAACTCAGCCACTCAAGAAATTCTCAGCATTTTATGCAGCTCGAAGAATCATTATCACATTCACTCTATCTTGAGCTAGTTGAATCCGATACATATCCTCATGTTGTTTGTCTGAAATCAATTTTAATATTATCACGTGTATTAGTGACTCATAAACGAGTTTTGCATTGGATGAGTGAATTTATTGACACCTTATACATTCAACTCATAACTACAAGCAATACAGCGCTATCGCTGATCTACACACTCCATAGTTCACCGTTGTACTCGCACTAGGGTTCTCAGTCTATTACACGCTCCACTAGTCGTAACCTGGCAACGGTTTCATAACGGTCTGTCACTTCAAATCACATATGAAGTCTTCTTTGCACAGCCTAATGCCTTTCTTGCCATTCTCAATCGCTTTCGACTGCCGACTGTACCGTGTGTTCCCCTCCACTATTACCTCCAGAAAGCATAACTCAAAAATCGCACACCTAATTCCAGGAGTGTGTGGGGCACAAATTGTGGCTGTCATATTCCTCCACAGTTTTTGTAGTAAATATTTGTTCGCTCCGATAAAACATTTAGCGAGTTACGCGAGTGTCCGTCGTTGTTAAACAAAATTGTAATGTGTCCAGAGATTTTAATAAAACACTCCAGTACGGAATATAATGAAAATCCGTTGTTCTCGAGACGGGCGAACAGTGAGACATGGCAAGCAAATGCGCATGCGTTGTTGTGGACGCTTGGGAACTTGGGAACATGGCCTGGCCGGCGAGGTGCGACGCGCCCAACCGTTTCGCCGGCTCCGCGGTATTCAAATTGCTGATGACGTCATAACGAGTAGAGGCAAGTGGCTGGCTCCCGAACTTCACATCTCGCTCTTCTGGTTCCTGTAGTGTAGGATCGCGGTTCGATTCCTGGTGGGGGCAGAGGTCCAGACCGGCTCTTGGCCTCACCCAGCCTCCTGTCGAATGGGCATCGCGAGCCGTTTCATTTAGCGTCGCCTTCTTATGGGTTCTCCGCCTTGCCGCATAACCCTTCCTTGCGGGACAGCCCAACAGCGCCTGCTGCTTGCTGATTTCCTCGTTTTTCTTTAATTTCTTTGGGTGCGGTGAGAGCGAGTCCACTCGGTGCGTCGGCCACTATTTGGCCAATTGTGAGCAGTCGGTGGAATGAGAATTGGCAGGGGAAAACGAAGTTCTTGCAGAAAACCTGACCTAGTGTCGCTTTGTCCACCAAAAATCCCAAATGACTTGGGTTCGAACCCGGGTCGCCATTGTGGGAAGTCGGCGACTAACTGCCTTAGTTATGGCACGATGATTTCTTGGCTTACTCAGCAACTCTGAAGTTGGAAGCAGTATTTTCCCCGAAGACGTCGGAGAACTACACGGCGTAACATCCCTGAAGGTGACCGTTGTGAGATGCTCTCGTGGAAGCGCAGTAGGCATGCTGGCAGATCTAATTCACTCTGTGCTGAATGACCTGCTGCCTGGGGTCTCGCTACAGTGCGACAGTTTCCGCGTTCTGGATGGTCCGGGTTCCTGCTGAATCCCTCGCAGTGCCACTGTGTCGCCGTTAAGACTGTACAACTTGTTTCGGCCAGCACACGGCTGTCATCAGGTACGTCTAAATACTGTCACGTCATTGACTATAGATCGGGTTTGAACTGGCAGTTGGGTTTATTGCACACTTAGAGATCGTAACTACAAGTAACTACAGCACTATCACTAATTCACACACACTGCAGTTCATTACAGCACGTACTAAGTCTTCTCAGTCTGCTGTGCCTTCAACATTCATTGCCTGGTAACGGCTTGCAACAATGTCCTCTGCTTCCGTGCTGACGTTCTCACTGGCCGACGAATGTCTCACAACTGACTAACTGCCAGGCTGGCGTCTATCTCACACCAACCTTCTACTGTTCTCACTGCCGACTCAAGACTCTCTTCTAATGGCAGCTGGCTCTAGTTATATAGCGTCGGCACGGACTGCACAGAGAACATCGCTTCAACAGCTCTTCCATTGCGTGCGTGTCTGTTGCGGCCATTAACTATCAAAGGCCTTTGTCTACAGAGCAATTACTTAGCAACGGTTACTGTATAACTACTTACTTCGCGGTCGTTGCCTAGGAACGTGTCTACATGCCAGAATATGGCGTCTGTTACTTTTTGTGGTTGTTTGGTCATGCCATAGCTCAGACGAACAGTGCCACCGAGGTGGTCTGCTGGTGCGTGGTCACCACTCTTTCGGGGGGGGGGGAATCCTGTTGCCTCCAGGGGTCATAACTCAACCCGGCTAACCG
>NW_019729215.1:511339-672355 GCF_002891405.2 Cryptotermes secundus
CCCCCTTTGGGGGGGGGGGGGGGAATCCTGTTGCCTCCAGGTGTCATAACTCAAACCGGATACACGCATGCGCATTCTGCCGTAACGTAACAGAGCAATGCAGCAAGTTGTGCACGTTCTTCGCACTTGTTCGGTTCGGAACGCCGCCGGTTTTCCGAAGGTGCGTTACGTGCTTCCGCGCGCGTTCGCCACTTCAGAACTGTTCCTCTTTGCGGAGTGAATTAGTTAGCATTCTCAGACCTGTACAGAGCCGAGACCAACACATTCCAACGGCTAGAACAGACGCACTGAACCGGCGAAGGCTGTCCGGTTGCAGACTGGACAGACTGACTTGGTGTAATACCGCGCGGGTAGAAGTTTTTGTGTTGGCAACTCATTTCTTGCAGTCTCGAGCGCACCGCCATGCACGGGTCTGCTTCGACTCAACTGTCCGCTTCTTGTTTTTTTCACACGATGTGGTGTATGAACACAAAAGCTGGGCCAGCTACCTGCAAGATCACATTAACTACGAACATTTGACAGATCACGAATGTGCAAGTCGAAGCCCTGTTACGTCACAACAGCATGCGCATGCGTGGACCCGGCTTCAGACGCCCACAATACAGGGGCACGCCGAGAGGTGTGTCTGTACCAGAGACACTGACCGCTCGGCGAGTGCTCCCTGGATGGATTGAGGATTGCATAGCCACCAGGCGTATGGGCAAAACAGGATCTCTGTCTTCTGGGACCTGACGTCGTGTAGTCTGGTAGATAGGAACCAGCAGTCTTCGTCTTCAGATGCCAATGTTTCGGTGTAGTCTTTTGCCTCTATCGTTAGGTACCAATGTTTCGGAGCAAATTTCTGCTTCCATTTTCAGAACAGGAAACTGAGCAACAAAATAACCTGGAGTGTCTAGACTGCAAGTATTTCGCACCTGCAGCCGCTGGGCAGATTCTCCTCCCCAAAGACAATACAGGTTGTCATGGCGGTGAACGTGAAGGCTGCTGGATTCTGCAGTTTGGTAGAAGAGTAACGAAGTTTCGGAAAAAATTAGTGCCTCCATCTTCATGGTAGAAGAGTAGTGTTCTGCCTACAAGATGGAGCCAGCACGTTCCTCAAGTCTCGTCCAAGAGTACTGGCTATACTGACTAAGGCTTTTCGTTGTTTTCGTCAGTCTGCCTAAGGCAAACGCCGCTTCCTTGCGGCTCCTCTCCCACTCCAGATTTGTATAACGTCCTACCTTTCGACGCTTTGCAGTCCAGCTGCTGACGGCGTCTCCTCCATTGTGTTTGGAAGTGACTGTACAAGAATACAATTATCGTTCCGTTTCGGGGAAGACTGTACCCTGAAGGGTTGGCACGGTGAGCAGGTGGAGACCAATCAGCTTTTCAAAACGATTACCAATGATAATTACTGTACGCAAATGTTGGTGTTGTTCGGCTCCATGCTCTCAGTTCCGAGCGTGCACGACGAGTTCCGAGCACTCTCGAAGCGCGGCAGCCAGCCCACGGCACCTGGAAACAGGTAGGCGGCGGTCAAAGCTCATGAGCCGCAGAGATATCACACTTCAGCATACAGTCTCACAGCAAATGGCAATCAGAGCAATTCACTAGCCGGAATTCCTACTCCTACTCTGATATCTTGCCCGGATTATTCTTCGACCCTGAAGATGGAGGCGATATGTTCCTCCGAATCGTCGGTTGACTTTGAGCACACTACTCGCCATTATATCCCACAAGACAATAGTCTCCATAGTCACAGGTGACAGAACCTCAGGTGAGTGTCTCCTGGCAACTAAATCCATGTTACTCGCTTCAGGGCACAAGTGTGTAGGGGGAACCCTGGTGTCGAGCTGTGTTTGAACTCCTGACCAAATGGTCACGTGTAGTAAGACAATTTTCATTTCATCTACAAGTCGGAAGGTCGTAGGTTCGATTCTTTATAAGGTCATTGGATTTTTCAATTGGCCTAACCCTTCCAGCCGCACTATGGCCCTGGGGTCGACCCAGCCTCTGACAGAAATGAGTACCAGGAATATTCCCGGGATAAAGAGCGGTCGGTGCTAAGGCTAACAACCTCACAACCATCTGTGATCCGACTGTCTAGAAAACGTGGGAGCCTCGACGTCTCACAACCCTATGGGACTCCACGGCCTGTTACAGGGATAGCTTCACCTGTTGTTCCTACCCCCGTCGTCGCCTCGACACCCAGGAGACGGGGCAGAGAGCGCAAGTAGGGCAGGCCCGTATGTTCCCACATCGGGCCCACAGACAGCCCACATGTAGTCGGCCTCTGCAAACTTTGGAACTTCATGACGCATGGCCTCCTTTGCTGAAGAAGCGGGCTGCAAGAAGGGGGTGGGGGCACGGAAATAAAACCAGTTCCGGGGCAATGGGAACTGTTTCCTCATCCTGAAGATGGGAGCAACATGCCCGACCGAAATGTCGGCATCAACCCAAAACACTGTATGGTATCATAACCGGCAGCATGATGTGGGTACTGGATGGGGCACCGTGAATTCCGGTACAAGCTTACTCAAATATCGGAGGGAATCATATTCAGGATGTGTTCGGTTCGAACCCCGGCCGGGACGCCTGTTGTTGTGACAGATCTTTACTGGTCTTCCTCAGACCCTCCAGGCAACTACTGGGATAGTACTACTAATCGGCCATGGCCTCTTCCTTTGAAGTTCTTTCTATTACAATTCGACGCCATGTTGTTCAGATACGCACAGCGTTGCAACACAATGCACACGACGCAACACAACGACTCAGACAAGAACTTACAACTCCGTCACCTCTGACTGTGTGGACGGAGGTCCATGCACTCCAGTGTGAAGCTTACAGTCGTATAGCGGTTTAAACGCAGAATATACGAATGAATACAGCGATAGACTGTGCTCACTATCCGACGGAGGGTATTTAATTAATGTTCCCTACCGCGGACCTAATAGAGAGCACCCAAAGACATTGTCACGTGATTGTGTAACTATAGACGGGGCTTGGACTAGTAACTGGATTTATTGGACACTTACAAAAATTAACTACAAATAAATACGACAGTCACACTGAGTTACACGCTCCAAAGATCACGTAACTGCAGCACACATAAATCCTTCTCAGTCTTCACTTGCCGTTGCTTGGTAGCGGCTTCCAACGGCGGTTGTTCCCCTTTTCTCTGGGTTCCCGAACTGTCTGCGGACTCAGCTACCAGCTTCTCGCTTCCCACAACTGCAACTCTCAGTCAAAGTCAGAGTTACTTTACGACTTGCGGTTTCCCGCCAATCAGTTCGTCTTGGCGTCAAGCTCCTTGAGACTCACGACCACAGATTTCTTTTTGCAACTGAACCGTTGCGGTCATAGTCCTTATGTAACATCCTCTGTCAGTCCAGGCTTTGCAAAGCGTATCATGTCTGTCTTACTTATCTAATGCTACAACGGCAGCTTAGTCACTTGAACGGTTGTAAGCTTGGCCACCGCCAAGTTTAAGCCTCTTATATTTTCTGTGTCTGGCTTCGTCTTGTCCTATAAGCGACAAGTCCTCGTTATACAGCCCCGTCACGGACCGCACATAAAACGTCGTTTCCATTATTTTGTGTTCTCTTGTTGCCGGGGATGCAAAGTGTTCACAGAGCCGTTCCCTAGAAACGGTTGCTGTACTGTCGCCTGTGTACACAGGTGTTGTTTGCCAGTGGGTCTGCATGTCACACTTATGAACGCATGCTTGTCTCTTTGCCAGCATGTACGGTAGCCACAGCTGTTACGGCGATGTGCTGTTGTTGTGGTAGCGTTTTTGGGCACAATTCGAATGGAAGTAAAGATTGTAGTATTCTTAACCTCGGCCTAGATGTAGGTGGCCAGCTTCACGCCTCGGCCGCTTTGCCTCCCAGTCAAGAAGCCCCCAATATTCACTAGATACGAAGCTGGGTTGGCCCTACAGACGGCAAGACGTTGTTGAGAAGAGAAATGTGTTGACCTTGCCGGGAATCGAACTCCATCTCTTAGCCGAGGTCGTGCTTCAAAGGAAACACTGCGCCTCCATAACAACGACCAACCGGTTAATCCCGTTTAGGGAAAAGATCGATGCTTGTTGTGAAACTAAAATGTTAAAGCAGGTGGTACATGGAGTAAAGGGTTTTCCATGAGTTGGATCACTTGCAATATGATGGAGAAATTGAGAGCAGTGAAAGATGGCGTACCATCACCAGCAGATCTGCCATATTGAGAGAGGCATTCTACTTTGATATGAGCGAATGGGGAGAAAGTGACATGCCTTTCTCTTTACTAAGCTCTTTGGACATTGTGAAGGTACATTGCCAGCGAGGTAGCGGCCACAGGAGTCAGTCAGTCAGTCACAGTG
Source organism: Cryptotermes secundus (assembly GCF_002891405.2). NCBI lineage: Eukaryota > Metazoa > Arthropoda > Insecta > Blattodea > Kalotermitidae > Cryptotermes > Cryptotermes secundus. The sequence goes on from NW_019729215.1 coordinate 515,679, forward strand.
AATATGGCCACGGGAGGCGGATCTTCTGAGCAGTGAAGTGCAGTTTGCTTACGTCCGAGATACCAGGTGCAGTGGGACCAATCGAACCCCGGTCCTGCAGTATCACGATGATAGAACTGTGAACATTTGCGGATTGGTTCTGTGTACTTACACTGTGACACTCGCCCACTTGGGTTCTGTGTGGAACGGCTGAAACGCGCGGTACCTAGAAGTGCCTTCAGAACGAGTTGCCCTGACTTGAGGATACCCAACAGCGGGCTGCAGGGTACAGGCGGGTAAGTGGACCGAAGCTGCCTAGGATTAGGGTAAACTCACACGTCCTGTAGCTTTACTTTGGTTGTGGGAGAGGGTTGAGGCTGAGTCCCGTGGTAGTGGGGCCTTATATGGGCCCCATTGCACAAGTCCCTGATGATGGATGGGATGACGACGGGACCACAGTGCCCCTGTGCCCTCCACCAATCCGACATAAAGTATTCAGGGACTGAACCCCCTGAACCCTCTATATCTGGGTCTATTATAACGTTTATTTGTTACGTGACGTTCGGATTTGGTGACGACTCCTGTGCACTCGACTTCCTGCACTACATAGCGGAAGTGGGACTGTTCTGCAAGCGTGTGTAGGGCGACGTTGGCGGTTAGAAACCTGCAACAGTTGTGCTCCCTTCATCACTTTCAAACTCCTTCTTTGGACACGTCACCAGCTGCGAACTGACGCATGCCGTGTAGTCTGGTAGGTGGACATTTGCTGCCCGAAAAGCTACCCCGTAGAATTGCAAGATTTTCCATTAGAAAGAACTTCACGCGAGTGCTTTTGGGGGGGGGGCTCTGTTGTAACGGCGCTGAAACTTCTTGTTTCATAATACAGTAGAACCGAGGGGGTTAGCGTAGCGGTATTCGAGAAGTTCTCTGCCGGGACACCGGCTCGCCTGAGTGAGGCTGCTCGTGTCTTTTTCCAGTCCCTCCAGATGCATGCCGGGATACCTTATATAGGCCACGGCCGCTTCTAACTCGTTCTGTCTACTGTCTTCTGGGATGTGACGTCATGTAGCCTGGTATAGAGGTATCAGCGTTTCGGAGGAACCTGCTGCCTCCGTCTTCAGGGTTAGAACCTACCAGACTACGCGGCGTCACATCTCGGAAGACTGTGCAGTACATAGAAGCCATCGTGATGCTCTCGAACCCAATGCAATTCCTGCGGTGCCCCCTCCTCCTTCTGCCCGTAGAATTACACGGGCCCCAAAGCTGCTAATGTTGCTCCGTTTGTCCGGGTTGTGTTAGGACACTTAGCGACTTTTGTCAACAGCCGAGATTAAATTGTGACGTAAAGCCCGGAGATACATTTGGTCTAGTGTTTAATTAAGAATCACGGCATGGAGGAGTGGAGGCATAGTTCCATGTATTCTCAACCTTTGCCACTGGATGGTGTTTACTGCCCACACACATCCATGTACACTAGCTGACCACTCAACCTCGAACGAATTCCGAGGTCAAGAGTACATGGTTCTGTACACCCACTCCCCCATACGTCTTCATGGCGTAGTGCTTAATTGGTTAACTAGAGGGACAGATTTACATTTTACCTTACCGTCTAAATGTACGCACAAAACACAAAGCTCTCTTGCTTTTTGAATATGTTGCCACGGACCGGTTTGCAGGTGTTGTCGGGCCGAATGAGGTTCGCGGGCCGACTTTTATATATCCCTGCTGTAATCCAAGAACATCCTTTGTTACGGTCACAGGCACTGGGAAGGCCTTCCCCTGACTAATGCTGCTGTTGCCCTGAAGAGTAAAAGTGGGTCTCTGTGAAGGAGACCAATTGTGTATGATTGTTTAGGTTTTGCTATTCTAGGTCATGACATCGTGTAGTCTGGTACGCGGGTACCATCGTTTCAGAGGAAAATACTGCCTCCTTCTTCAGTACAAATACAAGTGGGTAATTAAATATCTCTCTGAAATGACAGTTTCTGGCTGCCACACAATAACGAATTGTTAGCAATTTACATGAACGTTATTTATGTAATATATCACGAACGAGCGAGCAGTCTTTTGGTTTTCTTTGTATCCGTTCTTAGAAAACTGATAATGTTTTGGTGTGGATGTATGAAGTGCAGCACACAATATAAATGAGACAGTTTACGATTGCGTATTTGTGCCCGTTATTCATGGGATATGGCGTTAAACGTCGGTCTTGACGTATCATTCGCTACCGTGTTGGAGCGGAAATTGAATGCGGGAAATCATGGGGAATTGTTAGTATGCCAGCTTGTACAACAAATAGTGGGACTTCCGGTTGTATTCTCGATGGGCGCTGCAGCAGTTTTGATTGAAATTAATAAAAAAATGAATGAATGTTGTTTCTCAGATCTTCAATGTGGCGGAATTTATTGCAGTTTTTATCTGTCCTATAAATGACATTGTCATTAGCCTAGCAGCGCGCCTGTAAGGACGTCAGCAAGTAAAGGAAAAGTGTGGAGTGCTGTGCTGGATATCGTCACTAAGAGCTACAGCACTGTGGAACTTAGATGGAAAACTGAGCTTTATTGAAAGGCGAACAAGTGTTTGTTTAAAACTAATTTGACCTCTGCATTTGTGTGAACACAAAATTAGTCAAGGCGCCTTACGTCCTGTCTGCTGATGTCTAACCAAATGTCGGACTCGAGAAAGTAAAACAATCCTTCGTATTTTTGAAGTCTCTGGTTCGGATCTCGTCTCAGAGAATGGTTAACCTCAGTCTCTACCGGAAAATATTAGAACGCTGCCTCAAATTATGCCACGCCCGCCTCGCTCATTCAGCACTCATTGCGTCATTCGGCTTCTTGAGAAGCCGCCAGTCGCTCAGCTACTCAACAACTTCCCAGCGTTTTATGGAATCCGAAGGTTCATTACCGCGTTCACAAGAGCCCTCCACTGGTCCTCACCCGGAGCCAGATCAATCCAGTCCATACCATCCCATTCTGCTTTATTAAGATCAACTTTCATATTTTCATCCCACGTAGTGCAGAACTTCCCAGTGGTCTCTTTCCTTCTGGCTCTCCCACCGATATCCTATATGCACTCCTCGTCTCCCCCATTCATGCTACATGCCCTGCCCACCTCACCCTCCTTGACTTGATCATTCTAATTACGCTTGGAGAAGAGTACAAGTTATGAAGCTCCTCCTTACGCAGTTTTCTCCAGCCTCCTGTCACTTTATCCCTCTTCGGTCCAAATATTCACCTCAGCACCCTGTTCTCAAACACCCTCAGTCTATGTTCCTCCCTTAATGACAGAGACCAACTTTCACACCCATACAGAACCACAGGCAAAATTATAGTGTTGTATAGTTTGGTATTCTGGATACTGACAGTGCCGTGAAGTAATCCCCAGTCCTCTGGGTCGTGACGCTGTGAAGTCTTGTAGGCGGGTGCCTTGAAGCTTACGCTTCGCGTCCCGAAAAAAACGCACATAAGACTGAGAACTTGTTAGCGTCGCATCTGACGTCCCCATTGCGGTGGTTATAGCAGAGAGTCTGGTGTTTCGGAGGATTAATCTCCTCCATCTTCAGGTCGAATAGAAAGCCAGCTTTAGGACGCTTGTTTTCGTTTCCTGATTTCTTACTTGCCTTACTCCTTAAGTCCGACATATCTGCCCGCTGGTGTCTGCAGCAGTTGGCGCCATTTGTGTCGTGCGCGTAACCCGCTTTGCCAGAGATGGCAGGTGTTTGTGTGGGCGACGCGATGTTTTCACCAGAACTGGCGACTTAGCCGTGCGCCAGTTGCATGCGCCGTGACTTAGAAGGTAGTAAAGGAAGGGAAAGGCGGCAAGGAAACGCAACTTGTAATGGTGCCAAATGGAAGACTGTGGAACTGTTGCTCATGTCTTTACCCGGCTGTTTGACGTCGCTGTCATCATCAAGACTGTATAGATTCGGATGACTGATGAATTGGAAGGGATTGGGAAGGAACGTGAGGAAATCCACGAAAGACGTCAGTTAGGATAGCTGGTGCCCCAGCCTGGGCTCGAAGCTGACAGCAGCCGAAAGCATGTAGAGTGACCACTAGTTGCAGCGGGCGAGGGGGTCGTTCAGTGAATGAGAATTATTTTCTTACATTTGCACACCGCAGAGCCATGTGCACATTGCTGCATGGTCTGTAGGGGCTGCTACGTTCTCAACACAAGTGCACCACACAGCGCTGCGTGACGTCACTCACTTCCCCGGCCAACCGTGCCAACCGGCCTAAATACTGCGCAGATATGAGGCTTTCAATTCGGTCTTATGGGACATGAACCCGTGTAGTCTGGTACAGTGTCACCATTGTTTCAGAGGAACCTGTCTCCTCCATCGTCTTGGTAGAGTTGTTACCAACGTTTTGAGGGAAGATTTGTGGTGCACAAAGTGGCGCTGGGGCAGGTTTTCTCCGAGTACTTCGATTTCCCCTGCCAATCTTCATTCCACCAATTGCTCCACGATCACCATCATCTATCGGCTGGGGCTGGTACAGTAGGCCAGTCAAGTGGACTCAGTCTCACCCCATTAAGAATAAAGAAAACGTTTTGAGGGAAGCTGCAGCTTCCATCTTCAGGACAGAAAACTGCTTATGCTCTGAAACTATAGGCAGAAGGTATCTTCAGACAATAGGCACAAGTCTCTCAGTTACACGATTCACTGAGCAGGCTGGCGTGGCGGTATGAATGTATAAGGCGTGGGCCTTCTTGGTCTTTGCACCGCGACCACAGTGACCTCTTGTGCTTCCCCTTCTGATTATCCCCTCAGCAAACCTACGTTTCGAATGTAGCGTAGGATTTTGTACGTGGGGACGTCGAAATAGTCACTTGGTTCCATAAAATATTGACCCAAGTGACGTAGTCTTAAATAAGCTAAGGCCTCACATTCACACAGGATATGTGTGGCTGTTTCATTTTCTTCTTGACACCTCTCACAAGTGGGACCATCACTTAGTCCCAACTTGAAGAGGTGTCCTTTAAGGTGACAGTGTCCTGTAAGTAGTCCTTCCACCCATCGTAGCTGGTTCCTGTTTAACTTCAACAGTTCCTTCGCTCTTTTAGTAGAGGGTCCCCATATGAGTCCCTTTGCTTGCCTGAGTCCAGTCAAGGATCCCCAGTATTTCTTATGCTTAATGTTTGTCCAGTCCCTGACTGCCTGTCTGGCAAGTCCTATAGAGATGCCACAGGCTGGTTCAGGTCCGATCTTGGCCAACTGGTCTGCTGTTTCGTTTCCAGCAATACCCTCATGCCCCGGCACCCATATCAGTTGGTGGCGTGGCGGTAACGCTCCAGACTCTTATTTCGAAGGCGCTTGGTTCCAGTCTCGGTCGGTACATCGAATATCCTGAGTTTTTCGTGGTTTTCCTCAGTCCTTCAAGGCATTGTTCATGAATCTTTCGGAACTGTTTAGTCCGAGACACTGGTAGCCCCTTAAACAGGAACACGCGGTAGCGTAGTTGGTTGAGGCACTATGCTACAAGCCGAAAGGTCGCGGGTTCGATTCCCCATGAGGTCATTGTATTTTTAATTGACCTAATCCTTCCAGTCGCACTATGGTCTTGGGGTCAACTCAGCCTCTAACAGAAATGAGTACCAGGAATCTTCCATGGCGGCCGGCGCGTAAGGCTGACAATCTCACCGCCATCTGTGAGCCGATTATCTAGAAAATGTGGGAGCCTCGACGTCTCACAGCCATATTGGCCTCTCTGGCCTGTTACAGGGATAGCTTCGCCTTTTCACCTTACAGTGAACCACACATCGGCCGAGATTCGAATCGAGTACCTCCCGAATAGGGTCCTAGAACTTCACCGCTACAGTAACCCGCTCTGTGGAAAGTGTGACCCGGGTTTCTTTCTTGCTGATGTCGCTAATGAGAACAGAGCATGAGAAACGGAACAAATTCAATGAAGGCCGCCTCCCTGTGGAAGTGTGAATTACCCTTTTCACAGCACCCCGCACACAACCTGTGGTCCGCGGAACGATGTCAGTGAAAGCTAGTTAGCACAGTAACTGCGAGGCACCTGGGAAAGTCGTAGGTGCTGCTGCGTCCTGTTCACACCGCGCCCAGTACCTGTAGACGTGCTGGTTCTTCGATTTTGATCCTACAGGTTTTGACACCGTGTTTTCTGGTAGGTAATTTTTTTATTGCTATTGGGGTGGGACTAATTCCCTTGTACTGCGGCCACTTCTGGCCTATTGTACCAGCCCCAGGTGATAGGTGAGGGTGATTTTGGAGCAATTGGTGGAATGAAGACTGGCAGGGGAAACTGAAGTACTCGGAGAAAACCTGCCCCAGCGCCGCTTTGTCCACCACAATTCCCACTTGACCAGACCCCGGGATCGAAACCGGGCCGCCGCGGTGGGAAGCCAGCGACTAACCGCTTGAGCTATGGCGTGGCCTTTCTGGTAGCTAGGTATCAGAATTTCGAAGGTATATGCTGCCGTCATCTTCGTGGTTTTTCCTGTGGCGCGTAGGACTCATGGGAATACTGAGAAATGCGTATACAATATTGTATGGAAAACTTTGAAGACTTAGGCGTAGATGGAAGGATAATATTAAAATGGTTCTTGAACGAATGCGGTTTGAGGATGTGGAAAAGGTCTAGTTACGGCATTTTGTGATCACGGTAATGAAATCACGGGTCTCGTAAGAAGCGAGACATTGTTTTGCGATGTGAATGTTGGGACGTTACGTCATGTGGTGTGATGGATTATTTCCGGCGCTTCGGAGAAAAGTGTTGCCCCCATCTTCACGGTAGAAAGTGGCGACAAGACGTTCCTCGGAAACGCCTGTAACGATGTACCAGACTGCATGGCGTCACATCCCAGAAGACAGAAAATCTCACGCAGAGATCACCAGGAGTTTCAAGATTATCATAAGCCCTTTTGCCTGTCCCAATAAAGAATTAACTTTTGAATCTTTGAAATTTTATGCTTGGTAGCATCAACCCTGCGCAAGTTCTGTACCTACACAGGACGACACAAACATACATGCTCCGGGTGGGATTCGAAGCCACAATCCCAGTGTTGGAGCTGCCAGAAAACATTGCGTGGCTTAGTTTGTGGATCTTCTTGTAGGAACAGTTCAGAGGTCCTAGGAGCTCGGAAGAAAGCGGCGTGGAGCGTGGGCTGATGGGCCGAAGCCTTGTACTGCAGGCGCTACATATCTGCGCACGCGCACCGAACCTTGCCCAAGCCTAGCCTGCCATTTTGACGAAACAAAGGAAACGAAAATCCGCGTCTGCACGACTGAACTTCTCAACAATCTGCTGTCTTAAAAGTGTTGCTATGACAACCATAAGGGCGCAGTCCATGCCAGAACTAATACCCGTGCCGCGTGCTGAAGTCCGTTTAACTTTTATGGGAAGTAATATTACCACGGCGGCCGACATATAATCATACTGAAGCACGGTCCCATTGCCAAGTGACTCTGGTGGGATTTGTGGTGGACAAAGTGGCGCTAGGGTAGGTTTTCTCCGGAGACTTCGGTTTCCCCTGCCAATCTTCATTCCACCAATTGCTCCACAATCACCCTCACCTATCATCTGGGGCTGTTACAATAGGCCAGAAGTGGCCGCAGTGCAAGGCAGTTAGTCCCACCCCACTAGCAATAAAAAAACATCAGTGAAGGAAGTTTTCTGTTTTTGCAATTCAAATCGTCGACATTGGACGGGTGGCCTCTTCTGATGAGTTCAGGGCCTGCGTTTGGTTGGGTGTAACCCTCAAGGGGGCCCCAAACACGTAAACTGCACCCGGGCTTTCAGATATGTCATCACGGGATTGTCTGCTCTCGAAGTTGACGAGCAGGTAAGAATCCTAATGTCGACATACGCGTATTATGTTACCGGGGTAGCTCAGTCAGTATAGTGACTGCTGGACGATCAAGGTTCATGGGGAAAGGCGAACTTCTGGGGGTAAATGGACTATGACGTGATGCTGACCGCCTCTGTCTAATGCCCAGATTAAGCATATGTGTACGTCTTCATGGCTTGGTGCTTAATTAAGCAGAAGATGATCTGCGCCTGCGGAAGTGCAAGTTTGAGAGCAGAGGACGTCTCAGCTAAGAGTTTACAACGCAAGACCTGCTGAAATTATACAGGGTGGAAGAACCGGTTACAGCTGTTGAGGCTGGTGTAGTCCGGTATGAACTTACCGACGTTTCGGTGGAACTGGTTCGGCTCGAGTATGTCGGACTGCGCGCGAACAGTGTACTGAGTTTCTCAGATAAACAGACGCTGATAGCGCTGCAGTGTGGAAGGGCAGACATGCCCATGTAAACAGAGCTGAGCTGTTTGCATGCTAAACAGTGACACGGCAGGATGTGGCGAGGCAGCCCGGCCGAGGTCTTCAGCAAAGTACACTTTTTTGTTTGGAACGCGTCACAGAGCCGAAACAGAAACTCATTGTGGAAGACGCATGTCGTCGCGTGGCTACTGCGTATGCCTCGTATTCGGGATGTTCCCGGTTCAAGTCTCGGGCTGCAGATCGTCTGTCCTGACTGAGGTTTTCCGTGGGTCTCTTCAGTTCCTCCGTAGTTAGTGACCCTCATTACTCCAGGGCCAATGAGCTGCCGTCTCTCATCGCTCCATTCCATGCTATACAAGCTAGCTCAGGGGTTGGCAAGCCAGAAGATATGACGCCGTGTAGTCCATTGAAAGTCAGCTGACGTTTCGGAGGAACATGTCGCCTCCATCTTCAGGGTTGGAGGGTAAGCCGAGAAGGAAACCAGCATGAAGCACGCAGCAAACTGATATTCTCCACACNTGGGAATGACGCTGTGGCAAATGTGCTCGTACTAAACTGTCTCATATATAGTCACGTGTTCGAATGACAGTGGACGGGGTCTGCATTGATAATCGGCTTCGTTGAAAGCTTAAACAACCCGTAACTGCAAATAACTACGGCAGTCTCCACACTCCAACGGTAACTACAGCACAAATATAGTCTTCTCAGTCTTCACTAGCCGTTGCTTGGTAGTGGCTTGCAACGGCGGACAATCCGCTTCCTCTGAGTTCCCGAACTTACCCCCGGCCTCAGCTACCAGTTTTCACTTTTCACAGCTGCTTAGTCCTCGTTATACAGCTCCGGAACGGACCGCACAGAAAACGTCTCTGCCATTATTGCGTGTTCTCTCATTGCCGTTCCCTAGCAACGGCTGTTGTACTGTCGCCTTTACACAGTTGTTACTTGGCAGTCACATGTCACTGTATCTTTGCCGGTGCGTTCTCACCAGGCAGTGACATCCATCCTTACGTCATCACTAGAGAGTTGCCAGGTTTCCCACTGCAAGCTTGTCGACACTCACGGGCAGTACGAGTAGTTCGAGCATGCAGCTATGAACCGGCAGACAAGCTCCAGGCTACAGAAGCCTACCAAGTGCGCTTAAGTCGTGACTGCCTGGCAGTCGCATGACACTGCAAATATTGGTGCTGGGGGCAAAACTCTGGCGCCGATTTCTTGAGTGATGACATTAGTCGCTTTGAGCACGTGGAAGTAATGTTCAGTGTCTTCTAATTGTTCTTCGACCTTTACGGTTTAGGCCGTTTGGCCTGTTATCATTTGGAATTAACGACTTAAAAAATGAAAATTGTAGACTGCCGTCCCTGAACATTTTAAGTCCATACTCCTCGGTCACTCAGTGAAACCTCACGTTCACCTTTGTCTCAGAGTGAAATCTCAGGGTGAAGTTTCACATATCATTTTGTTCTCGGGACGGATCTACACCATTTACCCTATACTAGAGATCACGCTTTACGGAGACTTTGTTTGTCCTATGCACATCAAATTCTGCACGAAAGAAATTTGTCAGGAACTTATTTCAGGCCGTTTAGACCTGTGCTTGGCAAATGAGCCTTCGCGTGTCCCCTGGGGTACATGTATCCATCCCTTGGGCCTTGCTGTTCCACAGTGGTCCAGGATGGGGTTTTGGCGGGCTTGGAGTCGCGATTGCGCACTAGACCACCGCTCTCCAATCGTGAACTTCCACGGATCCCACTTCCGTGGCGGGTGACGCACGGAGAGATTCACGCTGTGGCCGCGTGCCCGGCCTGGCCAGTCCAATAGCGAGGTTGCTGGCCGTCTGATTATCAGCCGATGCTGCCAGAACAGTCGTCGACCTCTGTGATGCAATGTGTCTGTCCTGGGTTCGATATTATATCAGCAATACTTGGTTTCTGACGTCAAGGGAAGAGCACAGAGTGAGAGGGTATGTGAGAACAGGGCCTTGAGGGGAATGTTTGGGCCGAAGAGGGATGAAGTGACAGGAGGTTGGAGAAAACTGCTTAATGATAAACTTCGTAATGAAGGTCGTGCCATAGCTCACGCGGTTAGTCGCCGGATTCCCACCGCAAAGCCTGGGTTCGAGCCCGGGTCAGGTTATGTGTGATTTGTGGTGGACAAAGTGATATTGGGGCAGGTTTTCTCCGAGTACTTCGGTTTCCCATGCCAATTCTCATTCAGCCGACTGCTCCACATTGATCATCATCTATCATCCGGGCTGGTACAATAGGCCAATTAGTGGCCGACGTACCAAGTGGACTCAGTCTCACCCTATCCCAAGGAAAAAAAAAACAACTTTGTGATGCGTCCTCAGGTTGCGGATGAAGGAGGCAGCCTCCAGATATTGAATAAGCAGTGACGGATAACCGATAATTGGTGGTCCTCCAACGTGGGTTTTGGGCGTGGAGCTAACAACTGCTCACCTTAAAAAAATAAAAGTTTTTGCGAAAATGTCACAAAGGGCCTCGAATGAACTTTCGGGTCCCATAAAATATTAAGAAGTTCTTGAGTAGTTGCACAAATGACGGCTTGTCAAGAAGGTCTCAGGTCCGTCAAATTAGTTATCAAATCAAGGATGATGAGATGGGTGGGGGATGTAGGACGCAAGGTAAACAAACCGGAAGATATACCACTCTGCCTCAAGCTAGTGCCCATTGCTGGGCTCTTGTGAACACGGCAATGAACCTTCGGATCCCATGAAATGCAGCTGTTAGCTTCCCGAGGAGTTAGTAAGACCGCCGAAGACAAGCGAGCGTCCGAATGACTGGACACGGCCTGACGACGGTGCAAATGCCACTTGTCGCTCGCGCTGCCGCGACCCACTTAGCGGCAAGCAAACAGCTGCAGCAGCAACTTGTGTCTACTCGCATTGTTTGATGTTGCTTATTTACAGCTGTCTCCTCATGTCAACGTGTCAAGTAGCCACTGCATTTCACTACTCGAACAGACGGGGTTCATTCACGTGTTCACCGGCCGGTTTGTCTGGCAAGAGCAAGTCGATGATTTGATCCACTGAGTTTCTCGGTAGTGCAGGACGGTTCACGAATCAAATCTGAACTTTAAAATGGAGCTCAGTGGTAACTACATATACCAAATTCATGAAATTTAAAACACTCCGCATTCTGCCACGCCTTGTGTTTCTATGTTTCATATGCTTCTCACAATAAACAGCGACTGTTTCCCTAAACAGCATTAACCGGTTGGGCTCTGTAGCGGAGACGTAATGTTTCCTGTGAGGTACGGACTGAACATACTAAAACTCTGCATTCTGCCCACAGAGTGTATCTGTGTGTTCCGTATGGCTCTCACAGTAAACCGCGGCTGTTTCCCCAAACAGCATTAACCGGCTGGTCTCTGTAGCGGAGACGTAATGGTTCCTGTGAGGTATGATCTGGATCTGGATCTGAAGAAAACCACGAAAGCACTTAGTCGGCTTCACTGTTGCCCAAACCGATTTTCGAACCGATCGCCTCCCGAATATAAATCTAGAGGTTTATCAGCACGCTAGTTGGAAACATTAAATCATGAAAATGGAAGCAGCAGATTAATCCGAAACGTTGGTAACTATGTACCACTCTGTACGTCGTCACACCTCAGAATACAATAAACCTTTATGATGTGGAAAATTTTGTAGTCCGAACAAATGCTTTTGAAGGTGTTATTTAGTTTGTCCATTAGCTTGTCGGTCCGTGTCGGATAGAAATATCCCGCAACAATGGAACCGTGTTACCATGGCAACAAGAGAAACCCGCCAGGAGGAAAGCGTGCAGCAATTGGCGCTAGACAAGTGGCAGAATTCCCGCTCTTTCGTCACACATTCCTCGAGTCGGAAGACTGGAAGGCTGCACCGCACTTCCTTCATGTTCGGAATACTTGAGCTTCCTTGTTCTGAGTTCAGAACGAACTCAGTGGCTGTGCTTGTACACTGTGGAGCCTCAAGCTCAGCTCAGAGGCCGTGCCATAGATCCCACCTCTGCAGCCCGGGTTCGAGCTTGGATCTGGTCATGTGGGATGTGGTGGACAATGTGGCCCCGGGGCAGGTTTCCTCCGAGTACTTCGGTTTCCCCTGCCAATCTTCATTCCACCAATTGCTCCACAGTCACCCTCACCTATCATCTGGGGCTCGTGAAATAGGCCAAACAGTGGCCGCAGAACAAGTGGTCTCAGTCTCACCCCACTAAGAAAAAAAAATGTGTCATCACATCACCATTAGAAAGACACGAGATTATACACCATCCGATGTGAACCAAAATCGCCATATCGGGCAAGTCTCAGGATAAGCAGGCGTGACGCAAAAAAGTTTGGTCTGCAGTTAGGATTCAGTTCTCAGGAGAACACAGCGACCCGTCGAAGGGACACGGTGTAGCGTACCTGGTTCAGGCACTATGCTACAAGCCGGAAGATCGCGGGTTCAAGTCCCGATGAGCTCACTGGATTTTTCAATTGACCTAATCCTTCCAGCCGCCCTATGACCCTGGGGTCGACTCAGCCTCTAACAGAAATGAGTACCAGGAATCATCTTGGGGGTAAGGGGCTGCCAGCGCGTAAGGCTGTCAACCTCACCGCCATCTGTGTGTCGATTGTCTAGAAAATGTGTGAGCCTCGACGTCTCACAACGCTGCGGGCCTCCACGGTCCGTTGTTTTATTTATAAGACAGCGAGCTCTCATTGTATCCGTGACCGGCCACGGTAAACTGGACGGAACAACTTACGATGCTATGAGGACTGACTTGGGAATTTCTTCACTGAAGCAGAAGACAGAAGGAAGTAGAAAGTGAAACTGTAAAAGGGGGTTGGAATCCCTCGTCTGTAGTAAACAAGGTATGGCGTACAGGATATGCGGGAAGACAGAGTGAGAACTGAACAGAGTCATGAATGTTACACCTTAATACCTGGAGCGAAGAAGAAGAAGACGTTGATACATCACAGAAAGCACAACGTCTCCATTACAAATTCTATCCAGTTATCGGATTTACGAAAATAATCCCTGTTTATTGTGAGTCATACGAAACAAATTCACTAAGCGGTGAAGTTGTCCCTGTGCTTAAATAATTATGCACCACGCCATGAAGACGTGCTGGGGAGGGCAGGCATTGCTTCCATCTATACCTAGATCTTCTTATTGGTCTCTTCCCTTCAGTACTCCCAAGACAGATATAACATGGTCCACATTTGCATCCTATAACCGAGTATTTCAGCCATCTCGTCATCGCGTACTTCTGCTTAATTCGCTAAACAGCGGACGCGTTGACTTGCAGAAGTCTGGTTTCAGAAGGTGCTGTAACGGGCGCCATGTCTGGAAATGTAACGACATGAGCCCTATATCATATGCAGCAAATCAACGCGCTCTCTTTGAAAATTATACTTAATTCTACCTGAATCGTGAAGCTGACCACTCACCTCGATCTAGTATCTAGGTGAAAACTGGTGGAGCTATACCTCAGCTCCCCCATACGTCTTCATGGCGTGATGCTTAATTAATAAGGCACAGGGACAACTTTACCTTCTCACCACCACCCTGGATTTCATCACCCTGATTACACACGTATTTGCTGAAGAGTAAAAATTATAGAGCTCCTGACTTTTGTAATTTTCTCCATTCTCCAGCGCTCCATTACCCATCCGCTTTATCAAATATTACCAGGGATTTGCGGTCCGCTTGCTAGAAACAATCTGTCAGATAGACTGGACCATAGCTGTCATACAATGCATTGCGCGCCACGCCATCTTGAAGTTACATGCGAAGTGTTGGAGATGCAGTACCGCGCGCCGGCAGGCGTTTCGATGTTGGGTGTCCGGCAATACTTCCGACGGCCTATTGTGTCGGTTCCTGCAGCTTGAAGGGAGCAGACCGTAACGCCATGGAATAGCTGATGGTCGCTCAGCTGTCTACGAGGGCGAATCAGTAAATATGTCGCAATTGGAAGTAAAACAGTTATAATTGAAGTAATAGGTTTTCTAAGTGTATCACTAGGTAGCAGCACAGTTCAGTTTCATCCAAGTGTAGGTAGAAGACGCCCATGCCCATATTCAGAGGCTGATTTCAGTACTCAAAATGCAACCGTGCTTGTCGAGTGTACTACCGAAAAGCACAAGTCTGTTGTACGGTTTTTGTGGCCAAAAGGACTTAATGCAAAGGATATCCATAAAGAAATGTTTCATGTTCACAGTGGGAAGTGCTTGTCGCGTAAAGAGGTTCACAACTGGGTCGAGAAATTCTCTCGAAGACGATCGAAAGTCGCAGATGATTGCCAACCGCATGCAGAAGTGGCTGAGACAACAGTCAAAACACTCCGAAACGCTGGTAAAGCGATGGGACAAATGTATCGATGTTAGTGGAGTTCTACCCAGCTTCCAGTATCACATGTTTTACGTTTTATATCGATTTATGACCTATTTAGACTCCTTCGTACGAAATTCAAGCCCATAATCATTATCGTGCTCACAGGACCTCCCCACTGAACCCTGTCCTGAGCCAGATGAATCCAATCCGCAGTTTTTCCCCTTCTTCAAGATCCATCGGTGCATAGGAAATGTGTTCTAGGGTATTCCGAACTGGTGTTCTCGAACTTGGGATAATGCGACCCCCCCAAAATATTATGTAAATTATTGTGAGCTCGCTTCCCCCATTTCTGCTAGAAAGTGGTGTGTACACTTCTGCACACAGCCTACCAGGCTGTACGGTGAAAGCAGGAACCTGAATGACTTTGCAGCCTCTCTACACCTACAGCAGACTAAAATATTCCCATGCGGCCACGAAATGTTCCTCTTGCTGTAACTGGTTTTTCTGAAAGCTCATGTGTTGAATCTTACTGTCGCGATCCACAGTTTGATAAGCTATGTGTTGAGGGAGGAACATAGACCGAGAGGTTCTGAGGTCAGTGCTTAGAACTGGAAGGCAGGAAGTGGCATGAGGGTGAGGAAACGAGAAAACAATACAAATTTTTTATTTATACTTCCCGTGAAATATTATTAGGATGATAGATCATGGAGGATGGAATGGGCAAAGCATATAGCATGCATGGAAGAGGCGAGAAATGTGTGTGTAATTTAGATCTAAGAATGTGGAACAAAGACAACCTGTTAAGATCTAAGCGTAGATGGGAGGATAGCACTTAAAATAAGTAAAGCTATCCCTGTAACAGGCCACGAAGGCCCATAGGGTTGTGAGACGTTGAGGGTCCCACATTATCTAGACAGTCGGCTCACAGATGGCGGTAAGGTTGTCAGCCTTAAGCGCCTGCCGCGCTTTGCTCCACAGGAAAATTATTTATTTAATTCCTGGTACTCATTTCTGTTAGAGGCTGAGTGAACCCCAGGGCCATAGTGCGGCTGGAAGGATTAGGTCAATTGAAAAAAATCCAATGACCTCCTCGGTATTTGAACCCTCGACCTTCCGACTTGTAGCATAGTGCCTTAACCACTACGCTACTTAACGATATAGGAGAACAGAACGTGGATTGGATTCAGTTGGCAAGAGAGGAGAACCAGTGGCAAGCTCTCGTGAACATGGCAATAAACCTTCAGGTTACATAAAAGGGGATAATTTCTTGAGTGGCTGAGAACTGTTAGATTCTCGAGAAGGACTCAGATCGGCGGAGTTAGCAGCCTGTGGCCTCCAAAGTTGTGTCCTCTCTTCAAAGGTTTCCCATCCGAATTGTGTATACATATCCTGTCAATGGCCAGGTTAGCTCAGTTGTTTGTAATCGGGAGGTTCTCGGTTCCAGTTTTGTCGTGGGCACCGGCTGCTATGGCTGCGAGTTTCCTGCTTTCCGAGAGGCAACAACCGCGCGCCTCCGCAGCCGATCTGGGTAGTGTGAACCCTCGCTAATCCGAATTATTTGGGGCGGGGGCAGACGATCCGGATAAGCGATAATTCGGATTACTGGAGCAAAAGGGAGCCATAAAAGACTAAAAAACTCAGAACACGAACAAACAGACAAAGTAATGATACAAGTAGAGCTGATGAGAACAAATATCACTGTACAGCCCTTATTTAAAAAGTACAAAAAGACAATATATGTATCCACCGACAGAAGACTCAGAAGTTGTACTTGTTTCTGAACGTAATGATGCAGGTCTGAAGAGACTGTCAAGTTTTGTCTGAACAGACAAATTGCTCATCCGCCTGCCTTTTGAAGTGCGCACTCAACTGTGAACAGCTTTTCTCACATTTCGTCACCGGATTAGCGAGGGCTTACTGTAACCAGTTACTGCCAGCATCGTGAAACAGACACGTCCGTGAGCTGAGTGCCACTACTAGTCTGTCTGCAGGCAACCGGTTGCTGTGAGGTTGCAGGAATGCAGGGCGGGGCTTGTCCCTGAGCGAGGGATATGCATGTGTGACACTCTTTGTCTGAATCATCTCTGTAGTGACGTCATACCTCGAGTAGGCAGTCGTTTGTAAGCAGATTGTCGCATCGGAGTTTCCCACAGCGGTGTCTGCGAAGAATGCAGTCTTCTGGGTTTCGGAGGTGGATATCGCCCCCATCTTCAGGATATAGAACAAAAAGCCAGCAGCAGCAGGTGGGAAGCTGAGCTTAGGGTTATTGATTGGCGTACTGTTGGACCCTGGAAATGGAAGCGATGTACTCCATGCAGTGAACCAGATATGCGCGATGGTTGTTTGAGAATACAGTAACTTTCTGTTGATAAAGCAAGTACGTCACTGTCGGATGATGACGTCGCCATGTCACATGGAACAACAGAGCATTTTACTTTCTGCGTTGCTAAGTGTGGAAATGTTTAAATGTCAGGGAAAGACAGTGACGTATGAGCTGAGTTTGAGGTTCCTGCAGCTGTGTGTATGGTATCCAGGATATGATGACGTGTTTGTGCCCTGAACATGGAGACAGCCTATTCCTTCGAATCGTCACATCCAAGAAGTAGGTAAATGTAGTGAGAAATGAAAAGCCACCGACGCGAGGGCTGAGAGCAGATTCAATTCTGACAACGTTTGTTTCCACCCAGAATGTTTGGCCCTCGTGTCAGGTACCCAGCAGGCCGAAGGAAACCTGGTCTCTGACACTGAGGGCAGCGTCTTGTCGTCATGGTACTGAACAGTGAAGTTCTCTAGGTATGAGCTCGTATGCTGTGGCAATGCAGTGTGACGAGAGCGTCCGTGGCCAGTTTAACGAGACATCACGGGTGAAGTTTCGACGGCCTTATATACAGGAAGAGGCTCGAACTGGCTGCAACAGCTTTGTGGCGGCGACGTCTTGTGTTTCCTGTCAGGCACAGACTGAATCTATATTACTCCGATAAATTTTGCGGTTAATGTGCACCCCGCGTGGAGGCAGGTTCGAATACCTCCACCGTATCCCTGCGACTCGCAGGAGGCGACGAAAAGGGAACTCAGTGCCTGGGGGTATAACTGGGCCACCCTGTTCCTGGGGGATATAGATACGGAGCCTGGCCCTCCAGGTTGGGGAGACTCCAATCTGAGACAGTAAAACATTGTCGCGAGTCCCGCAGAACTGGGACTCGAGAATGACTGCCCTGGCGAGGGCCAGCAGCAATTGTAAACGACAGACCCGTCCTCGTCAGAAAGAGAGCGCCCCACATCAAGAAACTCACAACTGCCTGACAGTAATAAAAATCTGTTCGTAAGCCCCGGATGGGGGCCTTGACATCAAGACAGACTGGCCGACTGACCGTCGGTCGTGACATAATTTTGACTTTGGTTAATATGCTCCGTCTTTATGTTTAGTTTGAGATTGAGGTCCGTCTGCAGGAACAAGGTTAGGCCAGGCATTCGCGCCTTCCTTGCAGAAGTTGTATGAAGCCGGCAAGGGGGAACAGCTCTACACGATTTGACACTGTGGTCACAAGTGGATTTCACATGGAAAGTGTTGTCTGGCCGGTTCGTTGTCATGACGACTGCTGACTTCTGTTTGTACTTTCTATTACCGCTGCCTAGCGACTGTCACCTGTTTCTCCTAATGACTCAGCTGTTCCAGCAATTGTCTTTTTTCTTTTGACGCGTTTCTCCGTAAATGTGGTCAGAAATGTTTAAGCCGTGGTAACGACGTATTGGCACATGCGCACAAGTTCGGGGAAAATTTTTTCCTTTACGTTAAATTGTTGTTCCATCACCGTTCTCAGCATTTCGGCAGACAGTTATTCGCTGTTTTGTCCAGCTCCCCCTGGTTTTCTGTTTCCCTGCAGTGCTGTTGCGCTGCACTGAACTGAATGGGCGCGGGTGCCCTGGACCCCGGACCTGAGCTAGCCACTAGGAGTAAGCTGGAGGCAGCTGGTTCCTCCTCAACTTTGGTAACGTTCTACCAGACTACACGGCATCACATCCAAGTGGACAGTGACATTCACAGTCACCGCTGTGGAGCCGTATAGTCTGGTATGTGGGTACTGAAGCTTCGGAGGAACGTATTGTTTACATCTTCGTTGTAATTTAGTTATGGCTCACATGAGAGAAATTGGCGGCACACACTAAGTCTAGTACGTCAGTTCCGAGCCTGCAAGTGACGCAGGGTCTGAGCAATGCTCACTAGGCCCGGCGTTCGTGAGTTTTATGAGCCATTGTAAGCATTTTTTCTGATTGATTGAATGCCGTAATGTGGACTGGGGGCAAGGCCACTTAACAGAGGAAGACGAGGGGGCGCCAGACGTGTCTCAGAGTGGGGTCTGCATGTGCAGGGGATGTTTGAGCCAGATCTGGCTAAATGCGTTAAAATTAACGGACTGAAGTGGCCAGAACATGCCATGCCAACGGATAATATTCATAACTTGTACTCTTCGCCAAGTATAATTAGAATGATCAAGTCAAGGAGGATGAGATGGGCAGGACATGTGGCACGAATGGGGGAAATGAATGCATATAGGATATTTTTGGGAAAGCCAGAAGGAAAGAGACCATTAGGAAGACCAAGACATAGGTGAGCTGGTAGTGAAACGAATCTTAGAGACGTAAGATGGGTAGGAATTGACTGGATTGATCTGGCTCAGGATAGCGACAAGTCCTTCGGGTTCCATAAAATCCTGGGTAAGTTCTTGAGTAACTGCACAAGTGGCGGCTTCTCAAGAAGGGCTCAGCTCCGTGCAGTTAGTACTGAGAATGTGTGACGAGAGGCCAGAAGAAAGGGGAACTGCGAGGTGTAGATTGACATGCGGGACACTATGGACCAGGATGTCAACTTGAGGGGGAATTAACAAGAGAAGACAGGAAGAAGCCAATTTTCAAAGTCACAGTCAGCGTTACTTCACAACTGGCGGTTTACCGCCAGTCAGTTCGTCTTGGCATCAAGCCCCTTGAGGCCCACGACCAGAGTTTTTTTTTCAACTGACGCCTCATGTAACGTACTCTCTGACGAGAGGATGGAAGAAGCCTTGTTGATAGGCCCGCGTATATGTGCGGATGCGCGGACCGCTCAGTGAACGCCGCTGGTATGCGTGCATAATTAAACGAGGCAGCGGAGTGAACGGTGTGTCCGGTGTTGACCTCAAGAGGTCAGGGTCAGCGTGACCTCCAGCACATCGACATGTGCTACGTGGATGTTGCTGAGCACAAGCGGGCCGCTTCCGAAACGGAACTTGAAACTGAAATTTTATTGCTTTCTTTGGATGACCTTCATGGTTGGGAGAGGTAATCAGCACGTTACACTACAGTGCAGTTCCTTTCCGTAACGACAGAAAGCGTTCTGAAACAAAGGGGACAGGAAGATATTTGTACTTTGTGTGTGGGCGGGGTGCAGTAAGAGCAGCTCATGGTACTACGTGACTCTGAACTGTGTGTTGTTAAGTGACATAAATGGGGCGGATGAGGGATTGCTGAAAATTTCTTGGGGGGGCTGCATCTCTGCAGGTGGTCTCTAGATGGGCCAAAAAGGGCATGGGAGGGCGTAACACTAAAATGAATCTTTGGGAGATCGCTTCTGGGATGGAGAGATGGATCCAGCTGGCGTAGGTTCGTGTCCAGTGGCGGGCTTTGGTATTAGCTGTGTTGAGCCTTCTTGTTCTGCTGCCGGAGAGTCATTACTGAGCTGGATCTTAAGGAAATTGGGTCGTGGACTGAAGCCATTGACATTGTTGCGATGTGGTTCCCCTGTGTGGAGTCATTTGTGTGCCTGGTTCGACTCGGGAGTTCCCACCGAATTCAAGTCTTCTCTGTGTTTACCCGTTATTGTGCGAGTAATTTTATATTTTTACAGCGAAAGTGCAGTGTTTCGGAAACTGTTGTTTGCTACTCATACGACAGGTGGGGCGCGGGGGCAGGGGAAACTGGTGGCCCAAATATCCCGGGTTCTCGTCAGGAGAAGAGAGAGCTTCATATCTTTGACTCGAACCGGCTGTTGCTCAAGTGAGATCACGTATTTGCTAATCGTCCTGTACTCGACTGGTTCACCTGGTTTCAGTCCCGCGCGTGCTACTAATGTCCAGCGTCAGGTCTGCTTCGTGCTCGCTCCGAAATCTGCTACAAGGTACAAGAAACCGCTTACTTCCACATCCTTTCAATTTATCGTTCACTAGTCAGCCTGTAGTTGGGCGTTTTAATCCAACTTACTAACTACTTACTAACTAACAGACTGAGTCTGGTTTGCTCGCGGATTTCTTCTTGTCCTCTACCCTGAAGATGGATGTGATAAGTTCCTCCGAAACGTCGGTTAATACTATATCTACACGGCACCACATCCCAGAAGACTGCTTTAATTATACTTACTAACTAACCAGCAAACTGGTCTGCTGAAACACTGTGTCCGTAATTAGCTCTGCCCTTCAGAGCGTGAGACATGCAACTTAATTGTAACACTGCCGCCATCTTGAGGCAACATTCCTGTTATCATAGCGTATGACACGTTGCACTAGTAAGGATCCATATTAGTGATTCATTGACTAGGCGTATTCCTGTATCAACTGCCTGAGACCGAAACATGTAGCAAAATAAATGTTTAATTGTAATACATTTGTTGGGGTGATGGTTTAACATAACTACTGCATACTGCGTGTGTGGGCTTACCGTCACAACTGGCGCCGCCATGTGGGCTGCCCAGGAAACTTCACAACCCGGTTCACATATCCAGAACAACTAAATATTGAAGAATTCTAGCTTCTGGGATGTAACACCGTGCAGACTGGTAGAAGTTCATTAATGTGTCGAAGCAACGTACTCTTTCCATCTTCAATGTGGAAGCACAGTTTGGTGAGTGCTTTTTGCTCGTTTCATATATACAGTACTGAAGATGCAGGCAGTAAGTTCCTTCGAAACGTCGGCGAACGTCTATTGTATTACGCGGCGTCACACTCCAGCAAGTGGCGCACGTCGCAGTCATGATGTTAACGTCATGACTCAGACCAGTGTGCGACGGTTTTCATAATCAAATTCGTTTCAACTGTGCTCGTTTCTTTGCGTCATGTCGCAGACATAGTGTCTTGACGCATGCCGGTGTGCGGCCTACCTTAAGCTTACAACTTCAGATCTTGTATGCTGTAACTGTACGCATCCTTCACGGAAAGTCTTATTTGTTTGTAAGTAACGGTTAAGTTTAGCTGTAGAAATGAGATGCCCCGGAGGGATCATGGTCCTCTGAATTGGCCTTTTGTTGCGAGGGACAGAAGGGAGGTTGTTGAGTCCATTGCATTCAAGGGGGCGTAGGTATACCTTCTTTCGTCCGTGCCTGTGGGGGTGGAGTACCTGTGGATCGAAGCTTGGAGAACGTTCGAGAAGGTGTGCATACCGGAAGGGGTCCGTGTATTTGGTCATGAAGCCCTCCCAGTGGAAAGTTCGAGATGGCTAAGAACGTGGTTTCTGGAAGCAGCAGCGGGGTAAGGAGTCAGTTAGTGAGTAGAAGCCGGGGAGTGAGGGTGTTCCTGAGGAACCTGTGCTAGGGGGTTAACCGATCGAGCCCGCATCCAAAAAAACTACGTAAGCGAGCCAACACCCGTGTACCCCTGGGATATAAGACTCATTCCGCTGAATTTAGTCGAGGCATACACCGCGTGAAGTGAAGCGTGTGGGGACGGGTGTAATGCCTTATGAGATATCGCAATGGTGAAGGTTCCATTGGTTCTTTACTGGGGTGTGACACCGTGTAGTCTTGTAGGTGTATACTAACGTTTCGTGCCCATATACTGCTTCCGTCTTCAGCGTCGAATATATATATATATTCGTTTTAATTTGAAATTACGAAGCGAAAAGAATATGAAAAATGTGGGGGATGCGAACAACACCTCGGCACCCGAGAGGACGGGACCAACCCACACGTCATTTGCCGATACGATAGACGTCGCTCGTCAGGAGCCAGAGGACGCGTGGCCGCAGTGTGGTTATACCTTCACTCCTTGCCTTGGCATTCCGCAGAAGGATGCTTGTTTTGCCTTGAGTTAACAGTATCACTTTGGTCCCGTTCTGCGTTAAATCACAGCTATACCGGATGTCCAACGTGCGCCCCGGATAAACCGGTGTCTTCTGCCATGACATCTCTCGCTTACAGACTTACTGAAGCAGCAAGAGTATTTAAAAATTAAGCTTCTGCATCACAGGTAAACACGTCTCTTCTGTTTTCTAAAGAACAGCTGGGAATCATACGAAACATATACATACGTTCCCTCTGTAGGCAAAACGCAAAGTACAAGTGTGTGATAACGCAGAAAATTTGACGTAAATGAAACAACACATTTAGGAAAAGGAGAGGTTAGATCGTTTCCACAGTTTTTACCAGCAATGTTTGACGAATGCCCTTCGTCCGGGCACTAACAGTATATTGTTACTGTATTGGTGGTTATGAATTCTGAAAAGCTTTGTTCTAACAATTTACTGTTGTTTGTTCTATTACATAAACAAATACCTAAACAGACACAGACAAACATTTACATGAAGACTGGGCTCCTTCATTCTGATAAGGAAACATGTGAGACTTGATGAAAGCAAGTATGGTATTTGTGGGACACCCGGTATTAGCTTACATATTTGTCCTTGCCGCAAGAAGTAACGGGATTTCATACAATATTTTCATTGAGAAAACAACATATGTAACCTTCCGCCGTTAATCGTATGTGTGGCACATGGCTCAGTACCGCTACAACAAAAGATGAATGATAACTGGCTTCTTACTCAGATGTTTTATCTTGTACAGTGGTAACTACACTTATCACTACAAGTGCCACCTTTAATTGCCATAATAGTGGGCTCCATTTTACGGTATCAGGACTCCCTTACGTGTAAACTACCCAGGAATCTCAAGTAAAGTGAAAGGAAGCCTTCCAGATGTCACACGCAGTCGAACGCAGCCATTTTTGAGACGAACGAAATTTCCGACACCTGGTATTTTTGCGTTATGCTCAGCGTAATTTTAATTAAGGATTGGTGGCACGGTATTCAGGCTTATCTTGAGACCGGTTTCCTGCGTTGGCACTCTGTTGCCGGATCTTCCTTCAGAGCGGATGACCTTGCAGGCCACAGAATGTCCACTGCTCAGGCAACTTCAACGCTATAATGAGGCTGATTTTTCTCCTCCTCTGGGGGGATATCGACCCTGCAGGCGTACTGTTCCTTCTCAGAAACATTTGTGTCTGCTTCGAAGCATCTTTATATATCGACAGAGTCAGTGGTGCCAATGCAAGCAGCCTCACACGTTGCCGCACTGGACACGTTGAAATGTGACACGTGACACCCTCAGTAGCCAACGTTATGGAAGGATAGTTCAGCAAGGTCTCTGGTATGGATATATTGGTCCCCATTGTGTGCTGAAAGTAGAATGCAGTGACTTTCCATTGATGACGTAAAAAGCCCACGTCACTGTGTCATGTTGACGCAGCCTCAGAGCTGTTCAAAATCTAAGGACTCTGCATTCTGCCCACATAGTGTATCTGTGTGTTCCGTGTGCTTCTCACAGTGAACAGTGACTGTTTCCCTAAACAGCATTAACCGGTTGGGCTTTGTAGCGGAGACGTAATGTTTCCTGTGAGGTATGGACTGAACATACTAAAACTCTGCATTCTGCCCACAGAGTGTATCTGTGTGTTCCGTATGGCTCTCACAGTAAACAGCGACTGTTTCCCTAAACAGCATTAACCGGTTGGGCTTTGTAGCGGAGACGTAATGTTTCCTGTGAGGTACGGACTGAACACACTAAAACTCTGCATTATTCCCACAGAGTGTATCTGTGTGTTCCATATGGCTCTCACAGTAAACAGCGATTGTTTCCCTAAACAGCACTAACCGGTTGGTCGTTCTAACATAGATGTATGTTTTCTATGAGGTAGGAAATGAATATATGTAATTTACAGTCCTTACACAGGCTTTACAAAACGACAGTGGTACAGATAACAAACTTACATTATTCGCAGCTTCTGAGTGAGATAAATTAAGGGAAACCATTCATGTTGGGCCCGGTACTGACGCCTGCAGCTCCCGCTGTCTCTCTGAGTTCCAGCGTTCCGGAAGAAAGCACCGCAAAGCTCACATGACTTCTACGAGTATATCTTTGCAGTACTTTCTTTCGGAACGCTGGAACTCCGCGTACCAGACTACACGGTGTCATGACACAGTAAATCACAATATGGAATCTCAGCGCCTTGAAAACTTTGGAAGCGATAAGTAAATACTCGAAACGCAGAAAACTGTGTGGCCTTTCCAGGACTTTATGATCGGTATGTATAATGCGAGGGGCACGCGGTAACATACTTGGTTGAGGCACTGTGCTACAAGCTGGAAGGTCGTGGGTTCGATTCCCGATGAGATCATTGAATTTTTGTTGTTGACCTAATCCTTCCAGCCTTATTATTGCCCTGTGGTCGACTCAGCCTTCAAGACAAATGACTACCAGGAATCTTCCTGGATGTAGAGGTTGGCCGGCTGACCCTTGAAGGCTGACAACCTCACCGCCTTCTGTGAGTCAACTGTCTAGAATATGTGGGAGCCTCGACGTGTCTCAACCCTGTGAGCCTCCACGACCTGTTACCTTTTAACTTGGAGATGTATTGGGGAGTGGAAGGAAATGGTCAGCTTCACGTTATACCCGTTTTGCCCCCGAGACGGCCTAGTGGGCCTCAGAGCCATTACGAATGGCACTAGCCATGAACCAGTGGAATCTGGTACTGTGAGTCACAAAGTCATGAAAATTCAAGCGAAGGCTGAAATCAGCTCAAAGTGTTCGTCACAGTTCGTGCATTGTCCAATGAGGCTCTGCCCACACCTGAAGGAGCTGGTACCCGCCGCTCAGAAGTCAGGCGGTATGTGTCAATGGGCGCCCCCTCCCCCAGTTCTGTGACGATGCGCCTTGGCTAGATGCCGCATGGAGCACCTCACTGAAAATTTTGAGCAAAATAAAATACAAATTCAAATAAATATAATGGACTGGATTCATCTGGCTCAGGATAGGGGCCAATGGCGTTCTCACAGTTGTGAACATCTAGATCCTGTGCTGACGAATTTTAACATAACTGATAGATGATGAACTAAAAGTGATTTGTAAGGAAGTGGTCATGGATTTTTTAATTTACTATCCCGACATTGCGTATATTGATCGAAGAAGACTTTGTAAAATTTCAGTATTGGTAGTCGGTCGGTATTCGAACCGGCTCTCTCACAATACAAGTACGTGGGTTACTTCAAAAGGCATGGCAACTAATTTTTTGGGGGCAAACACGTTACAGTGAAGAAAGTTCAAAATACTTAAGGGCATGATGTACCCCTCCGATTGGCTTAGTCAGATCAGGCAGATGTGAAGGGGCGTGGGTACAGTAGGCAAGAAAATTGCACATTACGGAATGAGTGTTTTTTTTTATTCTTTAATCCTCGAAAAATTCAATTGTAATTAAGAAATAAAAAATTCAATGTTTCATGTTTCATCGATGGAAATCATCCGATTCAAGAAATTGTCTCCTTCAATTTCATATCGCTCGAGGTTCACGCGTCTTGCTTCGTAACCTGTCCACTTTTGAACCTCGTTTAATTCGTGCGGCACCCACTTCGCTGCAGTCTGGCGCATGTTGAGGTCTTTTCGTAAAATTCGATCCACAGTTGCCTGGTCAGTCCCTGTATGTCTAACTCCTTCAGAGACCAGCGCCTATCTTCCTCCATGCACCGGGCGATCACGGCACGAGAAACATCGGTAGGAATGGACACAAGGCGTCCACTACGTTGCAAGTCGGCACTTGCTTCTCTTCCACGTTGGAATGCTTGTATCCCACCTTGCAACAGTTCTGTACGGTAGAGCACGATCACCCAGAGCTTCCACAAGCTCTGAGCGACATTCAGTCGCATGTCTGCCGCGAAGCACTTCTATGTTCACGTAACAACGCTGTTCCAGCTGGCTAACGTTCATTCTCGACGAAGGTTATGATCACACTGACTTCGGTCTGGACTCGCTTCGTTGTCCTTGGACTTCCGCATCATCTAGCAGCATCATTAGAAATCAGACGTTGCTGTCTCTCAGCGGCAAATTTAGAAATTCCGGTCGGAGCTTTAGAAATTTCGGAAAAATTATGTTGTCATGACTTTTGAAGTAACCCACGCTACAATAACCCGCTCGGCAAGGGCTCTTGTGAATCTTGTGGTACGTAACCAGCTGAGCTGCAGGACGAACTCAGCTGCCTCTGGTTACGCCTCGCGTTGCTGTCTGCCCCGCCAAGTTGTGCATCAATTCTGGCCCACATCAGCCCCCGCTGCACGCACAGCCGGTAACACAGGGCGGTAATTAGCCGATTACCATTCCAAGCATCAGAGCAAGGAAACACGTCCGTGTTTACAACACAGAGCCGGTCCTCTGTGGAAAGTTGTCGCGTCGGGTGGGGGGTACCGGGAACCTGTCCAACATTTTCACCTGCTCCACTTACGGATTTCAAGCAAAATGCTGTGAGCTGGCACGGGTTCGCGTCTTGGCACCGTTACTTAACCACTGGACTCACAGCCTGCGCGCGCAGCGAATCTCAATGACGCGCGTCTGCACCATCTCACTGGGAAGAGGGTTGCGTCATGTCAGCATTACAAAGGCGACTGAAGCCCATGTATACCAGACTTCCGGTAGGAAGGACTTGACGTGCCCTGGTTCGTGGAGCAGCCGGACTTTATTGAGTTTTCGCTGAGTTTATGTAACTGTAATTATCTCAGTTCATACACGCACGCACACACTGTACAAGAACCCATAAGTCCATGTGATTATGTATTTCACCATAATCTAAAATCGTCGTGCTGCAGGCAATGGTTAAGTGCTCCTTGTGCTTCATAAGAACCACGCCCTGAATGTTTGTGGGGGAGAGGAGGTATAGATCCACCCATTCATAATCTCGGCACTAGATGGACGTGTTAGCTTCACGGTCTTGTCAGCGTTACCTCGAGTGAAATACCCCTCGGTGTCCATTGGGTAGGAGGCTAGATGGGCCCCAGAGGCGGTGTTGACGCTGTGGAGAAGAAAAAGTCATTGCTTTCTGCCGAGCATCGAACTCAGATTCCTCGGTCGTGTAGCCCGTAGTTATATTGTTGAAGGAAGTAGGGATAAGTGCAGCCGGGCATCAAAGCCACAGCTTCCAATCTGCAGCCAGTCTCTCCACACTCGGCCTCCTTTTGCTTCCCAGTCGAGTTGTCCCTCGCTTGGGCAGGTCCGGGTTGCTGTCAGTGTGGAGCGGAGACCTACATGACCGAATTACCCGCATCATATTGTGGTCTCCTGGATTATGAGCTGCAACCCTGAAGATGAAGGCAGTATTATCCTCCGAAGCTGTGGTAACCAGACTACACGACGTCATTGCCCAGAAGATCGGAATCAAAATGTAGTACGTCACTATGTGTATATATATATATATATATATATATATATATATGCTCTGAACTGACGCAATTTCGGGTTACCTTAGCGTTAACACGTTGCGAGAGCGTAAGTTATACATTGGGTTAGGAACGAATGAACAATCTTATGTTTCGGTGTATCGTGCCTATTCTGTGAGTACTAATAATACTTTGATGCAGATATTTGAAGTGTAAAATATCACCGGTACATAAAGGATATGGGGCACGCGGTAGTGTAGTTGGTTAAGGCACTGTGCTACAAGCTGAAAGTTCATGGGTTCGATTCCCGATAAGGTCGTTAGATTTTTAAATTGACCTAATCCTTCCAGCCGCACTGGGTCGACTCAGCCTCTAGCAGAAATGAGTACCAGGAATCTTCCTGGGGATAAAGAGCGGCCGGCGAGTAAGGCTGACTACCTCACCGCCATCTGTGACCCGATTGTATAGAGAAAGTGTGGGAGCCTCGACGTCTCACAGCCCTGTGGGCCTCCACGGCCTGTTGCAGGTTTAGCTTTATCTTTATATAAAATATAATGTTTACGATTTAATATTTGTGCCTGTTATTCAGAGGATGGCGTTAAACGTCGATCTGGACCCATCGTTCGTGGACAGCTCTTCAAATTAGGCCATGGCCGATTTTTTCCCATCATTTTTAACTCTTCGATTAAAAGCCCGTTCTCCGTAGCGATGTTGCATCAACAAAAACACGAACAAGTAAGTAAATAACATTGGATCTGGGGTTGCCCCAACGGTGACTGAAGAGTACCATTTTGTGTCTTGTGACACCGTTCAGTCCGGTAGAATTTGACTGCCTCTTCGGAGGAAAGTAATGCTTCTATCTTCAGGGTCGAAGAGTAAGTGAAGGAGGGAGCAATAAGATGGTACACAGATGCAGCATATTCTTCCGACGCTGAACTTCTACCGGACTGCACGGCGGCCCAACCCGGAAGGTACTGATCTTCATGAACAACCCGAGAAAGTCAAATCAGAGCCGCATTTTCCGAGAATCGAACCGAATACCTCCTTTATCCAAGTGCCCTTGTGTTGACCTGCCCTGTTGCGAAGGGCGGGCGTGGAGACGTGCGTTAACGAGAATGATCCGTTGCGCGCGTGGCGCCCGCCTCTGGAGAGTGAAAGTTGTTGCGCGCTCGTGATGTCTGGCACACTGGGGGCCGCGTGTGGCTGCATTAAGGCGTTAAGGCGTTCTGAACGGATGCGGGACGAGTGGCAGGTCTCTTGCCTGTCGGGACGCAAGTGCTACAGTTTCTGTCTAGCTACGTCCACTCAGTGTACACCCCTCGAAAAATTTGCATGGAACGAGGAACCGGGGGATATTCCTGGGTTCAAAGCTCAGCTGCTGTGGTTAGCCGCTCTGGATTAATGCCGGATTAGTATCTAAATTGGGTCAAACCACTTCCTTCCACATGCTTACCAGTTCATTGTTCACTAATCATCCGCTCACTGAACGCTCCCGGGCTATTGACAGAGCCGCAAAATACGCCGTGAATGAACCGTAAGATAAAGCGACTGCGCACCACTACCTGAAGACGTATGAGGGAATGGAGGTGTAGCACCGTTCAGTCTTAACCTCGACACTATTTGAAAAGTAGTTGTGAGCTTTATGTCCCGGCCGCTTTATCCCCGAGCTAAGAGCCCTGGGTGAGCCCTAGAACCAGCGTGAAGAAGAGCTAGTCTGTTGCCCCAGCCGAGAACGGAACCCCGGTTCCTCGTTCGTCTAGTTCCCGTTTTTTCATCTCCGGCCACAAGAACAACAAATCAGTAAATAAGTGAAACGTCGAGAGTTGCCTTGGTGTTACGTCTCGAGGTTATGTTTGTGGTGCATAATGTCGCTTTTCGTGTGTCTGTGCTTAAGTAGCAATCACACAGGCTGTTTGTGTAATGTGAACACGCATCGTCACGATTCTCACGCGTCTCTGTATGTGTTTATGTGAACCTGTCGGCATGGTTACCTTGCGGTTTCCAAACAGCAGCTTGTGCCCTTGCTCAGAAGCTTGTAGACTGACTCTACACTCTGCATGACACGCCTCTGCAGCTTCTGCCCTTGCTCAAGCACGTGTAGACTGACTCTACACTCTGCATGACACGCGTCTGCAGCTTGTGCCCTTGCTCAAGCACGTGTAGACTGACTCTACACTGCGTGACACGCGTCAGCAGCTTGTGCCCTTGCTCAAGCACGTGTAGACTGACTACACTCTGCGTGACACGCGTCAGCAGCTTGTGCCCTTGCTCAGACGCTTGTAGACTGACTCTACACTCTGCATGACACGCGTCTGCTACAGCTTGCAGAAACACCGCAGTCTAAATGCGGAATTCTTTCCTGTTATTATTATTATTACTTTGAAGCCGTGTCACATAGTATGCTGTCCAGCGGACAGGGATAAACTTTGTCCCTGAGGATCATCATGTCGCAGCTTAATAGAAAATACATCTGAAATGAAATCAAGGAGTGGATGAGCGCAGCGGTAACACTGTATACATTCGGGAGACTAAATTGCATCCCCCCCCCCCGAAACTTTGTCAGTTCGGTATATCGCAGGGCTTATATCGACGGCCCATTGCTATGCAGTTGCGCCCGTGGACGGGTTATGGCCGCCATCATGGGAGCCACTATGCTGATAACAGACTTCTCTACCTCATGCGGGAACGTCTGCAATTGGGGTAAACTTATTCTCTCAGTGCTGTGAACCCTTTAAAGTTCACCGGTAACTGCGTACCACCTACATTAACGTTAAGCAGCTCTGCATTCGGCCCACACGTATATCTATATGTTCCGCATGGGTCTCACAATAAACAGCATTAACCGGTTGGGTTTTATAGCTAGACGTAATGTGTTTCCTATGAGGTACAGACTGCATCTTTATATATTACTTGGATGTAGTTCAGACTTGAAAGTATCCATTCACCTAGGGTCCAGTACACTCTCCCCGCACAGATACGCCTAGCGGCAACTCTCTAGAATTGTGTTCGGTAGGTTGTGGTTTCGAAACTCGTCACGGCCATCATGATAGACTTTTCTTATTTTCCTTCCGTCGGTATTGACTGCCGAAGTTCAACTCCCGCCAGGAGGAAGAGGATTCTCTCTACTACACAATATCCAGGTCGTCTCTGGGCCCCAGTTCAGCCCCATATCCTGTGGGTTCCAGGTGTTCTTTGTGCTCGCGTTAAGCGTCTGGGGCATGAAATTGACCTCTCATCTCCATCTAGCGCCAAAATTAGGAATGGTGGAGCTATACCTCCACTGCTATATACATCTTCGTGTTATGGTCCTTAATTAATTAGGAAGAGGAACTTCATCTTGTGTTCACAGATGTCTGCATACTGTCGTGACTGTGTTTCCAGGAATGTTCACAGTGTCTGGGTGTCTCCTCCTGCACGGAAACAGAACATTACCGTTGCTAAATGAAATAGCAATAATCGCCAGTGTGCCAAGCGGTGACTGTGTTTTGTCCAGTCTTGCGTGGGTCCCTAGAAACCGCGCAGCAAGCGTCACAAGGAAGTGGAAGGTTATCCAGTGCAGGAATGCAGTCACACCATTCTGCTTTTGTTCGACTTTAAGATTTTGTTGCCAGAACACCATGACACATTCCCAGCCCCCGCTGTCACCGGACTGAACACGCCCTCTGGCTCAATAGCTCCACCTCTATACGTGGTTTCACACTATCTAAAACATCTTTGCCGCTGCGTCTTGATCATATACTGACATCATTGCATAGTGACTAGGCTCTACTTTCAACATATTGTGGCATATAGACCCGTTGCTAGGCAACGACCGCGAAATAAACAAGTATACAACAGCCATTGCTAAGTAACAGCTCCACAAAGAAGCGTGTTTCCACAGCAACAATTCCACTGCAACAGAAGAACTATGTTTTCTGCGCGGTCCGTGCCGAGATGTTATAAGGAAAACATGTTAAAAAATTGAGTGAGTGTGTTGATTTAGTGAGTTAGTTAGATAACTGCTGGGGTTCAGTTGTTGTGAATTGTTGCAGTGAGAAGCTGGTAGCTGAGGCCGGTAATAGTTCGGGAATACAGAGGAGGGGGAACGTCTGCCGTTGGAAGCCACTACCAAACAACCGCAGTGATGACGCGACTGTGGACACTAGTATTTGTGTAACAGTGAAACGTAAAGTGTAGACACGCGCTGTGTAACGAAGAGAGTCACACTCTATAAATTCGTGACAGTCTGATGGCCACCAAAGTCACCATATGCGAGTTTATTCCGTGTCGTCGCCTCTTCAAGACAGAGATGGTGTAGCCAGTTGACATACCCTGGAAGTGACTTACCGGCCAGCAGAGCATCGCGGTGGGGAGCAGATAGCGACGAATTGGAATGCCACG
Organism: Cryptotermes secundus; assembly: GCF_002891405.2. Classification (NCBI taxonomy): domain Eukaryota; kingdom Metazoa; phylum Arthropoda; class Insecta; order Blattodea; family Kalotermitidae; genus Cryptotermes; species Cryptotermes secundus. The sequence goes on from NW_019729215.1 coordinate 548,038, forward strand.
TCGTAATCACAGGAAACCGTTAAACAGGCGGTCTCAGGTATGCGACAAAGAACGGCTTGCATGTGGCACGTGGCGAGCGACGGAGACAGAGAGGCCGATTTCGTTAAACTGTATTTGCCTTGTTCGATCGGACTAGGGGTGTCCAAACTTGCATCGCTACTTCAAACCGGCGATGCTGACTTAAGTTTGCCTTTTGTATTCTGGCAGAGTACTTTAAGATTTGAATGAGAGATGACACGTGATCTGGTACGCGTGGTATTAGAATGACAGCCAGGAGACAGGCTATCCTGAGATGTTAATAAGCGGACTTACTGCCAGCACCGTTGGTTGCCCAGAAACAATCTGAAAAAAGAACACGGACTGGATATGAGGATCGGATTTACTCTGACTTGAAAACGGAGTTCAGTGGGGACCGATCCTCGCAAAAGTGACGAACGTTGCCTTGCATGATGCAGTTGAGAATGTAGTTCCGGGTTCTAGGGACCGACTTTTGTGTCAGGTTCTTCTCAGGTCCTCCAGAGAGATACTGGGATAGTAAACCGCTTTGTGCCCGCTGTCTCCCTCTGTACAGGCTGCACAGATAAAACCAAAATGACACGGATAACTAAATGACATTGCCCGCATCTTGTCACAAACAACAATGAAAAAATTACTTGGGAAGATATTTGTGTTGGACCCATCATCGATGTCACATGACAGTTATCGTGACAATTACAGCTGCGCTTCAAACATCTCCTGCTGAGAAACACGGGCTTCAAAGTGTGTAACCGTTTTGTGAAGTGATCCTGTCCGGATTGAGGTACAGCTCAAAATTCGAAGAAGACACGTGAAAGGATGTTATGTCCTTACCGTGTGGCCCTGAAAGTACACTGCAAATTCATCAGAGAAAATCTGTGAGCCCCGTCTGCGTGAAGGGCTCGAGGTTGTTGGACGGGAGTGACGTTCTCTTGCATGAAGAAATGGCAATTCCGGCCGACAGCCTTGCCGCCATCTGTGAGCCGATTGTCTAGAAAATATGGGGAGCCTCGATGTCTCACAACCCTATGCGCCTCCACGTCCTGTTACAGCGATGGCTGTAGGCAAGGAGTTCAGAGCAAGACTAATGAGTTCAGTTCTACAGATTTGTTGCTATTTTGTTTTTGAAAAGCACATACTGCGCAAGTATAGTCCTGGCTGCATTGAATCTGTGGGACGTAACTACATCACCACATATTAACGTCGCCGTGGAGACAGTGTGTACGTATTGTCATGACACATCTTCATACCAGATTTCCCGTATGTTACACTACACTTGTTCCAGGTCTCGTAGCTAAACACCTGTAATCTGGTCCCCGATTCACAGTTCTGCGCTTCCGCCATTTTGTTATTACTGATTGTATGATATGAAAATATATGTATGAGGATGGAGTAGCCTGCGAAGACACAATGATCATACCAAATTTAGTGAAAATTAGTTAATTTGTTCATAAGTTGAAAGGTAAGAGACATACAGACCTGCGCAAGCCCACACTCATATCTTGGTGATAGCACATATCTAATATTTTTCTGTGAGAAAGACAAGTAGGTAAAAATATATGACATAGCCGGTCACAAACTGTGTAAAAGGGAGAGTTTTGAGATATAGGTCTAACTATTTCGAAAGGCAATTGGGCAGATGCAAAGTAAGTGCAGTACAGTACAGTAATCTGGGGGCAGTGGACCATGCCACTGCAGACAGAAACTCCAAAGTTTAGGAAGGGGTTCTCTGAATCTGAAGGAAAACCGAAGATGTCGAGAGAGCCGCCGGGACTCTCGGTTTGACTGTGGGCAGCCCTTGACAAGAACAGCGGCTGATACTTTCACTACTGCTGCACGTCATGCCAACAGCTTTCCATCGCCAGGAATTCAGAAAAATAAACCTCCCCTTACACACAGAGAGCATTGAACCAAAAATAAACCTGTATCCAATCCCAGTTTTCACCAAGACAACAATTCCGTTTGTAATGTATAATATGCTGTGATTTCAACACCAGAATACGAAATAGTTTCAAGTCTCGATAGTGGCGAAGGACAGACTCATTTCGACGTTTGGATAAAAATAACAGGTGATACTGGACTGAATGCCTCTATAAGAGAACAAAGAGGTACGTGTCAGGAGTCATGTGAGGCATTAAGTCAAGAACTTACTGGATTTAAAGTCAAATATTTTAAATAAAGTCCCGGAGATTTTAATGAATGTGCAAGACAGTAACACTTTTGAGACCTCCATCCTTTCAAACCCAGAATTCACCTACGTAATATATACGAATTCAGTTCGTACCTCACAGAAAAAACCGTACGTCTCCGCTTCAAAGCCCGATCGGTTAATGCTATTTATGGAGGAAAAAAATCGTTGTATATTGTGAGAATCATACGGAAGGTGTAGGGTCCTTATGGCGGTGACAAATGGCGCAGCAAACGTTGCGGTACTACCAAATTTCGAGCATTTGAAAGACAAGCAGCTAGATCAGTGAACATATTGATGTCCTTGTCACATCTTGCAACTTGCAGCTTGGTAGAAATGCCAAGGCTCATACCGGCAACAGTCAGCAGATTCACCAGTGTCCTAGGGCAGATTTCAAGGAGTCTGGATGGCGAGGTGACCGTAGTGACTCTGTAGCAGGAGTGGACTAAGTTCTTGAATATCAAGGCCGCATACGATAATATTCAGAAGTTGGGATACCGCAAAACAAACTTGAATTAGATGACGCAGTTGTTTCGGGTACAGGCTTCACACGCATCAGACCTCTTTGTGTGTGTGTTTAATCCATTCTTATGAAAAGGGTGTTGACTATTCTTCAGCGAGTCGCATGCGGCTCGCGATCGAAAGTTAGGCCGCTTCTGTCATTTAGATTTGAGTGTACGAACAGAACTAGTGAAATCTGTGGAGCAGATAGGAATTCGATCATTGTTCATCTGGTTAAGAAATTCCATGCCTTCTATGGGATCCGATGGTTCATCGCCATGTTCATAACAGCCTGCGTTTTTTGGATTTGCTGAATCCCATCAGTCCGTGTGCCTTGACGAGGCAATGACAGATTCCTTCCGAATACTCTTCCATTCGTCATCCTAAGCTGTGTTTGCGGCTTTCACAGCGTCATTAAATAACCAACGCAGAAAGTTGCCTGCCATTGGACTCTGTCCTGAGTCAGGCGACGCATTTGTTCAAACTGTTTCCTCGACATCTATCTAATTCGTGCGTTACGCAGTGTCTTGGCCACGGGCTTCCATTACCGGCAGGGATTGTGCCTGCCTGACTTGGACCCCACCCTGCTCTCCAGCGAGTACCACGGAGCGCGAGGCTGACAACTCACGGATTTGCTCACACGTGTTGATGGGGTGATGCTTGATCAGGCGCGGGGATAACTTTGCTTATACTTTGCATAGGCGTAAAGCTCACACTGGTTCAGAGGAGTAATGTTTGACGACGACAGGAAGCAACATTTGTACAGGCACCACATACTCTGTGTTGGTCTGTTACAACATATTTTCTTCGTACCATTGTGATCTGATCGTTTGTTACATAAGCTTTCGTACTGTTAACTTCCCCTGCGTTTTCCTGTATTTCTTCCACGTACTGCCCGTTATCGAGTGATACGTCGAGGCCGAAGTTTAACGCTATCTCCCACGAACAACCTGCACAAATAGTCATCCGTACGCCGTCTCCAGTAAATTGCTGCTGGTCTCCACCAACATAGTCATGCGGGGTTTTGGGCCCCGTAGGGACCTAGCTTTTAATTTATGTTCTTTATAAGACCGGCTATACGTTTGGGAATTGGGTCTCGTCTTCGACAAGAGGAGGGGCTTGCCCTTCTGAATAAAGGGACGTTGAGACCCATAGTGCTGTGAGGTCAGTCTTACTCGCTGGCCGCCATTTACCACCATGAAGATTCCTGGTACCCATTTCGTCTAGAGACTGAGTCAACCCCAAGACCATAGTGCGTCTGGAAGAGTTAGGTCAATTGAGAAATCCATGATCTCGTCAGGAATCGAACCCGCGACCTCCTCTCTTGTAGCCTAGTGATTCAACCAACTGCGCTGCCGCGTGGCCCTTGTCTTTCCGAGTAGGCGTCACACCGTCCCCGTCATATTGTGTACTTCACATGTCGACATCAGAGTGATATCAGCACTGACAGAGTAGACACGATACAGTGAAACAGAAGACTATTCGCTAGTTTGTAACATCATACAACTTTCGTTTATGTATAGTGCCAACACTCGCCAGTTCGTTGTTTGGCGTAAATCAGATTGTGTAATTTCAGAGCTTTCGCTTTCCCATCGCATTACTTTCTCATGTTTGTAGAAAGAAAGATGAACTCCCCGTTTAACCTGGACGAGCTGCGGTTTGCAGTTTAAGCCGTGTCTGTCGAGGACTGAACCATATGTCTTTCAGAACACCTCATTCAAGCTGACTATTCGGGAGGTCATGATCTCGAGTCTGGACCCAGAGGCCGGCTACCCTGTCCATAATCCGTCCAGGCGAAAGAAGTGAATTATTCAGTAATGATTTCACCAGTCAGCACTTTGTGGTGTGAACTGACAATTCAGGTGCGGCAGACGTCACTGAGACGCTTGTCACGAGTTGAATAACACTGAGATGAAGTCACTGCCCATTTAACTGAGTGCAGGAAACGGATGTTTGCCTTTCCGCGGAGATGTCGAACTGCGAGGCGGGCAATTGTGCGGTTGACGTGCAAACACTCTCAGGCCCATCAGAACTCATTTTAATTGTTTGTGCAAACTCAGCACAAGGAAGCGTAACGATTTCTGGACGTGATATTTCAATTTGAGTTTAAACTCTGGCCACCCTGCTTCCCTCATTGTCCCGGGTTGGCAACCTTGCCAAAGAGAAGAGGACTGTCTTGCCTACATCAGCATCTGTCACGGTTTCATATGTGTAAATCCGCATTCTTAATCTCTTTAGATGGAGGTGAGTGGTCAGCTTCAAGCCCCGGCCGCTTTACTCCCGGGGAAAGTACCCCCGGTACCCATTGGATAGGAGTCTGGGTGGGCCCCAGAGCCTGTCTCGAAGTTGTGGAGAAGAGAAAAGTTACAGTTCCAGGAATCGAATGTGGGCCGTCCAGCCCGTAACCCGTCGCTACCCCCACACAGGGGCAACTCTAACGTTACATGTTCAGCAAGTTTGAGTCCTGGCTGCATGGAAGTTTCCGATGCGCTCAGTGCTCAAGCACCATTTGTATGCTAGCCCGCAGCCGACGTCCTGCCCGCGGAATGTGTTGTGTTCCTACCACGGCGTCCCCACATTTCTCCAAACACGGGCTAGAGACAGAGGGACACGTTCGGATGTGCAGTTCGTGCCAAATTAGTGTAACAAGCTTCCCATATCACTAGCCCAACAGACATGCTTGCGACACTTACCCCTTCCAAGCACCGTGTTTACTGTATGTACCGTCTGGTGCATCGGGTCACGCGATAGCGGTTACAAGCCTGAAGGTCGCGGGTTCGATTCCCTCTGAGGTCATAGGATATTTTCATATGACCTAATCCTTCCAGCGCACTATGGCCCTGGGGTCGACTCAGACTCTAAGAAAAACGAGTACCAGGAATCTTCTTGGATGGTACAGGGCGGACGGCCTGTAAGGCTGACAACCTCACCCCCATCTGTGAGCCGATTGTCTAGAAAATGTGGGAGACTCGAAGTCCTACAACCCTATGGGCCTTCACGGCCTGTTACAGGGATAGCTTTACTTTTATACCACCCGGTGAATTAACAAAACTATATTCTGTCCACAGAGAGCGTATATATGCATGTATATATATATATATATATATATATGTGTGGTTCTCACTGCGAACAGCGATTATGTCCCATAAACAGCATTAATCGGGTTGTCTCTGTTATGGAAAAGCAGTGTTTCTTGTGAGGTAGGGACTCGATAAACTTGAGGCTTCAGTAAGGCATCAGCGCATGCGTGTACACGTATGTTAGGGAAACCTCAGACAATATCTCGTTCTCCCATTTGCGGCAATGCTGGCTAGGTCCGGCCGTCTCGACGCAGGTTCTCGTTCTTTTCGTCCGTCTTAAAGCAAAGCTGAGATGGCTCGCAAACTCCAAGTTGCGTCTGCCTGCTTCTCATGCAGGCCTCCCGATTTAAAGTAATCAAAATTAAGCATATTTTCTGTCGAAGCCACAAAATTATTTTTCCAAGTTAAGAATTTCTTCATTAAGTCAGAAAACCGAAATCCGAGTCCCATGTCTCAAACCACTCTACCGTCTTCACTTTCACACTGGCCCTATTAGAGGGACAAGCGGGCGGAGCTTGGGAACCTTCAGACAAAATTATGCTCTCCCCCCTCCCCATAATGAAGTGTCTCTCACTTCTGCCATGACTTTACACTTTCACCTACTCTTCTACTATACTTTCTACCTCTCTCTGCATTCGTGTTGGACCCAGCGCTGATACTGCAGACGTCTGCGCTCTCTGTTCAGGCTCCGCAGCATAATGTCAAGGCCGATGAGGGTCTCGAAATGGCAAAAAGCGCGGCCGTTTCCACTGCTTAGCGCTCCATCGCCTTTCGGCTGAGGATCCGAACCTGTTTGGCTGTATCCTTGAGAAGCTCAGGAAGACGTGGGCTCGTGGGCAGAACGAAGATGAGACGCGAAGACTGCTTCGTGACTTGGGCGGTACAGGGAGCCCCAGAAGCAGAGTCAACTACACGCACGCTTGAGATAATAAGCTGAACTTTCTTGCTAACTAGCACCGTGAAGTGGAGCGCGATGGTTACAGCTGCCCAGGCGTCACTATGTTCCCCCCCAGCATTTCCTACATCTTATTATGTTTATTGTCACAACTTTAATCTAACGGCCTCATGATGGTGTAGGATGGGCAACTGGCAGAGTGTGAGATGGACGGGTGTGCGTAACAGTTTTCCATTTAGTTTCTTGGAGTGGGGCGAGACTGAGTCCACTTGACTAGACTACTGGTCCAGCCCCGGATGATAGATGATGAGCGTGGAGCAGTCGGTGGAATAAGAATTGACAGGGGAGACCGAAGTACTCAGAGGAGACTTACCCCAGTGCCACTTTGACCACCGAGAATCCCACATGAACTGGCTGGAATCGAACGCGGGCCACCGAAATGGGAAGTCGGCGACTATCCGCCTGAGCGCAGCACGGCCCTTGCACGAAATTTAAGGGTGTAAAATATCAAAGTAGGAGACAACTTCATAGACCTAGAGGTAGATGTGAGTAGATGAATCAAATGTATTTTGAAACAATACTAGGACCACGGCTGGATTCATCAGGCTCAGGATAGAGGCCGGTGGTGAGCTGGTTTGAACACGGTAATGAACATTCCGGTTCCACAAAATGGAGAGGATTTCTTGACGCACCCAATTCAGGTCATATAAATATGATCTTTCAACTCCCCCCCCCNTCGCCGCGGCTCCTCAGAAGCGAGAAGTCCTGTCCTGTCCTGTCCTGTCTGACTGCTACTCTGCTTCACCGTGACCGTATTTTGGCACATCCTGTGCAAAGTAAAAGCCGAAATCGTGCGGAGAGGGACGTCACGTTGTGCAGTCAGTTTCATAACCACACGCCACCCCCATCTGCCGGGCAGGCTGCGATTGGAAGTTGCAGATTTATTGCTCCTTATGGAAGGAGGGGAGAGAGATAATACGGGGGAACTGGGTCTCCAGATTTCGAATAATTTACACGTTTTCATCCTCATCAGGACATGAAGAAGTGGTTCTGGTATGTCGCCTGTTTGTCTGTATGTGCGTAACCCACCGGCAACTGATGGCCGCTCAGGTCACCAATCCAAATGCTGACCAAGCATAATGTTGCTTAACTTTGGAGGTTGGTGACTACTCAGGAGCGCCACTTGCCGGGGCCCTTAGGAGGGCCCTATGCGCAGCTTTGCCCCATGCACTTTGCCTATTGGGCCACACCAGGCACCAAAATTCTCTCTCAATTCCCACTCCGCCCTTTCTCGGAACAGGATCCTTTATATACATAGAAATTCACACACCTTACATACTTGGACCCAGACGACGGAGGCAACATGTGCCTCCGAAACGTCAGAAACAACCACGTAGTGTAAAGATCCAAGGACAGAAGTATCACTATGGAAGCCCAACACAGTTTTATCGTTCTGTTATGCAGTGGCTGGGGTCCGCGCCTGCGTACTGGCCGAAATGCAGCTAGACATAAAGGCAAAAGGAAAGCAGTGAGAATGTAGTCGACCTTGTGATGGGTGCCAGCCTAACGTTCTCTTCTCTCTGCTTCTTGTGACGTATGAGTGTCTTCGGCACAGTGGAGTGTTGTCAAACAGTCGTCTACTTGTTCACTTTAACAACGAGGTAGATGACTTCTGTTTCCATTACAGCAAGTGATCTCATGGGCAGAACACTGGAGATTTCAATGCCAGATGAGGAGAGTAACCTATCCGAAGGTTCAACGGCGTGGTCCCACAGACGGAGGCTCTTAATGGTTGTTTAAACTAGGGACATTATCTCTCAATAATAACGCATTTTGGGGTTTCAGTACTCCGTGGCGGTCTCTGTGAAGATTAAGCTCTTCTGCCATGTGACCCCTCAGTCTCATAGGAGCCAACTCTTGCAGATAGGCTTATGTAAGGCTTTCGCTGTGGCCAAACAGGAATTATGGCTTTCCGGGGATTTCTGCAAAACATTGGTGACTGTCTACCAGACTTCACATCCAAGTACATAGGTATTGTCACGTGGTAGGGTGATGATAGACGGGGTTTGGATTGGTAATCGGATTTATTTTTTATTTTTTTTCCGTGGCACTACAGCCCCAGTGGGTCTAGGCCTACCTCCATGAACTTCTCCGCTCACTTCGGTTTTTTTAGATCTTACACGTTCGGTAGGACTCCTGGGGCGGGTGATCAGCTCGTCGCAAGGCCTGTACTTGTACACAAACACAGAAAAACGCACACACACAAACTAAACATCCATGCCCTGAGTGGGATTCGAACCCACGATCCCGGTTTCCAAGCGAGCGAATACAGTATATGTCTTAGACCGCTCGGCTATCGTGGCCGGCGATCGGATTTATTGGACACTTTAATACAATGCTCATGACTACACGTTACAAATCACTATCACGTGCTAGTGTTCTTAGTCACAGTCTTCACTGCCGTTGCTTGGTATCGGCTTACAACAGCAGGCGTTCTCATTCATCTGGGTTTCCGAACTATCCCCATGCCTCAAATACCAGCTTCTCAATTCTTACAGAGTTAAAGTCAAATTTTGTTACGACCGGCGGTCAGTCGACTAGTCTCTTTGGGAATGAAGCACCCATCTGGGGCTTAAGATCAGATCTTTATTACTGTCAGACGGTTGCGGTTTGTTGATGTGGGGCGCTCTCTCTGACGAGAGGACGGGTTTGTCATTAAGCCACGGCTATTCCCACACCATTTCCAGTTCATGATTTCGCTAACAATTATACTATTCGATGCTATATATTCCTACTCTAAGCCACTTGTGTGGGAGGCGCCAGCAGTTCTTCAACGAGGGTGGACAGTTTTATAAAAGGGGGATCATAAAATTTGTTCATAACCTTACATTCAAACCGTTTAAAAGTATTTCGGTGGAAGACCGTAGCGTATTCAGTATAGAAGAATACATAATTTTAAATGTTGGCATTAATACTGGATATGTTTCCTTGCGTTATTTGTTTATTTTTAATGCATTCGCAGGCAGAAACATGACTGCCCCCTCCAGCACCGACCGACTACCAACAGCCTTAATAAAACAGTATAGGGTGTGAGAAAGTAGAGCCATGCAGGCAAGATGAGGTCTTCACATTCATACAGGTCCTAGTTTGATCAAGGGTTTACATGATCATTTGCTTTTGAGGCAGCTGGTACTAGAGGCGGGTGTGGTCTGCTGCTTGCCCTAGTTGACGGTATGCCTCAAGGTTATGGTGAGGTCATCTAATTGAGTTAAATAATGTCACCGCCAGGTACAGCGCCTTGGTACGCTGCTTCACTGAGCCCAAGTCTGCACTCGAGGCTCTCAGCGCTGTATGCTACCACTCTTTTCGGCGCGTGGTTTTCCTCATCCCCTCCAGAGCACCTCGGTTCGGTCAGCACCGGTTTCTTTCAGACCCGTTCCAATTGATCAGTCATGATCTGCGGCCCAGCGTCGCAAAAACACAGGCCTATTGCCGTGGGCTGCACCTGACTGGCGCCGAGGGAAGGGGGCAACCGGCCAATGCGAATAAGGAAAAACAAGCTGCAGATGCAGATCTGGGTTCGAAGCCAGTGAAATGCCTTATGACGACGGCTGGTGAAAGTTGCCTACACCCGTGACTCCACCCGTTGCTACTTGTTGTGACACGCAACCGGATCACGATTGGGATAAAGGTGGCCACAGGGCGGCCACTAACCTGTGTCACCGTACATCTATACATGTTCTTCTTTGTGACGTGCAGGCTGCCTACTTGCAGATGCTGCCTGTCCTTTCAACCGTTCCAGTCTGATCGTCGGCAACAAACCCGACATCGGCAATAATAATAATAATAATAATAACAACACTGCGACTTGTAGACCCATTGTCAGGCGACAGTACAACAGCCGTTGCTAGGGAACGGTTCTGGGGACACATCTCCCCTGCGACGAGAGAATTCGCAGTAATGGAAGAGACATTTTCGGTGCGATCCGTGGCGGGGCTGTATAACGAGGACTAGTGGTTCAGTTGAGGTTGACGCCACGCGGAAGCGGGTTCGAGTACATCCACCGGTAGCCCTGCGAGTCCTAGGGGGTATAACCGGGTCACCCTGTTCCTGGGGGATATAATTACGGGGACCTAGGCTTCCTGGTTGGGTGAGTCTCGAATCTGAGACAGTAAAACATGGTCATGAGTCACGCGGTACAAGGACCCGAGAATTATAGAGCTAGCGAGGACCAGCGGCAATTGTAAACGAAAGACCCATCCTCTCGTCAGAGAGGGCGCCCCACATCAACAATCCCATAACTGTCTGACAGTAATAAGAATACGGTCTTGGGCCCCAGATGGGGTGCTTGACACGAAGACAGACATGTCGACTGACCGTCGGTGGTAACATAACTTTGACTTTACGTTGATTTTGAATCTGAATTGCGGGTTGAGTCGAGTGAGAGTTGCAGTTGTGTGAAGTGAGATTGTCGTAGTTATTTGCAGTTACGAGTAAAAGTGCCCCGTAAGTCCACATACCAACCCAAACCCCGTCTCTAGGCACTCAGTGACGTGACAGTACGCAATGCCACGTGCACTGCGCACTTTTCTGCGCGCACAGTATGCCCGTAGTGTGTGGATGTGCACAGTATCCCCGTAACGTGTGGATGCGCATTTTTGGACGCACTATAGCGGTTGTGCGCTAGGCCAGCGATTGTAATATTGGCTCCGTGACAAAACGTAATGAGTCTTCGCTTTCGGTCTAAGGGTAATGACACTGTGGGTCACAATTTGCGCTGTGGCTACTCGGATAATGCGGGGTTGTCCATTCTTTCTGAGGAAGCACCGCTGAACCAACTGACTACGTCCACTCTTCAAATTATCACGACAGAGAATGCACAGGGTCCATAGTGACCTGGACGCCGTGACAGCGCGGATATACTCGTGCTGAAACTGCGGTGCAAAAAACATAGAAACACCGACCCCTCCTTCGTCGAAGAGGAGGCTCCATTTCTAAACACGTACATGTCCAGGAGAGAATAGAAATCTTGGTCATGGAGCCAGGAATGACTGTGCTGGCGAAGGCCAGCAGCAATTTAATGAACCGGCCAACCGACCGAGTTAGTTGAGTTGAGTTTAGTTGAGTTGAATCGAGTCAGTCAGTCAGTCAGTAAATCAGTTAGAGGACTGATGGAGTTCCGTCGTTATGGGCTGTTGCTTTGAGAACTGGTAGCTGAGGCCAAGGACAGTTCGAAAATCTAAAGAATGAGGAACGTCCGCCATTGGAAGCCGCTGCAAAGCAACGGCTATTGAAGACTGGGAAGACTTTATATGTGCTATAATTACAGAGATCTTAGAAGTGTGTAACTCAGTGAGACTGTCGTAGTTGTTTGTAGTTACATTTTGTAAGAGTGCTGTAAATCGGATTGACAATTCAAACCCCGCCTGTAGCCATAAGATCACGTGACTTACTCACCAGTCCCACAGCTCGAGGCCGTATGGTCTGAGCTAACAGCATCATTGAATGAACCGAGAATAAACAAACAAACAAACAAACGGGCCATGTCCCGCTGTGTGTGTGTCTGTTCATGGATACACATTTCCCAGGACCTGAGTGTACTCAGCTGCTAAAGAGAGAGAGAGAGAATACAACAGTTTCGTGCACTGAAATTATTTAGGACCTGAGCAGTGTTCACTAGCCTGGGTGTTCAAGGCAGATGAATTCACCTCAGGTAGTATGTTTCGAAAGAAGGAAGAGTAGGTAAAGAGAGGAAGCCATAGGAGAAGCAAACTTTATAAGTGGGGCTTTTGGAGTAGTAAGAGGTTGAGGCTTCTGAGAAGAACCGCAGGATTCTGATATTCAAATTAATTTTTTATATCACATTTCGGAATGATAATTTGGGGAGAGCGGCCTTCAGACAAAAGGGTTTAATCTCGATTATTTAAATCAGGAGGGCCTCAATAGCAACATACCAGCCTCGGGCCTGGTCGTGAAAATTGCTGCTGGTCTTCGCCAGCACGGTCATTGTTGATTTCAGGTCCTTACACAAGCCTGGACGGAGCTTCTTGGCGAACAGGGGCAGCCTCATGGGATCCCATCGGTTGCCAAAGAGCGCATTAGTTTCCGGCCGGAGTTTCACTTCCAGGGCAACTTGCAACCGCCATTGTTCGCTGCTCACAATGGCATCCGTCCCCCTGAGAACCCTAATTGAATTAAGTCTTGTATAAATTTCAAATTGCTGTATCCGATTTCTATTGTTCCCTTATCAATGTGGGTTATCTCACATGTGGAGATTCTCATGGATACTAATAGCCGTGACAGGCGGCAACTTCTCTAACATCTGTGTGAAGCGGGTCAGCATACATGGGTCTTGTAGGCGGGTTGTGTTTTCAGATGAAAATAATCATTGGATCCTTTCATGTACAGCAGGCAGTGCAAAGTCCGTTTTAATATCATCCTGTCATCTACGCCAGGGTGTACCAAGTGGCATCGTCTTTCCGGGTTTTCGGAAAAGGCTTTTGTATGAATTTCTCATCTCGCGTGCGTGCTGCATGTCCCGGATATCTCGTTTCTCCCGGTCTGATCACGCGGATGATACGAGCGGAGCACTGGTTACGAAGTATTGTCCGGTCTCCTGGGTGCAAGGCCAAAACACAGAATATTCGCCAACAGAAGTGAACAATTTCACGCGCTCAGAGCCGATTTCATTGCTGTTACCTTCCCAACTTCACCTAGGTTAGCCATTAGCTCCAGCCAAGAGTGTGTACTCGCGTATTGTTTTCTGGATTCTTGGCGGATATTCTGAACTCCATGAATGTAACACTTTCGAAACATAGTAGTAACTGTATCATCATCATCATCATTGGCAGAACAGCATCTTTGAGCCATGGCCTTCCTTAGAGGATTCTCCAAGGTTGCATCCGGTTTTCGCTTCCTTGGAATTTATAACGCCATTTTTTCACACGGCAAGGTCTTCAACCCTGCGTCCAACCCCCAACCTGGAGGGCCAGGTCTCTGTATTTACATCCCCCGGAACAGGGTGGCTCAGTTATACCCCCAGGCACTGGATTCCCTTTTCGTCTCCCCCTGCGACTCGCATGGCTACGGTGGAGTTATTCTACCTCACCTCCACGCGAGAAGGTAGCCATATATACCGCATGCTTTAATACTGTGACACGTAGACCCATTGCCAAGTAACAGCTTTGTAATAAGGCGAGGATACAACAGCAGTCGCTAGGGAACACTCTTGTGGACACGGCGTTTCCGCGGCAACTAGACAACTCGCCAGAATGGAAGAGATGTTTTCTGTGAAGTCGGCACGGGTCTATATAACGAGAATTACTGAGCTTCGGACTGGATCTGTATGGAACCGTGAGGTGCACGTTGCCTTCGGGCGTCAGAGGGATGAACAAGCTTTAACTTGAACCCTCGCTAATCCGGTTTCAGTTAATCCGGATCGAAACATGGAAAAAGCTGTTCACAGTTGAGTACATACTTCAAAGGATACGTGGCATTTAGGAAGGCAGATGAGCCACTTGTCTCTTCAGACCTGCATCATTACGTCCAGAAACAAGTACAGCTTCTGAGTCTTCTATCGGTGGATAATTGCGTCGTGTTTTTATAGTTCCTAAATAAAGGCCGTACAGCGATTTTTGTTATTCATTTCCATCAGCATATCACTCAATTTGCCATTTATTTGTGGTGCAAGTATTTGGTTTTGTAGGGCAACTTTTGTTTCACTAATCCGGTTAGCCCCCTCCCCATTACTCCGGATTACCGAGGGTTTGCTGTATAGTAACGAAACTCTGCCATAACCGCTAGGCGAGTAGAGCTCGGCAGAGATTAACAAAAGGATCCGTCCACAGAGCACGTTTCTTCGCTTGGGCAATGTAGGCGTGACTAACAGACGCGATACGACACGTAACGATGCCTCAGTGACGCAACACACATTCAGTCCGTTCGCGCACCGTCGCCGACCTTCGTCCATTCATCGTGTTGCCATTTGTTCAGACGCATAACCGGAAGTGGGGAGAGTTCTGTTATTCTGAGAATGCGGGGTCTAATCAAGCTATACAGGCAAGGTCATCATGATCTACATGGTAAGCTGAAGCGTGACGCCTTGTAGTCTGGTAGATTGTAACAACTCTCCTGAACTGCGTCGTAACTTTTTTTCCGAATTCTGCCCAGTTCATCAGTCAGTCATCCAGCACTGTGTGGTTGCGATGTACACAGGGGGCTGCGATATACAGACGACAGACCCGTCCTCTCGTCAGTTAAGACCGTCAGAATACGTAGAGCTGTGTCTCCATTCACCGATACGCCTTTATGCCGTGGGTGTTAATAAGGGCAGGAATATCTTCGCCTTCAGAATTATAGTTTGGGCTGCGTGTTCAGAGCTGTTTCATTCAGCCTTCACTCTTCTCTGTTTCAGAAACTCTGTGAGGTGCAGCAGAAGCCGGGCGTCACCAATGACTTCTCCATGAGTGCAAACAGTACCCGATAAGAACTGCCAACTTGACGTTGTCACTCGTTTGAAGTTCCCCACTGTGAGACCTGACCGTCGCCCTGGACACCAACGAGGAGAACATGAGTGGCTCGAGTGGGGGCAGCACCATCTCGCTCTCAGACGGCGCCCCCAGCGTCACAACAAACATCATGAGGCCGCAGGAGCCGCCGCCCCCAACACCTGTCCAGGACAACCAGCACCACAACCCTGACCAGTCGCCAGAGTCATCACCGGCGGCCAACAAGAGAAACAGCACCGTGATGATGATCACAGATCAGGACAAGAGTAGGGGGAGAACTGCCGGGATCGACAACCCGGGGTTCGAAGAAGATGGTGAACAGGCCGCGACGATCGGCAACGGAGGCAGCGTGACTGTCCCTTCGAACGGAAGCACTTCCTCCTTCCTGGACACGAGCATGCTGACGGAAATGAAGGACGTCGACAAGAAGAGGGACAAGGAGGTTGCCGAGGCGGTGAACCTGGAGCTGGTCAGCATGAACCCTTTCTCGACGACGCTGGAGACGAACGGCGTCAACGGCATTCCAGTGAAGAAGGACGGCGAGCAGGCCGCTGTGGGCGACGGCTACGCGGACCCCTACGACGAGTACTTTGTGCCAGTGAACGAGCACCGCAAATACATGAGGTGGGTTTGTTTGTGTTACAGTTAGCGATGCTGGCAGACGTCAGTTCGGACGGCCGCTTCCCACACAGCGCGCTCTTTGTTTCTGATCCATTAGTAAAACCAATGGAAAGGGATAATCGCACGACCGGTTGAACAGCCGCATGCGGCTCGCAAGCCACAGTTTGGTGAATAATGAATTGTGTGAGTTGTGGAGGAGAGTGGTCTTGACCTAACTCTAAGTACTATCCCAGTATTCCCCCGGGGGGCAGGTTGACTCCATGAAGCATGTTAGGATAATCGGTCTCCGGGCTGTAATTTGAACCCCGATCTTCCGGAATACGGAGCAGAACATCTAACGACTCTTGACCTTGACGCTAGATGGAGGTGAGTGGTCAGCTTCACCCCATTGCCTCTTTATTCCCGAGGTACCCACTGGATTGGAGCCTGGGTGGGCCCCAGAGCCGATCTGGACGCTGTGGAGAAGAGAAAGATGCTGCCCCTACCAGGAATCAAACTCCGACTGTCGAGCCCAATGCTAAATTACGTACAAGTAACAAAGCAATAAGCTTTAAAGGTAAGGGTAAAGCCGGCCTTGTAACAAGGCCAATGATGTTGTGAGACGTCGAGGCTCCCACTTTTTCTATATAATCAGCCGCACTTTATCTCCAGCAAGATTCCTGCTAATCACTTCTGTTAGAGTCTGAGTCGACCCGTGGCCAATTGAAAAATCCAATGACCTCATCGGGAATCGAACCCGCGACCTTCCGGGTTGTAGCATACTGCCTCAATCAAACTACGCTTCCTCTTGCCCTCCAGGCTGTGAGGATGTGGGCTCAATTTATACGAACCAAGACAAGGGCGCGGTGGTAGGGTTTTGTGAACACGGTAACGAACCTTCGAAGTTCGATAAAGAGGGATGAATTTGTTGAGCTGGTGAGCGACTGTAAGCTTCCAAAGAAACACTCCTCTCCGCTGGGATAATTGTGTGAACAGAAATGTTGGCAGAAAGGACCAGAGATGAACGCAGTGGCACCTGTGCGGACCCCCCACACAGCAAACGCAATTACGTGCACTTCCCTAGCGCGGCTCTGTGAGCTACGGACTGGCTTCTGTTGCTTTCGCTCCGAATTTATGCAGAAGCGTCCCTAGCTGTTGTTATATATTCTGGGATACATCGCCCTGTAGTTCGGTGAAGGTTAACAGACGTTTCGGAGGAACATGGCCTCCATGTTAAGCGAAGTAAAAAGCGAGAATGGTTCTGCTTGCAGCCTTCTCCAAGCTGGCCTCTTGTTTGGCTTGAAGCACCCGAAGAATGGGGAGGCTATGCTTCTCCGAGAACGCGGGTTCACTTTCACCGGCCTACCCGACATTATGCAAGCTGTGATATCCCACAGTCTTACGGCACTCCGTCCACCAGTTCTACATGGCGCAGCGCGAAGGCTGTTTCTCAACCTCTCGTTGCGAATGCGCTAACAATGTTCACAGTTGACCAGTGCCGCACGCTGGTTGCTAGGCAACAAGTGCATGTTGCTATGGCGGTAGATACAGGAGCAGCCTGCAGCTGCTGGGGCCAACTGCTTTATGTTAGGGGCATGGGCCCCTCTGCCGGTCCTAGTGAACGTACGGAGTCCACCATCCACGGCCCATGTCGGTTGGCTCTGTGAACTAGATGTGCCAGGTTCAGTTCCACAACACGCCACAGACAATTATGGGATGCATCCAGATTCCTGTGCACGGGATACTGGCAGATTTATCCTCGATGAAAGCGGACAGAGCACGAAACTAGCTCATTCGTCGTTACATCCAAGCAAACTGCATGCCTACAGCTTTGGTTCTCATGCCTCAGCAAAGGACCAGGTTAATCGAGATTTATATCGAAGCAAATCGTCCGTATTTATGTTCGTGTGCCAGTTTCCGCTCATGTCAGTGTCTCTTGATTTTTGTTGTTCGCTTTTGTTCTTCACTTTATCGCCTGCTTTGTTTTGTATTACATTTTCACGGTTTATTTGTATACTGAATTGGAAGGGATGCTGAAAGAAGGTGCCAAAACTTAGTTTGAGATAGTGTTCGGGAGATTTTCCTGGGGGACTGAGAAAGACCAGTGAGGATTTTCTGGTCTCAGGGCTGAAATTTGAATGCAGGACCCCTCTCCCAATACGAAGCAGGACTGCCACTGTTCAGAGGCTTCTTTCATGTGCTCCCTCACAAGATTCTTTGCTTTGCATATTATATTTAAAAATTTAAAATTGGTAGCACTTCTGTAATCTTAGGAACGTGGCAGTTCAACTTCAACCCATACACAAACAATTTTGCTTTTTCTCTCAACGATACATTCGTAAAAATAAATTGAAATATTCTAAAAGGACTTCGCAGAATTATTGCAAAAGTCCATCTAGGCAATAATGTTTCCCCCCGATAGATGCACACAATTTTAACACCGATTCAGTAAGGACTTGCACAACAGTCAGAGTATCTGACGCAACAAAGGAGGCTTGAGAGAATTACAAGAAGTGCAAGTTATTCCAGGCGTGGCCGATAACTGTGTACCAGCTCCTCCCATCTTTTATTTCTGTATGGCTTATTTAACAGCGATTGTGACGGCCGTGCCCTTGTCGCGTCAGTGGCGGCCAGCATCCCTGGCCTTAGCTTGGGCCGGTTCCACTCGTCTCTTTTGCTCAGCAACAGGCCTTCGAGACACCTGCGCGTACCGAGGTGCGCGGGAGATCCGACCGCCCCCCCCCCTCGTGATCCAGAAACCGATTTCATGCGAGAGCCCTGTTGATCCGTAAGATTGTAAGTTCGTATCTCGGTCAGATCATATCAGTGTGTGACGTCTTCATGCTTTCTCCTTTCTAATGTCGAACAAAACGGGTCACGAAGCGCACACAGCACCACCGCCATTGTCCCGCAGGATAGAGGCCGCCATTTGCAAAAGTTTGCTTGTTTGTCTGAGCTTCGCTTTCTCGCTTACAAAAGTTACCTATCGTCGATTGGAAGGATCATTAGAAAGGCCATAGAAGGAAGTGGTCGTGGCCTACTTCCAGAATACTAGTCTCTCTCCCTCTCCTTCCCTCCTACCGTCTGCAAAATAAACCGACGTATTCAAGACATGCAAAGAATGTTACCGTTTTCTCGGAAATCCGCCGTGGCAGCGCATTTCTCAGAAACGTCGGCAAACTTCTGCCACAGTACCCTGCACCACATCCCAGCTGTGAGAATCTCAGTTCTCACATGTGAAGACATGAAACGATCAATTTACCTGTGGTTCTGTATGGGTGTGAAACTTGGTCTCTGGCATTAAGGGAGGAACACATACTGAGTGAGGGTAGTGGAGAACAGAGTGCTTGGGGGTTGTTTGGACCTGAGGGGGAGGAAATGGCAGGAAGATGAAAATTACACTTGTGCTGTTCGCCAAGTGTGATTGGGGGGGAGGGGGGGTTGCGAGAAATGCCTACAGATTTTATTCTAAAATAGGAAGGAAAGAGATCACTATGAAGACCTAGGCGTAAATGGGATGTTAGTCTTTCTTATTTTTCAATTCGTGTGGTAGGGTGAGACTGAGTTCACTTGCTATCCCGGCCTTTCGCCGTGACTCTCCTGTACAGCCCCGGATGGCAGACGAGTGTAGAGCCGGTGCAGGAATGGGAATTGACAGGGGAAACCGTAGTACACGGAGAAACCCTGCCCAAATTTAACTTTGTATACCACAAATCTCACATGATCTGTCGTGGAATCTAACCAGTGCAGACTCGGAAGAAGGCTGGCGACTGATCGTTTGAGCTATACGAGTATGGTACGACTGAGAATAATATTAAAACGGAATAGAAAGAAACAGGATGTGAGGATGTGGACTGGGTTCGTCTGGCTCGGGATAGGGACAAATGGCGAGCTTTTGTAAACACGTTAATGAATTTTCAGGTTTCAAAAAGGTGGGTAATTTACTAAGCAGCTAAGCGACTATCAGCTTTTTAAGTTGGGCTGTTTCAATTAAGTCATATATACAGCTTAGAAGTGCATCATTTAAGGCGCTATCTGGGAATTTGTATGGAGAGGCTGAGGGAAGTCGGGGCAGAGAGTTGAACCCGCAACCCCCGTAATACGGAGCAGGACTGCTTGCATGACAGCAACGTTTCGTATAAATGATACTACTTTTGCAGTGACTGTCTATGGGCTGGATGACAAAGGAAGCGTGGTTCGAGTTCAGGCAGGAGTAAGAATTTTTCCTCGCCACCTTCCAAGCCTGACTCTGGGGCCCACTCTGCGCCTTTGCGATGGGTACGAGGGTTCATTTCCCGGAGTAAAGGGCAAGTGGACGTTTGAGTCATTCTGCAAGATGGTGGGTCAAAAAGAGTGCTCCCCTGGGCTAGCGACGACCTCCTTCCCGATCTCGGTCAGCAGGTGGCGGGCAGACGGCTTGCCATTGCGCATGTCTGGAACATAAGGTCCCGCATGGGCAGACTTGATGTGTTCCGTCAAGTTTACACACAGGTTTCAGCGTCACATTTACATCGCCAGTTTCAGACGTGAGAGAGAAATTGGGGGGAGGGGGGTGTACCAAGCCGACGACCCATGAAAATTATCCGGGGCTTGAGTAATGCTCATAAGCCTGGGTGATCGAGGGAAAAATTTGATAAAATATTAGGGTTTTTTCTTTTTCAACCATCGTAGATGAGGGCCGCTAATTTTGCCTTTCTGATACAAATTCGGCCTGTACCTCACAGGAAATATTACGTCTCCGCTACAAAGCCCAACCTGTTAATGCTGTTTAGGGAAACAGTCGCTGTTTACTGTGAGAGCCATACGGAACACACAGATACACTCTGTGGGCAGAATGCAGAGTTTTGGTATGTTAGTGTTACATACAGTTACACTATGCTTTAAATAGTTAAATCAGTTACACTGCTCTCTGAAACTGCATGCCTTTCTTTCTTCCAGCTGCAAAAGTAGACATTGATTTATCAGATGTTTAGGTCACGAGGCGTTCTACGTTAGAGTGACTGCGAATGATAACTTTCTAGGCCAGTGGCTAGTGTTCCTGCTTCGCATTTGAGAGATACCGGGTTCAAATCTCGGTCCGGTCTGTGTTTTTACGTTGTTTTCCCTGACCCTACAGGCAAATTCCGGCGTAATACCTTAAATTAGGTCACGAACGCTTCCGTTCGCATCTTCTGTCATTCATTTTTCACTAATCGTCGTACCGGTTGACTCTATGTAATCTGAGCAATCGGAAAACAAAGTTGTAACAGAATTACATGTTCTCCTCAGCATCGCCTTCTGAAACACCCTCAATTTATGCTGTTCCCCGAAGATGAGGGGCCAAGTTTCACTCCCATAAAGAACAAGAGGTGAATTACAATTTTTCTTATCCAGTCCAATGACGTATTCGTGCCGTCTAAGATTTAATGGAATCTTTCTTACAGATAGAAGTGACCGCGAATGGTAAATATTTTTCTGTTCAGTTGTGGGAAGGCCCCTTCGGCCGGGGGCACGGGAACTGTGGTCCCTAGGACTGGGCCGCACGGCCTCAACTCTAGTGTCCTCCATCTTGCACAAACACGCACTCTTGTCCACAGTTGTCCCAATGGGGTCTCTGAGGACGAATCCCCATTGTCATCACGGCCTCCGCGGTCTATAACGTTCGTCCTCCCCCCGAACGACAAAGAAGCAACAAGTTCTGGGATCGACAGATCTGGGCTGTCTGTGAGCCCGCCCCTGGAAGGGCTCGTCGATTACCGTGATTGGATGCAAGTGGCAGTGAGGTTAGACAGGCTTCATATCATTCAAAATTTAATTGCACGGTGGTATTGGGAAAGGGGGCCTCCCTTCCGCCTCAGTTCTGCTTTGGAAAATGGGTCAATGGCAATATCATCCTGCCCATAACCTCAATCTTCCTGCTCAAGATCTTGTGTAAAAGCTTCCAGAGGTGTGAAATTTAGCAGTGGCTTCTCGTTTCTACGCCCAAATTGTTTACACGAATTAGAGGTAGGGTTCGTAAGTTAAAACATCCCGAGCACTAACAAATGTTGTCAGCGATGTATCACAACAGTAACTAAGTGTCAGTATATTTTCTGTTGGCCTATTTTATATATCCAAAGCCACTGTCGCCTGTTAACATAACTTCTTATAATATCAGTGCCCGTGGTTTTGAAAGATCATTGAATTCCTACACAATGCGGTTTTGACATATTCGTTTCTACAGGAATAGAAATTCGCCGTGTTGTTTAAATGTTCCGCCTTGTATGATGTAATCACGCCTGCATTATTACGTCATTGCTATTTTTTGTGACATAACCTAGCAGTTTTATGAACTGTTACATTTCAGTATAATTATCACAAGATCTTGAAGGATAATTGCTGATACCCCATTCAGGTTTGAACATGGATATAAGACAGTGTTTAGATGAAACATGACCTCCTTTGTTGTTCATCTTGTTTGAATGCATGGCTCTGTGTTGTGCCTGAGAAGGAAGGCGCTGGAATTAGACACTAACATCTGCATGTTTTATGCTTTTCTCAGTGAATTACATTGTTTAATTTGTTTGAAAATGTATTTCTGTACACATGTAAGTGAGTCCGTTTATTGTTGGACAAGGAATTGTATTATTGTTACACATGAGTGGGTCACATAAAGATTTTGGAACTCTTGTGATATTAGATTAAGTTTTTCAGGGACCACATTTTGTCAGTCATGATCCCATTGGTCTGTGAAGATTTTATGGGACGCTTAATGGACTGGTGTGAGAGCGGTTCTTATCCCTAAGATCAGTATTGAAGTTTGTGATTTCTGCGTTTCATCAGGTACTGTAAGGGTATTTCCGCCAAGGAACGATAGACAAGACATGGGGCAAACAAAAATTTGCAGTCACTTGGAAGGCAAAGAAGTTTGTGGGAGGATAGTCAGCTGTATTTTAGGAAACTAGATTGCAAGGATGTGAAAAGACCTGAGATCCATTACAATAAATAGTGTTACTGTTGTTGAATCTTTAGGATCTGAAGCCATAGTGTCTGTCAGTTAGACAGTTCCCCCTCCCCCGCCCAGATATCACGTGTTATATATTTTGAAATAGGAAACCTGTCAGTTGTACATTGTGGAAATTAAATAAAAATAAATGCAAATGTTGAGTTGCCTCTGTGTTTAGTTACACACCACACCCTGAAGTTGTACAGGGACTGGTGCCATTTAGTCTTGATTCCAGAAGGAGGTAAATGGTCAGCTTAACGCCCCAGTCACTTTGCCCCTTGGAGAAATATCATGTAGTGCCCACTGGATGGCCAGCAAGCCAGGTCTGGACACTGTGGAGAGGAGAAAACCTGTGCCTGCCCTGGGAACTAAACCCAGGTCTTGTAGTCCATCCCATAGACAATAGACTGGCTGAGCAGTCCTGGCCCTGATTAAAACTATTTATTTATTTATGTTCAGGAAATGCATTTAGCTATTTCTAACATAATCAAAACTGTTATTATACAGGATGTCCCAGGAGGAAAGGTCAGTATTCTGGTAGGTCCAAGTATCGGTCATTCTAAGCAAAGAATGTCCTGTTCCGAACAGTTTCTGTTCCAAAGCTGTTGATAAGAAAGATATTTTATGTACTGTTTCTAATACCGGTAATTATTTTTCAAGTGGCTAAGTTGGTACAATTCTTTATTGGGGTCCATCGTAACCAACCACATAATGGTCAAGGTCAGTATCACATCAGCTACGTGTTTTGGCTTTTAAAGCCATCATCAGGCAAAACACATGGTCACTATATTCACCCACTCTTGAACTGCAGTTCAGTTTACCGGGTACAATACATTTTAAAAAATTACACTGTCAACATGAATGTACTTTGCAACTCGTGCGAGGGCACGGAGTGGTGCTTGTCTGTACAGTATATCTTGACATTTCTTTGTGCGGGCGATGTCATCCATAGTTCTATCTTGGAAACCGTTAGGAAAAGGACGCATATACATAAACACATTTTTGCTTAGAATGACTGACAACATGACCATGCGGAATATTGACTTTCTTTCCTGGGACACTCTGTATTTATTAGATGTTGATTTGCAGAAAAGATGGAGGAGAATTTCATTTACAATTTGCTCTTCATTTTACACTTAGTACATTAGTTTTGCGCTGTAGTGTAAATTGTTTTTCATATCTCGTATTACCATTTATATTGATTCTTCCTCTGGGTCTTTACATCATGTGGCTGTGGACAGTGTGCCCATCATTTTGGAGCTACATGCTGTCTCCATCTTCAAGTCTGAATATATATACAAATTCATGCACCCTGCTCTGACCCTAAGGGTGGTGGCTACATGTACATCTCAACAGCATCCACAGTGTGTAGGGCCCTAGGAGCTGACTCATTATGAACAGCACACTGTTGTGACAGCCTAAGATATTTGCATTTCCATGTGCAATATGCATTGGAAGAACTGTGTTGTGTTGCCTTCACATTGTTAAATGGCTGCTGCTTCAACAACTGGTCCAATGGTCAGCTACATTTCAGTCAAATCTTTATATGTATTAAATATGCTATGTCATTTCAGTCCTTTGGCTGATATTGCTGTTTGCATAACCGTTTTAAAGCACAGTGGTAACTATATATACCACTTGTTTTAACATTCAGAAACTTTGCATTCTGCCACACATAGTGTGTTTAAGTGTTTCATATATGGCTCTCACAATAAACAGCACCTATTTTCCTAAACATGATTAACTTCTTGGGCTTTGTTGCGGTGATAGAACATGTGTTCTCTGAGATAGGAGTTTAATTCTTAAACATTATTTAAGCTACGATACATTCATTGAAAGCAATGTGTAAGTGTTGTACCAGAATACAAACTTGCTGTTGCTGAGAGATTATGGCCTCTTGGATGTGATATCATATAGTCTGGTACATCAGCACCAGTGTTTTGGAGGATCCAGTTCTGCCTTGAAAGTGGAGGCAACTATGTACTTCTGCAACATTGGCACCTGTCTAACACAGTTCTTGAAATCACACCCCAGAGGACTGCCATGAGATCCTGACGCCTCACTTCTTGGTTGTGGTGTTTGCAGGGGTGAGAAGCTGTATGTGACGAAGGACAAGAGACGCTCACAGTCCTGGAGACGGTGCATTTGTTGGGGCATCGGATTTGTTCTGCTCTCAGTAGCCATTTTGATAGCTGTATTAGCAGGAAGTAAGTACACAGAAATTTTTGAATGTCATTAGAGATTAATTAACGATAATGAATTCATGGACTATATGGCCTGGTCATGTGAATGAGATCCCTGTCTTGTATCCACTAAGTCCTAGGTTCAAGTCTTGGGCCAGGCCTGGCTACATTGACTAAGTATTTCATGGTTTTCTTTAGTTTGTGCAGTACATCATTTCCCATTCATTTCTCCCCAGTTGTCTTACCATTTAACACTATAGAATCTATGCTGCTGACATTATTAAATAAATTATAAATAAATAAATGAGCTTCATCTGTTACTGATAAGCATGTAAGTAGTGTAATGTAAATTTTGAGAGTGGCCAAGTGTAGTGGATATTCCACCACGATGTAGTTTTATAAGCCATATAATGTAATTTCCTGTACCATAATCTCATCACTGGAGTCTCATTTTTGGCAAAACAACATTAACTGTGTCTGTTTTACTTAATTTAGAACGTAAAATGTGAGGCAGGTTTTCTTTCACTGTTTTGGTTTCCCCAGCCAGTTCTCATTCCACCAAATGCTTCACATCCACTAATCACCCTATCATCTGGTGTGTAGTCTTGGTAGTGACAGCATCCATGAGCAGCCAACATGAAAAGAGACTCTAAAATAATGTAGAAATGGGCAGATGTCCTGTTTAGCTTCTGGCTCTACAGAGTTAACGAATGAAAGTTATAAGTTAGGCATGTCAAGTTTAGTGTGTGTATGGTTCATAATTGCATCTACACATGGTCTGTCAAATGTTATTTACAGTTATTTTAGTTAGATTCTAGGGGTGGGGTGAGGCTGAATCCACTAGATATGTCAGCTACTAACTGGCCTAGTGTACCAGCCCCGGGTGATAGATGATGACTGTGGAGCAGTCGGTGGAATGATAATTGGCAGGGGAAACCAAGTTACTCTGAGAAAACCTGCCCCAGTGCCACTTTGTCCACCACAAATCTCACATGACCTTACCCGGGCTTGAACCCAGGCTGCTGCAGTGGGAAACCGGTGGCTTAACTGCCTGAGCTATGGCACGGCCAACGTTACTTGTAAGTCAACAGTTATAAACATGGTGACAGTGCGAAACTTTGAGGTTATGTTTGACTGTTTTCATCTGTAGGTACTTAATGCATTCTTCACAAAACTAAAATAAAAGAAAGAGAAATGATAGTATAGAAGTGTGGGACTAGAAATGGAATGAAACTGGGCCTTGAAGTTCTTGTTTAACTTTACAATATAAGCAACGAATGGTCATAAAGATAACTGCAAAATAGCTGTGTACACTTCTCTGCTCTTGCTAAATGAAGTATGTGTGTAAACCAAATATATTTTTGTTGCAGCTGGAGTCATCTTGTCTCAAGAGGGTCAGACACTTGTAACAGAGAAGACTGAAACAAGTCGCCAGCTTGGTAGCAGTGGTAGTGATAGTCCACGGACAGGGGGCAGTTCAGACAGGGCAGGAGGCAGAAGTGAGCTGCCTCCCCTAGAAGCATCGTCATTCACTCCACCGCCACCCTTACAACCTAACATCCCCAGTATGCCAACCACTGACATGTCCCAGCTGTATGGTGAGTGTATCATTCTGATCACAGCTAAAGCATTTGAATTCCAGCATCTCCTCTTCTCAGAAATATTATTCAGATCTTTGTACATGATATGTAGTGTCTGCAGTGCCTGTGGGTAGAGTGGCCTGGGAATGAAACTGTCCAGTCACCTCCATCTAGTGCCAAGGTTAAGAAAGCATGGAGTTCTACTTCCACTCTCCCATTTATCTTCATTTCATGTTGCTTAATAAAGTAAGCACTGGGACAGTTTTATTTTTATCTTAAAATCTGCAACTTACATTTTTTAAGATTGTGGTCTTGTGGGATGTGATGCCATGTATCCTGGCAGATAGGTAGCGATGTTTCAGAAGAAACTGGCTGCTTGCTGAAGACTGAGGCAGTGTACAGCTTTGAGACATGGGTTTGTATCTACCAAATTACACATCACATCTAACAAGGCCATGCTCTTAACATTCACTGCTGTGAAAATCTGAAATCTGAGCAGTACTTTTAGTTTTTATTTCTGCCATCAGAGTGGAGCACAAGACTAAGATAAAAGAAACAAATAAATGTACAATTAATATGTTGTTGGACATTATCCATCATCTTGTCTGTTCTTAAAAAAGCGTCCTGTACATTTAAGTTTCATTTGTGAGTATTGCATTTGATGACTAAACTGAAGGGAACCCTAAACTGAGGAAATTTAACACTGTAAAGTAAAAAGAAAGTAAAGCTATCCCTGTAACAGGCCGTGAAGGCCCTTAGGGTTGTGAGACATTGAGGGTCCCACATTATCTAGACGATCGGCTCAAAGGTGGTGGTAAGGTTGTCAGCCTTATGTGCCGGCTGCGCTTTATTCCCCAGGAAAATTATTTAATTAGTTCCTGTTACTCATTTATGTTAGAGGCTGAGTCGACCTCAGGGCCATGATGCAGCTGGAAGGATTAGATCAACTGAAAAAAATTCAATGGCCTCATCGGGACTTGAACCTGCGACCTTCCGGCTTGTAGCATAGCCCCTCAACCAACTACGCTACCGCGTGCCCCCAATTTAACACTGAGATTACTGAATTGGGATCAGTGAAATTGAATGCTGAATGAGGAAAAATGTTAAACTGAGGAACTACTCTCAAAAACAGCCTTGAATAGGGTGATCATTGTGTAGCCTTACCGAAAGGAACAAATTGGAGAGAGGGCATTATGTTTTGAAACAGTGACACAGTAATCAATATCAGACACATCTGAATGTTTCAGTTCCTCGAGTACTGGAGGGCGAGCTTGTAATTGACAGCATGGAATTCAACCCAAGACTGTCCATGAGTGGATCTGAAGAGTTCCAGGAACTGGCAAATTCTCTGGAGGAGGAAGTAAGTTCCAGAAACTGGCAAATTCTCTGGAGGAGGAAGTAAGTTCCAGAAAGTAGGACCTGAAACCGATCTGGAAACTGAAAGTGATAAAACCCTGGGCATTCAGCATTCTCTGTGTATGGAGATAGCAACTGCCTCTGAAACACTGATAATGTCATGCACCAAATCCCCCAATAAGATTTTCTTATGAGTTCCATGAAATTGTGCGCTGAACTCTATCTTATGTTACATACAATAAGAACACAGATTATTGAACTGTACAGTTACGTTAACTTTAACACCGTTTCATGTTCTTCTGGTACAATGAGCCTTAACCCTTTGCACACCACAAACTGATCAGATCTGCTCAGCGTTCTTGACTAAGCATCACCACAGCTGAAGAGACTGGCTCACCCCTAACTGATTAGTACACAGTTTCAGTGAGCAAGTGGCATCACCTGTGGCATGCCAATGTTTAGAGGAATGAACAGGGTTTCACATGATCTATACCTGCTCTTATCTTTCTCTGCAACTGCTTTAACATTTAAGCAGCTCTGGCGTTTCTATGCACCTCAGTTCTGTGGTAGGGCTTGACAGTCAGAGAGGGAAAGTACACCAGACTCAAAGTGATGGACACTCTTTTGCAGACTGATAATCTGGGTTGAAAATGCTAGCCTTCAACACCAAACATTATGTTGTAGTGACACTCAAGCTTCATATTTGGCAGATTTTCGGCCATGACGATTGTTTTTATAATTCTTTTCACATTTTCAGGCGAATACAATGGTTCAGATATGTCACAACTCTTTCCTCTATCATCCATATTCTTTCAGATTCACCATTCAGAATTGTCCTGTTGTTCACAGCTAACATATTGCTTTGGGATGTTTAAGCAGGCAATCTGCAACATGTTAGTTCTTGCATTTATTCTGTATCGCAGTTCAGTAAGAGGAAGTTAACCAACAATATCCTTTTGTTTCAGCTGAAGAGGGCCCTCTTTGATGTCCAGACTCTGAACTATGGTGCTGCAGATATTTTTGTCAAAGTTGTTGGTTTCTCGTAAGTAAAAATAATATTTATATCAGCAAGCATTCAAATCACTTGTAACTTAGCATGGAAAATTTCATGGGCTTGTAGGATATGACTTACACTGTTTGGTAAGCCTAGAACTTGCAATCATATTGTATGTCATATTAAATAATGTATGGTTAATGTCATATCATCCATATTTCACACATTTGGCATGTTTAACATTATATGTTTTTTCTTAAAAATCGCCTCGGTAAATGTTTAATTTCATACTTTCGAAGATCCATCTTCATATAAAGTATTTACACCATGCAATAAATGCCATTAGCATTAAGGCTGTGGTCTTCTGGGTTGTTGTACCATGTAATTTTGTAGATAGGTATCAACGTTTTGGAAGAACATGCCACCTCCATCTTCAAGGTAGATCTTTACTTTTTCTACTCTGAAGACGTAGACTGCAGTGTTATCTGAAACACTGGTGCCTATCTGTGAAACCAGACAGTGACACATCCCATAAGACTGAAGCCAGAATCCCATGTGTCATTACAGTTTTCCCATCAGTCAGAAAGAGATATATGATATGCCTTGGTGATGGATTACAAAGAAAGAAACATTGCTGGCATCATGACATTCATACCAAGTTGCATGAAAAGTAGTCAGTGTTGGCATTACTCAAGTCAGGACACATACACACACTTCACAAGTTAATATTTCGCCTCCTGCATCTCTACCTCTGTTTCTGGGTTCTGGGACGACCATATTGTAGGTAACTAATGAAAGCAATTGAGACTATACTAATGCCATTTCCTGTGGGTCAGCAAGCTCATCATCTCCCTCAAACTATTACTGTTCTCCCTTCATTTTAGTTCTCCATATTTCATTTCAATTGTTTACCCATTCTGTTGCCTTCTGTTACAAGTGACTTGTGCTGGTTGACATAGACCAGAAGTAGGCTGCAGGGGTATGCACCAAGAGGCAGAGGGGTATGCCTCGAGCACTATCATCCCTACTATCCATGGGACTTCTTTCTGCAGCCTCATTATAGAAAAAATATGTTTATGCTTTCTGGTTACATAGTTGATATGTGTTCATGAATGTGTGACTTTACTGTGACAGTCGCGGCAGTGTGGTGGTGAAGTTCCGCGTTGGTTGGGAGTTCAAGGAGGGCATCAGAAAGGCTCCTGATCCAGTAGACAAGGATGCAGTCCGACAGCGACTGGAAAGGCAGCTGAATTTGAATGGAGGCACACTGGGAACATACCATGTTCCAATGGGATCCATCCGAGCCAGGCGTTAGTACCCAACTTTTATATTACTGTAAACTCTCACAAATCTGGTTACATCTAATCTAGATATCAGATAATCCAGAACACGAAAATGAAAAATGCTGTTCACAGTTGAGTACACACTTAGCATTTAGGAAGGCAGATGAGCCACTTGTCTGTTCAGACACAACTTGACAGCTTCTTGAAACCTGCATCATTATGTTCAGAAAGAAGCACAGCTTCTGAGTCTTCTATTGATGAATGAACGTATCATCATTTTATAGTTTTGAAATAAAGGCTCTGCAGTGATGTTTTGTTGTTTATTTTTGTCAGCACTACTTACATCATTAAAGTTTCTATTTATTTGTGTTTTAAGCTTTTTCTGTCTTTTATGGCTACCTTTTGCTTCATCAGTCTGGATTATCGCTTAATCTGGATCATCCCCCCCAAATATTGTGGGTTGCAAGGTTTTGCTGTATGTTAAGCACATCAAACTATCATAACAGTTTGAATGAGATAGTTTCATGTGAAATACTTTGGTAGTCATACATCAAGTTGATGAAATCTTTTCGAGTTACCAGCTGTGTCAATTCAGATAAGTAGTCCAAAGTTTCAGAAACTTCTCCTGCCTCCATCATTAGGGAATAATATCATCATAACATCATTCATTGCACACATGATTACTGACTTACATATGCTCAATTTACAGATATCCCTGCATGTGAATGACATAATAGTTTTTTCTTACAAGAAGTAATTAAAAATTTTCAGTGTGTTGGGAATATACAAACAACAGACTGAGACTGACAAACAAGTGTGACAGTGTTCCAAGACAACATCAAGTACAGTGAGCCACTCACTGTCAGCATGAGGCTCACTGATGGCTAGTGTCTCGACTTAAAGAACAACTCAGCTTTGAAACATAACCCATTTATGAACTTAAGATTAAATATATCCTGAAGATGGAGACAGTAGGTTCCTCTTCCAAACTACATGGCATCGCATCTCACATGTCTCTATCAACTTGATCCATTTTCTTTTGAGCCTCTGTTTACATCCCATTGGGTTTGTTGGTAACATTTCATCTTCTGTTTCTGTTGAACTTATTGAGCCAATGATGATTCTTTACATAGTCACATATTACATTTAATTAAAATTAAATATTTAATTTAGCCAGTAACCATTTTTCATTGCACAGGGTGGCAATATTATGAGGACATACTCGTATGTGAGCCACACAGAACACATGGGCAAGCCCTTCCTCTCTCTGAAGTGTTGCACAAGAATGTTCTTCCATGCACTCATTCTTATGAACAAGTTGTCTCATACGTACGGCTGTGTTTTGCAGGTCTGCTTGATGCATGTCAGTTCAACAATGGGGAGTGTTCACATGACTGTGCATTCGACTACCACAATAAGATGGCGTTTGTGTGCATGTGTCCCACTGGCCTACACTTGGATGCAAGTGGCAAAAACTGCACTGACTCCCGTAAGTTGTAATTACAGACCCTCGTACTAGGCTACATCAAAGTCTCATAACCCAGAAGATCACAATGTGGTTCACCAGTGTGAAGACCCCAAATCCCATATTCCTTCTTATGCACCTTTCATAACAATCCTGCCATATCTTATTTGAACTACATAATTCATCAGTTGATGCAGCACACATGAAATGGTTGAATAACCTAACACAGGATTCCTTGAATTCTTTATTTTGTTCCATCACCACAGTAAGAAATATGGATACACACACATCTTTGTCTTTTCCTTTATGACATGTTTTGGCTCATTACAGCACCATCAGAGGTTGGACTTGTTTACATTCACCTGCAGTGGTCTGCTGGCATTCCCACACTGGCCAGTGTTCACCTTTAAGATTAAATATTAATACTGAAAGTGTTAAATCATTAAAATTAACAAATTTAGAGTTTATAAAAAGTTTTCTTACGTTTTTTCTGGGTGTAGTGGCTCTGTGTAGCTGTTCTGCTGGGGTTCATCCCTGCCTTATATTAATGTAGTTTGGGGGCATGTGACTGTAGAGGAGCTACACACAACTACTACACTGAGATAAAAACATAAGAAAACTAAATAAACTCTTAAATTTTTTTAACTATAATAATTTAATGCTCTAACTATTAATATTTAATTTTAAAACTGAACATACATTTTTGTATATAATGGCATTATGTATTACTAAAAAAATAGAAAATCCCAGTGTGTAAACAGTGGCCAATGTAGGAAAACCAGCAGGTGAATACAGGCAAATGTAAAAAAGCCAAATACCTGATGATGGCCTAATGAGCCAAATCATGCAAAAAAAAAACATAAAGTACATGGTGTATCAATATTTCTCACTGTGGCAAAGGAATAAAATAAAGAAATTTCACACACGCAATCAAATGCTAAAGTATAATATATACTGTTCCTTGACTTCATTTTATCTGTTGAAGAAACGTTATATATCAGCATCACAGGAAATCCTCGTGTCACACTCCTGCTCTCCATTCAGGAGGCCCACGTTCATATCTAGTTCCAGAGACTGCCTGTGATGACTGAGGTTCTCCTTTTATGGGTTTCTTCAGTCTCCCCAGGCAAATGCTGAGATAATACGTCAAATTAATTAATTACTACTTCATTCAAAATCCTTTTCAATTCATTATTCACTGATTAACTTACCATTTGATGCTCTGCAGCTTGAGCTATTCGTGGCTCTGTGGAATCTAGAAGGTAGCATACACCCCATAAGACTCTATTCCTGATGTTCACTGCCGTGAGAATGTCACATCTGAAGCTGCAAATAAATAAGATCCTACAGGGCAAGTGACCCCTTGTACTGCTTTCGTTCAGAATGAACTTCATCATATGGAAATGTCTGTCATGTGAACGTTTGTTTACAGTTCAGATTCAGTAAAACTGGAAAGAGTGTGAGTGCACATAACAGATAAATGCATATGTGCCTTTAATTTGTGACAGAATTTCTATTTTCTTGTGGTTGCTAGTTTTCTTTATTTGTAACGTTTAGTTCCAGTGGAAACGGAGTCAACACCAACGCACAGCCATGAGCCTTCACCTGAGCCTGTGCCTGAAGCTGCTCCTGAACCATCACCTGAGCCTGTGCCTGGAGCTGCTCCTGAACCAGAACCAGAACCAATTACAGAATCAGCTGAACCAACTAGAACCTCCACTGCCTCTACAACTATGCTGAACAGTTATGATACCAATCATCAAATGGGTCCCATACCAGAACATACCACACTTCAGTCGCAACAGTCAAGGCATCCTGACTATGTCACAGCTCAGCCATCACCATCTGGTCCCCAGGAACACCTTGGTCAATATGATAACAGTGTTGGTGAACAAGTTCCTGCATCAACTGAAATGGCTCTCTCAAAGCCAGAAAGTGTGTCAGTTCACGAGGCCCACGAAATTGCCCTGGATCATGGATCTTCACAAACCTCTTTACCTCAGGGGGAAAATAAAACCCATGCATTACACATTGCTGAAGGAAACAGCACTGAAATATCAGAGGATCCACATAAGTACTTTGCAGAAGTTCCAGCAACTGTTCAGGTGATTTATGATGATACAACACATGCAGAGCATGCTGAGCATTCTCCTGTAGATGATCACAAGCTGAATCACGATGGACTTGAATCCACCTCCTCTCCTCACTTTCATACAGAAACGCAGACTTTAACAGTCAGTGTTATTGACAGAAACCACAGTCAGACCACTCATATTCCATACAAAATGGCTCCACATGAATATTTCATGACTGACTTTCCTGTCGAGATGATTGCCAGACATGAACTGAATGATAGCATTGTGATGGTGAGTACCCAGAGCCCAGAATCTCTGACACCGCATGAATCAGAACATGACCGTAGCAACTCTGAAACTTCTGCAAGTCTCCCTGATGTATTTATGCCTTCTGAGGAAACACATACTGGTGTAGATACTATTGTTACAACTAATTCTCCTCTTACATCACATCCAATGGAACATCACACAGCTGTAAATGTAGAAACCCTTGCCAAGCACTCTGAAAATGAAGCCGAGCCCACAGATTATCCATTTGATATGGAAAAGAAAAGAGACTTTGCCCACAATTTTGGTGGAAATGGATCTGAAGAAGTAAACAGCTCCACAGGCGAGAAGTCACGAATAGCAGAGTCACTAGAGAACAGTGCAGAAGGACGTGTGTTCACATCCCATGGCGTGAAAATGGAGAAGGAAATTGAAACAAACTCTTCCAAGTTCCAAGAACAGGAGATACCCACTGTCATTCCTGTCAGAATTATTCATGCTAATGATCCTAGTCACAGTGACATGGTGATGACTGGTCATGCAAACATGTTGACACCAAGTGGAGACAATGTCACTGAAATAGTTCCTGGCAGCTATGATGAAATGGCTGCTCTTTCACCAATAACTCCAGAGGAGCACAAACATGATGGCGTCTTCTCCAATGATGTGTACTTCCCTGATTCAGAACATGCAGAAAACGACACTTTCTTGAATGCATTGTCACCAGAAGATTATGACAACCATCCTCTGCGGCCGGTTACTGTCGTGTCAAGACCCACAGAAAATGCGACATCTGTGACTAATCTGAAGTTAAAGAAGGGCCCACGTCTTGATGATGATCAGATGTTTCAGATGAACCCAAATGAGGAGCATGAACATAATGTTACTAATGAACCTACTGTTGAAAATATATCGGCGATTGTTCATGTTTCTGAATCAGTTCCACTGTCACCTGTAACCCCAGTCACAGAACTCTACCATGAAGAGGCCCACATGTCAGACAGTGAACGGTTCCCATTGCCGTCGGATGATAATTCACATCCAAACTTAATTTCTGCAGGAGAAGTTCATGAACATGGGAATGTGACGTTTGAGGCTGTTCAGCATAATTCTGAGACTGCAAACAAGAGTGAGGATGCTTCCGTTGCTGTTGATGCACTTGGTGCATATGAGAACGGTACTGAACCTGCAGCAAGAGACGCTATGCTGAAGTCTGAAGTGCTGAAAGGTACAGATGGCCATGTCACTGAAGATGACATACTGGCAGTGAGTGTGACAGAAAGCATGTCTGAAGA
The DNA here is from genome assembly GCF_002891405.2 of Cryptotermes secundus. Taxonomy (NCBI): domain Eukaryota; kingdom Metazoa; phylum Arthropoda; class Insecta; order Blattodea; family Kalotermitidae; genus Cryptotermes; species Cryptotermes secundus. The sequence continues at coordinate 583,286 of NW_019729215.1, forward strand.
CGCAGCTACAGTCCCAGCCATTACTACCGAGAATTTTGTTTCATCAGGTACAGAAGTTCCTGTCATGAAACCTGAAGAGGTTTCTACTGACAGCACGTTGAAAGATGTTGAGATGGTCACCATGCTGGAGCCAGAGTTGGTAACTGCACCCGACAGCAATTTTACATCATCAGTTCTTGTACATGATTCAAACAATTCTAGTGAAAGGAACGTGAGCTGGCCTTCGAGGGAGAACGTGATTGAGGACGGTAACGTGTTGCATCCAGGTTTGTTCAACACAACAACAGAAGATGAAGTAGACCATCCCTTGACAGTTGCTCCTCTCAAAGAACATCTTGAAAACGAAACCATTTCACATAGAAACTTACATGAAGATAGGGAGGCCCATGAGACAGTGGCAGAATCGGAGCAGTCAGTCGAGTTGACCACACGAGTGGAGTCTGTGGACGCCGCTGCTGAGAGCGTGCTGAATGATGCAGAGAACAGTACTGCCTCTCCAAGTGACTCTCTGATAACCCAATCAGTTGTTCAGATGTTGACAGCTAAGATCTTGGAATCACTTTCAAGTGAGTCGAGCTCAGAGGCAAATTACGTAACTACTGTGATTCCTCATGAAGAAAACGACATTTCATCAGGAGGGGAGGTGAATGATAAGGGAAAAGAGACAGATATTTCCATGAGTGCAATACCAGAGAACAAACAGCTGGATGCCATACAACCAGAGAATGAAGTTCTGGTACCTACTGCTCAGAATATAACTCAGAATGGAGAAATGAAGTTGTCCCCCATGAGCAATGATACAGAAACAACCACTGATTCAACAGACATGACTGATAAAGGTGATGTGGTAAGTAATGCAGAGTCTCCCAGTCTTCTTGTGAGTTCAGGTGAAGATGCAACCCCATCCACTTCCCCAGAGGAAAGTAACATGAATAAAACTGAAGGAACTACAACTACAACTACTACAACAGAAACGCCCTTGGAAAGTGATAATGAAGCTGATGATTCTGATCTGTTCCTTGGTAAGCCAGAAGGAGAGCGCATAAACACAGTGAAACCCCTCCCTCACAACATTTCGTCCACACGCAGTGAATACAAATCCAGTACAGAATTTTCTTCACTTGGTATCACTAATAGCACGGATGAAAATTCTCATGGTGACTTGGTAACAGGAGTCAGTGACCACAGCAACACTGCATTTGAGAAGCCACACGCATTTACTGACATAGAGAACAGACTTCTGGTAGAGTCTGGTAAGGTCCCTGACATGAGCACATCATCCACAACAGAGTACGCGAATGAGATCCATGCCTTGCCTCCGAGTGGAGGTGGGAACATCATTCCACCAACAGCACAGAGCGTCGTGCTGATTGATCCAATCACAGGTGAAATTCAGGCTCCCACATCAGTTGGCCAACTGAAGAATGAAACCTTCTCTGCAGTCGTGACTGGAAGCGATTCTGCCATTGAGCATGTACAGCACAGTGAAAATGCAACAGCTCCAAAGGCAGAGAAAGATCTGTCTGTTGTTTCCATAAGCAGGCAAGAGCAAAAGAAGAAAGACTTCTTAAATGGCTCGGTGAACAAGAAGACTCTGAAACCCACAGGCGAGATAAGCAGCCTGCAAGGAGACAGTGAGCAACTGATTACTGATAAGTCAGTGATTAACCTGTATGAGAAGAAGACAGTTGATAAATTGCAGAAGTTTGATAAAGACAACAGCAAGAAAATAGATAAGATGGGTTTTGCAGCTTTGCCAGTCTCTGTTATGGAATCTGATCTGACTGAAGACATGGATGTAACTACAGCTACAAAGGAAATGTCTGCATTAGCTACATCTTCAAGCACAACTGCTATGCCCATTCCAGGCACAAAGTCTACAACTGAAGCATCTGGTTCAGTGGAAAATGAGCCGAGACCTGTCGATGAAGAAGACGAAAATGAGGACCCTCTCATACTTTTACGAGGTGATGTCGAGCATGTAAATATTGTGGAGCCAAATGATATGGCAAAGAAGGAACAAAAATCAGACCCACAAAGAAATAAGGCTTCTAGATATGAAGGCAAGACAGTCATGAATGAAAACGTCACGGTGGCAGATGATGAGCATATTGTGGCTAGGAGTGACACTGCATCCAAGACAGAGGATGCTCCAGAATCAGCTATAGCTGTTGGTATTGAACCTGCAGTCTCATTAGCAGCAAATGAAACATCAATACTGGCAGATGATCTTCTGACACCCAGGATACAACATGAGAGCGACACTGTAGTCCCTCTGAGAAGTAAGAATGAGTCATCATCTTCCAGCACTGCCTCCAGTGAGGAGAAAGTGATGGTGGTAACATTACCTACTGATGAATCATCATTAAATTCTGATAATCAGGATCCAAGTCCTAAAGTATTAGGTGGAAATGTTGAAGACAATACAACTGTAGTTGATATTCCTTTGCTCACATCCATGAATTCAGAGTCAAGCAGTGAGATACTGAATGCTGCAGGAAATAGTACAGTAACAAATGTTAATCATGGAAATGTGGGAACACCACTTGAAGAAGGTAGTGATTCTGAGGCCCCCACTACAGCACCTTCTTTGGAGCCATCTATAAACACAACCATTGAAACATCATCAAACTCAGAAGAAGTTCCTGCCATTACTGTAGTAACACTGAACAGTGAAGATCTTGCCAAGTTGCACAAAGGAACAACTGTGACACTTGAAGATGGTGAGTCACAGAACTCAACAAGAAATTTTAATACAACAGAGGTGATAGAAGATGCATCTCCAGCAGGACACAATAATGGTGTAATACACCAGTTGACTGCTGAAAATGGTACAGCGGTTGGAGGATATGTGTTTGGAGAGGTACCCATGGCATTTTCAAAATGTGCATCAGGTTAGTAGACAATTTTATACTTTGCTGATGATAATTCGTTCACTGCATTTGACATATATAATTGCCAAAATATATCTGCGTGTCACTCTCACCCTGGCTCTCCCAGGCAGTGTCTCACGCGAGGCGGGGAGATGCTGCTAGATGCATGAGTTCAAGTTGAAGACAACTTGGTTCCCCGTTACTTTCTCCATACCTCGTACTGGCAACATGTTGCAGCACACCCCATCGTGGCAGAGTCATCTTCAGTTTCAAATTTAAGCTCACAGGGTGGCTGAGAATACCGTATTTACGCATGTATAGGCCGTGTGTGTGTATAGGCCGCAGCACAATTTTCAGACAGAAATTATAGAAAAAATAATTTTCTTGGAATATTATTTCAGGAGTAGAACACCCTGTATTACTAATTATGAATATAATTTTTTTTTAAAATGAAGTGTGATTTCGAAAATTTCGAATATAAGCCGCACCCCAGTTTTCCTCTTGAATTTTTGGCAAAAAATGTGCGGCCTATACATGCGTAAATACGGTACATTACACCCATGGAAGCATCAGTATTAGCTGGGATAAAATGCATGTTTACTGTCGACCCCTGCACCAGCTGTGTACTAGCTCTGGCTGTCATGAGGTCCATCTCAAATGCAGTTTTTGGCCTGTGCTCAGAAAGAAGGCTTCAAGGGGTTAAGAGAATATTTCAGTTCCTCTGAATTTTAAAATATAAGTTGTCTCATGTAGATGTTGAGGCAGTACTTTGAATCAGGCCAACACTGCTTTATTCCACATCGTTTCAAGTTCAGATTCACTAATCATCCTAACACAAAGCGCAGTTGACAGTGCCATTAAATAAAACAAAGACAAGTAAATAAGTTACACTGGATAAGGATAGTGATCTGTTTTACAGGTCAGTTTCAGTGCGTGAATGGAACATCACATGAAGGAGCCTACTGTGTGAGTCAGGTGGCAAAGTGTGACTCCGTGAATGACTGTTCAGATGCGTCAGATGAGATGGGCTGTGTAGAGGAGGGATGCCCCGGCAACTTCCAGTGTTCCAGTGGTCAGTGCCTCAAGAGACATCTGGTGTGTAATGGCATTGTGGACTGCAATGATGGCAGTGACGAGGTGAACTGCGGTAAGTAACAGTCAGTTTCCTGAAAAGTGCAGCTTTCATTTGCCATGTTTGGGCTTGGTCACGGCACATGTTGGCAAGAGCATGCTGTAAATTTTGTAATATCTTTGAGCGCTGTGTGTTATATCCACTGCAAGAAGCATTCAAGAAAACACGTTTTGCACATTATACTTATGCCACTTTTCTTCTCAGTGTGAATTTCTGTACCGTTGCTAGAATCATATTTCTGTTTCCAGAAAAATGGCACTGTCAGTTTGATGAGTTCCAGTGTTCATCAGGCCGCTGCATACCATTCCTGTGGCACTGCGATGGCAAGCCAGACTGCGACAACCACACTGACGAATACAACTGCATGAGTGAGTTGAAAAGTGTCATACTGTTCCTGCAGAATGGTTCCAAACATACAAAATTAAATGCAAAACTTTCCGACCAAGTGCTGAGGCAGTGTGCCACATATGTCATTCTACTTTAAGCACAGGCAATTACTCTGACCACTACAGGGCTGAGCAAGCTGTGTTTATAAGGGAGAACTCAGTAACCTCTGTTTGAGCCGATGACTACTTATGCTATTTATGGCAAGGACATGCGATCTCTTGTCAGCTATCAATTTACTGATATGTCCTTTGTGATGATGCAATGACATCCTAGGTTCCTGTGGAAATGATGAGTACCTCTGCCCAGAGCGGTGGTGCATACCGATGACCTGGCGATGCAATGGGATTGCTGAGTGCGCTAATGGGGAGGACGAGAAATTGTGTGGTAAATGCTACAGTTTCACATATTTTAAACTTTCTTACTCCTTTGTTAATACTTTCATCTGCCACTTCTGTTGCTTGATGGACAGAAGTTTACTTCATGCAATGCCGAACTGATCAGGTGACAGGTTGTTTTCGCTGTGAATGTAATTGTATAGTCTCCTCGAAATGTCACAAGAATGTAAGTGACAGTATAAATGCACCCATATGGGCCTTCACGGCCTGTTACAGGGATAGCTTTATCTTACCTTTTTTACACAGTTCATTTAATTAGGATTACATGGATGAAATTAACTGTTTCTCCTATAATTGAGAGTGTCCTGGCTTTTCATACGTAACAAATATGTAACAGTGGAAAGTAAAGGTAAATTTATGCTTGTTCTTAATTAAGCATTGCACTATCATGAAAATGTATGAGGGGGACGGGAAGTGGAGGTATACCCATACACATTCTTAACCTCAACTGTAGATGGCCTGGGGATATGGCCCTTGGATGCTGTGGAGAAGAGAGACAATCTCTTGCCTGGTTGTCTAATCCATACTGTAATCACTATATAAACAGGGCTAACCGAGCTCCTAAAAATAACGATATCTCATTTCAAATGGAAATGCTTGGAAACTCACTCGGGTGATAGCATCACTGCTTTTCTCAAAAGAACCCGCAAAGAGTTAGTCATGTATGAATGCAATGCACTTTCTCTGAGCGCAGACTGTTCACTGGACCAGTTCCGATGCAACACAGGGGGCTGCATTCCGAAGATGCAGGTCTGTGACTCTGTGGAGCACTGCCCAGATATGAGCGACGAATGGGGGTGTGTCCGTCTGCACAATGACACAATGAACTTGCAGATAAGGTATGTAAGTTATTCTTCCAAGTTAGTTGTGTTTAAAAGACAGTACATTTCTGTAAGTTATTCTTCCAAGTTAGTTGTGTTTAAAACACAGTACATTTCTTGTGACATACAGTACATACCAGTGACCAGTACATACTGGTGACTACAGTGGAACACAGTGACACATCCATCTCGGGTTCCTTTCTGGGCTATGGATTTGAACACTGAACTGGGGTAAATATAAGAGTGACATTACTGAACTGCGGAACACTTAAAGGGGGAGTCCACTGCATTATGTGGGGGAATGGCCAACAAGAATGCTTGTCCTTGGAAGCAAAATTTTGGAGTGGAACTCATATTTAATGGTCCTTGCTATAAGGTTACTTTCAGTGGCCCCACTATTCAGTTGTGTTCAGGTCAAGGATGCAATCCACCATCCACTATGAAACTGTAGACAGGGATTTCGTTACATTATCACGACAAATATGTCTGATCCATCTGAAGACGTTGAGTACATTTCTACTACAACGTAAATGGATACATGGATTACAAAAACAAATTAAACTGTCTTTTTCTTTATGAAGGTCACATTAACAAATATCAGCATAATGCTACAGCAGAAGGCCATCTTAAGTTGTATGTCCTTCCAGGAAAGGGGACTAGAAGTAAGAAAACAAATGTGTATAATTCTTTGTTGAGCAGGTCTGCAGAGGGGACATGGCACCCTGTTTGTGGGGATGGCTGGGACAGCAGCTGGAGTGACCTCGCCTGCCAGAGCCTGGGGTACAGTAAGGCCATCTTCACCGAGAACCCACCAGTGAGTGACAGTGTCAGCGAGTATTATGCCCTGAAACCAGGAAATGCAGTGCCCCTAAGAGGGGCAAGTTCTCAGCTGACATCATCACTTCAGAAGTCTGGCAATGAGTCTTCCTGTACATCGGGCACTGTGGTCGAAGTCTCATGCCAGGAGTTTAGTAAGTACCATTTACCCTTATGTTTTTGTTCATAGAATTCCTGCATTTAATGTTTCCTTTTTATGTTCCAAAACCAGTTTGCACATAAACAAAATACAGTAAACCCTCATTAATCTAGTTACAGTTAGTCTGGATCAAAATATGAAAAGTGAAAAATTCTGTTCACAGTTCAGTAAACAAACTAAAGTCCTCTCTGTAACAGGCTGCAGGGGGCCCATAGGGTTGAGACATCCAGGCTCCCACATTTTCTAGACAATCAGCTCACAGATGGCGGTGAGCTTGTCACCCTTAAAATGCCGGCCACCCTTTACCCCCAGGAAGATTCCTGGTACTCATATGTCAACTTTTTCTAGTTGTTTCATTGATCCTCTTTTAGGCATTAGCATCCTAACATTTAAAATTATGCTACACTTATTTTCTCATTCCAGAAACAGACAGTAATCGTTAATATTGCATTGATAACGAAGTAGGACATGACAATAAGTTGCTTTTGAGGCGGAAACATATGTATGTATACAAAGTAAATAATTCTTAAAAAATAAAAATTTGGAAGTGTGGTTCAAATATAAAGTCTGACAAATCATTCATATTATTTGTTGTTCATTTAATACATTCCGTTGTCTTTCTTTTATTTTATACTTCGCTTTTTCTTTTCTGTGGTAAGTGTTTTAACCTTCCCCCATCTCTGTTACACACTAATTCTGCAATGTCATGGTACTAGTGGATAGCAGTGGAACTGATAGGTGCATAGTGTGTGTCCATATCAAATGGAGAAACTCTGAAACAGAAAAATGATTGGGTGCTTTGGAATTCTACTGTAAGCAGGTTTTGGTGCTGCACTACTAAGTTGGTATATATGAATGTGGTATGTGTGTTGCAGCTTGTGGTAGCCATGGCCTTGCTGATGGAGTTGCGGCGCGGCTAGTGGGTGGGGATGGTGCTACAAACGGCCAGTGGCCATCAGTGGCTTTGCTGTACCACACGAGACACAAGTCAAGTTGCACTGCCAGCATTATCAGCCCCAAATGGCTCCTGTCCTCTTACAGCTGTCTCCATCTCAGGTACATTCTCCAGCAATACAGTAAGGTTTGCAACACTGCATAGTCTTGCCTTTGTACCTTACAGGACACTTCTTCCAATGTTCAAATTTTGCTGGAGAGGAAGTACAGGTCAGAGCTCCCACATTTGTCACCCTTGGGACCAGACCAAGGCCAGACCACAGAATTTTCTGAACCATGGGTAGTCAACATATTAGGTAATCAGAACGCCGAACTATACCATTATAATATGATATATCAAATTGTACTGATACAATATTCATGCATACAAACATTACCAACACACTTTTGCTTGCTGGTCCCACTGAACCCATATTTATGGGTCATTTGATGAACCAAACTTGTCCTGGACCATGGGTGATTGTGCCTGATTTGAAATGCCCGACCTGTACTATATATGTAAACAAGTGGGGACTGCGCTTCACTGGAATATCTTTATTTTCCAAGTGCTTTGTCTCTACTGTTGTCATGTACATTACTGCTTTCTGTTGTTCATGCACTGAAGACATGAAGTCTGTGTTTCACAAAAATAGCGTAAGTTGGCTGAAGTTGTCATCCTTCTCACACACAACCAGAACTTCGAGCATCATGTCTGAGTTCATTCTATGGTTTTCCAGGGTCCCACCAGGCAGATGTTGGTGCTATAGTGCCTTAAATTAGACCATTACTGCTTCCTTTCCAATCCATTCACCATCATCTAATCATTCAACGCTCTACAGTCTGAATTGCTGAGAGTGTCATTATATCATTAAATAAAGTGCAAATAATTTATTTCCTACAATATATTTCCATCTACAGCGCAGCTCATTATTGTTCCCTTTCTTTCTCACGACACGTTTCGGCCATGCACGGCCATCATCAGGTGTCTCTAATTCACTGAAATTGTTGCACTTTGTGGATGGTCCAACTTCTCATATCTCATGTGAATGCAATATCTCTACATACACAACACTACTACACAAGCAGGGTGAAGAACCTGCAGTCAAAGGGGCATATGTGATAACTACACCAACATACTTGGGAACTACACAATAACACACAAACACCCATACCGCTGTGTAAATAAATCCAAACAAGGAGACTTCAAACAATGTTGCTGCATTGTAGACAGAAGTATACTGTACAAAATAAAGGATATATTAATGCAACAGGATGCTAAAATACAGTATTAAAAATATAAATAAATATAAGCACCATACAGAATAAATGGCTGTGCATTGTACCATTGTAGCGGCCTGGCAACACGGTGTTAACACATGGTAACTTCTTCTACCGAGAAGCTGTGGTACAGACAGTGATCATAGCTGTTACTGATATGACTTGTCTCTGAGTTGCTACGAAGCACTTCACTGTTTTTGCATTTTATCTGCAGTTTGTACAACACATGTAGCCAGACGTAACACCCCATCATTGTCGCTGTGCTTAGCTGTAGGATGTTGGAGCACTTGGAAGTGGAGATCGTACTTTAGGATTGTTTTAGTGGTGATACTTGATGGTTTGCCTGGGGATGAGACGTGCATCTGAGGGTCTGTTGTGTGTGGTTACATGCAGGAAGTGACATGACACTGGTTCACTGCTGTAAAGTTCATATGAATGAAATGACAATAGATAATTGTGTGCAGTGCCTGAATGGTTCACAGCTGTGGTCACAATCTTTCATCATGCTCTCTGAGGGGTTTCTTAATGTATAGGTAATTTACACGTTTCGGTATCACGCTTTTCATTATGTACGCTGATTAAATGCGTGCTGCACCATGCTAGGCTGTTACCACTCACATGACCCTTCCTTGTCTTGTCAAATCTAATAAAGGAACGATATGACAGTTGGTTGCCCTTCTAACGCAACAGTCAACTCGTGGCCTTACTTATTTACTCATAGAGCTGAGCCCTTCTTGAGGAGAAGCCAAATATAATCAAGAATTTCCCAGCATTTTATGGAACCCAAAGGTTCATTACTGTGCTCACAAGAGCCTTTCACTTGTCCCTATCCTGAGCCAGATAAATCCAATCCTTACTCTTTTTTTATTGCTAGTGGGGTGGGACTAAGTCCCTTGCACTGCGGCCACTTCTGGCCTATTGTACCAGCCCCAGATGATAGGTGAGGGTGATTGTGGAGCAATTGTTGGAATGAAGATTGGCAGGGGAAACCAAAGTACTCATAGAAAACCTGCCGCAGCGCCACTTTGTCCACCACGAATCTCACTTGACCAGACCCGGAATTGAACGCGGGGCGCCGTGGTGGGAAGCCAATGACTAACTGCTTGAGCAATGGCATGGCCAATCCACACCCTACTACCATTTGAAATTGAAATCAGTTCTCATCTGAGAGAAGTAGGTACTAACCACACCATCTGTTGAGCCTGTTGTTATTAACATACTGGGATTTGAACTGCAGCCCTTTAGCATGTACCTTGAGCTGATCAGTTACAGTCTGGAAGCGGCCCTTTGCATTTTGCCCTAAAGTACAGCAGAATGACTGTGCCATGTAGGCTGTGAGTGGATTGGTACGCTTAGGACATGCAGGGGGTGAGATCAGGCTGCCAGCCCTTAGCACCAGTGAACATGAAGGTAAACATACATAGGCAGCTCTGTTGGGATATATGAGGAAATTTGTCTTCAGAATTGGATCTGCTGGTGATACTTGCTGTCTTACCTGTGGCAGTAAAGCTGTTTATTTATTCAAGGATTTGAAAGGAGAGTGAAGTTTGCAGGTCCCTAACTTTGTGAGTGCACCGGCTGTAAAGATTCCCGCGTTCTGGGATGTGGTGCTGAGTAGAACATTGGAAGGTTACAAATATTTTGGAGACAGCAGGTTCCTCCAAAATGTGGGTGATGTTCCACCAGACTGCACGGTGTCACATCCCAGCAAATAATTGTCATCACTAACTGTGTGTTCCGACAGGGACAAAATGCTGACTGCAGACAGCTGGGTGGCATTTGGCGGCGGGTCCATGTTTGAGACAGATAAGCCAGAGACCCAGATACGAGAAGTTCAGTCCATCATCCCGTACCCACAGGTGAAATACAACCAGTTCCTCTACAACAATGATATTGCGCTTATTGAACTGAGCCAGCCACTCATGTTCACACGATATGTGGGTGCCATCTGCCTGCCAGAGAAGGAAATTGAGCCACGCCAACTCTGTGTCACTGCTGGCTGGGGTTATACTTCTCCTGGAGGTGAGATATCTCAAATAATCCTTAGCTCTCATCTGATGTCATACATATTCTTCACTTCAATTATACATACAGCTGGAAGGAACATTAGAGTGCTCAATATGAAGATTCTCACAGTCATATTATTATAGCTCCCTGCCCATCTAGGGAAGTTGGTAGAATCCATTTCATAAGGCAAATTCTGTTACCTGAACTGATGGAGTCATGGTAGCAGGAGGGCCTCCAGCTTAACATGGGCTCCATATCAGGGTGTTGCTGGTGTTCTTAGCGAGTCCACAGTTTTACCTTTCACATCATCCAAGCTTTCATTCTCTGAACAGTAAACTCTGTACATAAATTTGACTGAGGGTCAAACTCAGAGACCTCTGAATGGGAATCTGATGTCTTACCTCATTATCACTAGACATATTTTCAGTATACTGCATCTCAAACATCTTTGAGATTGCATCATTATCAGATAGTGCTGTAGACCAGTCTGCTTTTACCGGTTCTCACGGTCTCTTTGCTTGCGGATTTCTTATATTTTTCCTTCTACCCTGAAGATGGAGGCGATACGTTCCTCCGAAACGTTGGTTAACACAACATATACGCGGTGCCAAATCCCAGAAGACTGCTTTCTTCATAAATGTTATGTTTTCTGCAGAGATCAACTTCAGCCAGTACCTCCACTACTTGCCAGTGCCGACCATCGACCTCAGGGACTGCAATAGTACCAAGCATTATGCAGGTTTCATCACTCAGGACGAGATATGTGCTGGCTTCACAGATGCAGAGAAGTCTCCTTGTTATGTGAGTTCTGCTCTACTTTCCAACATGTGTTCAGTGGACATTAGCCTTTCTGCAACCCTTGTACAACTGACATTTCTGTTGCGTGTCAGAAGCCATCACTATTATCATACTGGGCTGTCAGTGTTGGGTATTTATTGATTGATTATAAAACCATTTTACATTTTGTTGACAGAAACCTTATATTTGTGATACACAACACGATGTACACTACAAAAATAGTTTTTGGCACATTCAGAAAACAAAGTTGAAAAATGTGACTGTTAGCTTCACAAAGTCTGTCAGTCCACATGTAACAGCTAGAGAACTGCAGATGACATTAGCATTGAGTTTTATACTGGGTACAGTTTTGCCAAAATTTGTGAGCACATTCTGGTTTTGATTACAGCTGGACAGCAATAATAGATACTTTATGTGAACACTTAACATGCCTTCAGCATGCCTGTCAAGTGCAGCTCACTAGACTGAGGGGTGTTTCAGACAGAAGTTTAGAAAAAATAAAACACACATTTTATGTCCGACGTCTCCTCCTTTTTTGTAAGTATTATAGCTTCTAAGTAATTAAACATGGAGAAAAATGCGCCAGATTGAAAGCTGTTTTCTGGGAGCTTGATGCCATGTAGTCTGGTAGGTGGTTGTCAGCGTTTTGGAGGCGCATGCTTGCTCACACTGTATGACAGTAATGTCTGCAGTGAGCACTATGAGAGCCTCAGACATCAGTTTGAACGTAATATATTTTACTGCCTCACAGAAACTCAATTTCCCTTCATAGAAACGGAATTAAAGTTTATAGTACTTTCATTTTTCATTTATTTCATTAAAAGTCAGAATTGTAGCTGTGTACATTGCCAGCTGCTACCACATTAAAACTCTTCATTTTGCCCACACAGTGTATTCTTGTGTTCCAAATGATTCTCAAAATAAACACTGATTATCTCCCTGAACAGCATTAACTGGTTGGGCTTTATTATGGAGTCCCAGTGTTTCCTGTGCCAAACAGACTGAATCTTCTAAGTGTCCCCTTATTTGAAGTAACTTTAGGCTTGAAGGGGATAGAAGAGTGGGGTAAAGGGGTGTGCATCCATCCAGTGTTGGCTTGACATGTTGAATGTAGCATTACCATGCAAACAGAAATACAAAGAGGGACAGCTGAAGACAAATACAATAGATTATTTGGCTTTAGGACAGAAGAGGAAGTGTAAGGATCCATATATGATTGGGTGACAAAGCTGTATGTGTTGCAGAATGATGAGGGCGCACCACTGATGTGCGTCAGTGAGGGCGGTGTCTGGGAGCTGCAGGGAGTCCTCAGCTACCACAGCAACTGTGGACAAGGGTACCATCCATCCATTTTCAGCTCCATCACTGCTGTAAGAGGCTGGGTTGAGAAGACTGTCGGCTCTCGCTTTGAGCGCAAATCAACGTTTAACGTACGGCGACGGAGAGCACTGGCGGAAATTTTAAATTAGGGAGTGTACGGAAGGAGAGAGTGCCAGAGTAAGAGCACAGTGCAGGTTGCATAATGCAACAGCTATGCCCGTGTAGTGCAAGTCATACAGCAGGTTTAGGCATACATTCTCTTGGAGTTTGCTGTAAGTGAAGGTAAGACTGTATACTCTCATTTTCAGCCAGTCATGTTGGTAACCAAGTCAAATGTCTGTGATTGTATGCCGAAGTGGCTGCTGTGCCAAAATGTACTGTGCTGTACTCACCAACATGACACATTGGTAATGTGGAAGACTTTGAAGTTATTTGCTGGAATTTAGTCTCTCTCTTCCATGTGTGACTGAAGAGGTCGAGAGAAACCAAGCACTTGTAGCTTCAGCTACAACAGCATATATGCTACTGAACACTGGGTGCTCATACATTCCAGTGTAGGGTTCATGCTTTGAAATTTCAGTTAACTGTTATTAAAAAATTGGAAATTTTGTATAAACATTTGTGTGGCACATGCATTAGATTTAAAACATGTCAGATTTGAATTTGTTTCTGTTTCTCTCTTCAAGCCTTTTGTGGAATAGATAAGGAATTAACAGAAGAGAGATTTGAAACATTTCCTATAGGGTTTAATGGTAGGCAGACTTCACACCACACACTGAGAAGTGAGGACAGAAGATTACTGAGGCCTGATCTTCTCACTACAGTGAGTATTAAGATTGCAGTCTTCTGGGTTGTAAAGAAGTCACTGCTTCTGCTCTGAAGGTTAAGCCAATAGAATCCTCCTGAGCATAACAGCCTATCTGTCAAACCATGTAACGTCACATTTCAGAAAATGTAATTTTAATATTCACCACTTTGAGAACTCTGGGTCTCATCTGCAGAAATCTAAGACATTTGGTACAAGGATGTTCATCTTCTGCAGTAAGGACCTCCAGAGCTATGGAAGTTTCTAACCACCCAGTGTTTCAATTGAAAATTCCCCCCAGTCTGTCTTGATTACTCTCCTGTGCAGAGCATAATAGAGGGGCAGGAGATGCATCCATCTCTGCATGTCACATAATTTTCATGTTTACTGATGGTTAGGCTGATAATTATTGTGTTAACCTTTAGGCCTCCACATTTTCAAGCACTGACACATCCTCCAGACTCGTTTCATTTCGGCAGTATTTGTGTTGTTATTCTGACTTTGACTGGACAAAAATTTTACTGCCTCTTCAACTTAAATTCTCTGAGCAGGAACAAAGGTTCAAATCTTCATAGAACACGTGAAGTTGGTATTCAGAAGTGGCATGAAGAGAAACAGAACACATTATAACATTATAAACGAGTACATGTATGGTTGGTCCTGAATATGTTAAATGGTAGTTTCTGCGAAACTGCCTTACATCACACAGGTCAATAATGTTACTGAAATAAACATAAGACATGATTACAGGAAGCATATTAAAGAAGTTGCCAAAATGGTTAAGTTATACAGTATGTCCCGAAAGCTGATACTGATAGTATAATGGCAATGCAAAAACGTCGCTCAACGCAAGAAATTGAAGTGTGGATGGTGGAGTGCACATAGTAAACACTTATATGTATATAGTAGATGCACAAGCGTCCATATTTTCTGCATCTGCGAAGGATGTTATGGACAGTCTGTACATGCACGAATTCCGTCCTTTGGGTTGCATTACATGCAGCCACGTGACAATATGTTTCCTAATATTGCTGTTTACGCAAATGATTTGCTTAACTGACTGATTTCCATTAAAGCAATGCTATATGCAGAGAGACAAGGGAGAATGTAGAAGCAGTTAGCTGCTGAACTGTTTGTACAAGTGTGTGAATGTATATACTTGTCAGAGTCTGAGAGGAGTTGACTGAAGAGCAAAATGGCGTGACATGAGAAAGTGAAAGACAAAGTGAATTATGATATTTGCTCAGGCTTATTTGTCTAATAAGATAGAAGATATGTAAATACTGTAAAAAGAACATTGTATCCTATTTTGAATTGTTTCATTTTGGTCCGTTACACTATCAATCACCAACTACCAATAGAACCTCCGTCGAGTGTAACAATATATATTCTTGTCACCATTTCCTCACATTTGCCTTACATGTTTCGGCTCACAAAGAGCCATCATCAGAGGCATCCACAACAAAAATATGGAAACACTTGCACTGCTCAACAATCACAATATACAGTTTTTTGTGGAAGATGTTACACGTATCGGAGCGTAAAACACAACAACATCTAGTACCCCGAGTGCGGGTATCCCACTTGCATTTAAAAAATCACCCACAAAGCGGGTCGTTAATGTTAAAATTAAAGTTAAAACCGTCCAAGTANTCGGGGTACTAGATGTTGTTGTGTTTTACGCTCCGATACGTGTAACATCTTCCACAAAAAACTGTATATTGTGATTGTTGAGCAGTGCAAGTGTTTCCATATTTTTGTTGTGGATGCCTCTGATGATGGCTCTTTGTGAGCCGAAACATGTAAGGCAAATGTGAGGAAATGGTGACAAGAATATATATTGTTACACTCGACGGAGGTCCTATTGGTAGTTGGTAACATTGTATCCTGTTGCTTTTTAATATGTCTTGTTAACAATTTTTAAAATGACTTACTTAATATTTCAAATTAAGTAGTAGTTCTCCATAGGCAGATGTACTTAAAGTGTGACACAGTGAATCTGGTTTCATGCATTATGAAGGCCAACCTTTTGGGATGAGACCAGACACAACATGTCTGAATGATTCTCTGCCCTTGGGTGGTCATGCCTCACTGAGCGTTTCACTGTTGCTACATGCAGATGGCCCTGCTGCAGATTACTGCTGGACTGAACTCTTTTGTAAGACTGTGCTTAGTGCTCTGACCTCTGGGGCACAGTTTACTTGTCACAGACTGCTGAAGCTGCCATTATTAAGATTTGTAGCCTTTGCTGGCAGAGTGTTGCAGTGTTGCAGCATTCCTTTCTGGTGGGTCAGCTCACCAAGCATTGTTTTTTTTTTTCTAATACTATAGCTCTACAATTAAAGTGCAGTCACTAACAACCCTTTGGGAACACATGATTTAAAATCCCGTTTCCAGATAAGCTGTTACTCTTGAGTTAAAGTCTGGCTGCCAACCCCCTTAGAATCCCCTATTCCTTGATGATAAAGTTAACCAATTTACTGCAAAGTCTTCAAACATAATGAAGAGCCCTATCTTCTGGGAGGGGCTATGCTGTAGCATAGTTGATTTAGGCACTATGCTACAACCTGGAAGGCCACAGGTTCAATTCCTGTTGAAGTCATTGGATTTCTCAATTGACCTAATCCTTCCAGCTTCACCATGGCCCTAAGGTTGACTCAGCCTCTAACAGAAATGAATACCAGGAATCTTCCTGGAGGTAAAGGGAGGCCAGCTGGCACGTAAGGCTGACAACCTCACTGCCATCTCTGAGCCAATTGTCTAGATAATGTGTGAGCCTCGATGTCTCACAAAACTATGGGCCTCCATGGCCTTTTACAGGGATAGCTTTACCTTTTTGTATCTTCTGGGATATAACGTTGTGTAGTTCATTGAAAGTCAAATGCCAATTCGGAGGAACATGTCACCTCCATCTTCAGTGTTGAAGTATAAGCCAAGCAAGAAACCAGCATGAAAGCAGTTGGCAAGGGCTCTGCATGCCACCGGCATTCACAGTGGGTTTTCTTGCATGGCTGAGTCTTTGGCCCTGAAGACGAAGACAACTTGTTCCTCTGAAATGTCGATTGACTTTCAGCAGACTACATGGTGTTATATCCCAAAAGACAGAAATCTTCACAACCACTGCTGTGAGAACCTCAAATCCTGTGCCTTGAAAATAATTAGTGTAGGAAATGCTGAAATGTTTAATCTAAAAAAATGTGTTGGAGAGAGAACCACAATTAATGAGTTAGGGATAGGAATGTTTCTTGCCCTTACATATTATTTCAGCACATTAACACATGCCTGAGCCTGTACTCTAGCTAAACATATCTCAGTAGAGTAAAACTTATTTTAGGGAAAAAAAAGGCCAAGAATGAACACTCTTTTTAGCAAATGATAAAATTAACCTGCACTGTAAGAATTAGTCCAGATTTAATTGGTTCTGCAATATATTGCATCTTTTCTGAGGCACAGACAGGCTTGTAACAGTCAGTGACATATCACAACCCTGGTGCTTCCAGGGACAGTGCTGGAACACTGCACAATGAAGGTAAGGTCTCATTGAAGCAAGGGAGGTTACAAGCTGCTCCATTATGAGAGTCATGCTGCAGTACAGTTCTGGGACACATCACATTGAACTTTAACATTTAGGCTAGTAGAATGTGTATCAAATGTATGTTATACTTGTAAGACCAAGAAAGGACAAATTTTGTAAGCTGGTCACAGTTGATATTTCTTTGAATTGTGTTGTGTTGGCAGGATTGTCATATATTGTCCAAAACTTCTTCACGCCTCCCCCCACGCTATGATGTTAGAGCTGGATAAAATCTGTTTTGGACATTGTCATACCCTTGATGATGGCAACATTTATATAAATTATGTAACTGATATGACTTCACTACCTTGATCTTTGTAAGGTTATATCATTATGAAGTGTTCCCTTGGATCCAAAGATGATCTTGGTCTGTTCATCACTTTTTGGTTGTTCAAAATCATGTCACCATGGGTCAGTAACACAATGTCAGTTGTGCAAGGTGGTCTGTTTCCATTCTTACCAAAAGACTTTTGCAGTTCTGTTGGTATTCTGCTGCTGCATATGCAGTTTTAAATCATATTTTTTTGTATAAAGTAATAACAGAATAAGGTAATATGGACACGTTTTAAGAATGAAAGAAGAGTGTATCCCGTAGATTCAAACAGAAAAATAAAAGAAAAACACCGAACAGGAAGACCAAGATCAAGATGGGAATAGTGTATGAAAGCTATCACACAGAAGGAAGGAAGGAAGGAACATGGGAAGAAACTGAGGAAGATCAGGAGGGTTGGTTGTTGTGTGACCCATGTAAAGTGGAAGGACCAAGAAAAAAAAAGAGAAGATATTTGTTTACTGATTCCATTTTCTTTGACGCTAAAAAAGTAATCTCTGCTGACACACGCCAATCTAATAATTAAATTAACTGTGACATATCAGATAACGTTATCAGTCATCTATTGTGCCCCCTTTTAAGGAAGTTGAGACAATGTGTTAGCTGTTGAGGCACATCACACATCCCCAGCTCAGTGAAGATACATATATGAGCATTGGAGGAATGACTGAGAGAGAAAAATTGAAATATTCCAAGGCATGTGTGCCACTGTACCACTTTGTAAAATAAAAATTCCACATGGACTTCCCTAGAAATGAACCAAGGCTTCCATGAACAAAAAAAAGACGTGTCTTAATTGCATTGGCTACAGAATGGCTTGTTTATTGATTTTTTATTATACTTATCTCACATGTGTCATTAGGGTACATAAACGTGAACTGTGCTCAAGAGAATGATACACACTACTTTAACATCACTTTTTAAGCTAATGAGTGCATCTTTGGGCCTTTCTAGTTGCCTGGCATCATGATACATTTGTTGTTACTTACCTCTGTGTACAGAGAGGTTAGATGATAATTTTAAGGAACTGAGAGTAGTCTGTATATGTTACATGTGCCTTGCTCATGTAGTGCCCTTTGTAAGGCAGCTTTGTATGCAATTAAATACAAGCATACAATTAGTAAGTTAGTATGTCTGCTTGTGTGTGAATGTGGGTATGTCTTGCAAGTACTTTCTGTATGACACTAGTCGGCAAATACACTCCGGCTCTTGCCCTGTTTGATATTCTGGAATAACTCTTCATTAGTCATTGAAATGTGTTAACCCTCCAGTTTTTAACAGTGTACACAGAAAATAGCGTTGCATGTTGTTATAAAACAAAATTGTTAGTATATTTTGCCTTGCAATTTTAAGTAATTTGACTTAAAATCATACAGATACACACAAGTTGTCTTAGAAGTTTGTTTGCTTAGGCATTCTGAAATTTCTAACCCTTCCACTGTCAGTTAAATAGAAGCATGTTCCCTGTATATTACCTAAGTGGATATTTATTAATGATTTTACCCTTTTCTATCTGTGGAAATTCTCATTTCCTGTTATGTTAGATTCCATGCCTGAAAGTGACAGGATGTCTGATGTGTAATATCCTATGGTAATACTGCTGTTCACTCACATGTCTTGTGTCACCATTGTCATTCCTTGCACATGCTAAGAAATATCTAAAATTCATATTTTTATAATAAGAACTTTTCTTTTACGTTGTCTTTTTGATGTAAGCCTGTTCCATCTTAGTATCTTACTGACCTAACAGAAAATAAATTAAAATCATTTTCCCTAACAAATACATGTAATTTACTTTCAAATCCATTTGAAACCTTTTTTTTTTCCCCCCCCCCACTCTCGAATATCCCATAATCGTGTCAGTTACAGACCATTTATATCTCTCAGAATCTGCAGTACTGCATTAAGTATATATTGCAAGTCTTCTATAACCTGATTGTAGTGGGGTCATGGAAAGAAGTCCTGTGTATCAACCCCCTCCACATCTCCCTATATTCCTCTCTGGTCATCTAGCCATTCTGCTCAAAGCAATGTTGGTAATGATAACCTATATTTGTAACAAGTGGCTTGGTCTTGTTCACACAGGACAAAGGGGGTTGCTAGTGAATCTTTACTACAGGTGCCTTTGTTTACATGTGTGTGTGCGTGTGAACGCACTAAGAGATGACTGTTAACTCGATTAAGTAATTCCATGTTCATTATTTGGGCAGACCAGAGATGTACATCCAATGATTACTATTGTCATGAAGTGACTGTGTGTTGCATTTTATGTAACAGAACTGTACATTATTCATTACTGATACAAGTAGTGCCAACATGACATGTATTTTTCTTTAATGTGAACTGTATAAATGTAGTGATGATTGCTGTGCACTTCCTATAACTAATAACAGGTGAAGGGATCGTAAAAAAAGTTCCCCCCCCCAAATGTTTTGGTCCAGTTTTTGTGTCATGTACATACAGTTTTCACCTATGGGTTTAAATACTTTGTAAATGATTATTTTTCATAACTGTCTAAGAAATTTAAGAATCCTGTACATACAGTATTGTCAGTCGTATATTTTAATAAACATTAACGCTGTTCTGTAATATTGATTGAGTATCTGCTCATTTCCTGTATCTCATTTCTGCCTTCAGCGTCTGGCCACATTGCATATATAACTTCTAACATTCTACTCGTAGCAAATAACGCAGGCTTGATCTTCTGGGTTTCAGAATGACACAGCTAAACCCTAAGGAAGCTGAAAGGAAACAGTGAGGTGTCTGGGCAGAGGTCTTGCCACAGCTTCCTGAAGAAGGGTTCAGTTTTGGCTCTGCTTCTATGCACACAGCTTGCAGTTCTCGTAATAATTTATTTAATTTTTGCCAGACTTAGTTAGTTAGTTATTGGAGAGGGTGGGTTTCCCCATGCACTGAGACCTGTATTGGTCCATTGTGCTTCCCTCTATGATTTCTACCAGTCTCTATATCCTACCGGTACTGGTGCTTACCATCAGTCTCGCCCAGCCAGCGAGACCGGCTCTACTAGCTGAGAGGTATCTATAATGCTTCCCCCATCTACCAGAGGTATTAGAGACTGCTGTTGGGCGGGAAACGTCCGTTAATTTGGCTCAGTGACCTCCTTTGGAGATATGAGGTTCTTTTACGTGCCGTAAAGCTACGACACGGGACCCACGGCTTAAAGTCCCTCCCGGAGGACTTGTTCCCTGAATTTTTCCGCCCTTAAAAATTCGACAACCTCCGCCGGGTATTTGAACCCACGTACTACGAGTCATGAGGTGGGAACATTACCTCTAGATTATGGAGGCTGCTTTTGCCAGACTTACTTCATCATTACATCCATCTGGAAAACAAGTGTTACAAGTACTGTGTTTACATTACATTAATCTTTGTATCTTGGCAACACAGATAAACCAAGGGGACTTCCAGTTAAATAAGTTCAGTGTCTGCGACGAGTACGATCCTCTGGGTTGTAATGCCACGTACTTCAGCAGATCAATGGCATCTCAGTAATATAATCAGTGCATTTCTACCAAACCACATGGCATTACAACCGTGAAGTTGTTCTGTTCAAGTTTCAGTACACTTTAGTACCAGATTTTGTCAAAATCTGTTGAATTCCAGCTGAGTTTTATTGTGTGGAACAATGGACAGGATCATTATACATGCCACATCTCAATCCAGACAACTGATGTGCAGGAATGTATGAAGACTGCTTCATGAGGTGTAGTCCAGTACAAGACTACAAACGTTTTGGACTAATATAACCTCAAACCAGCCCTCATGAAGTCACATTCCATTGGCAGAGCACTGTGACTTCTCAAAGATACCAGCATAAAAGCAAAGCTATCCCTGTGACAGGCCATGAAGGCCCATATGGTTGTGAGACGTTGAGGGTCCCACATTATCTAGACAATCGGCTCCAAGATGGCGGTAAGGTTGTCAGCCTTACACGCCGGCTGCGCTTTACTCCCCAGGAAAATTATTTAATTCCTGGTTCTCATTTCTGTTAGAGGCTGAGTGAACCCCAGGGTCATAGTGTGGCCGGAAGGATTAGGGCAACTGAAAAAAAAATCCAATGACCTCATCGGTATTTGAAACCTTGACCTTCTGACTTTTAGCATACTAATTAAAATATTTCAAGCCAAATGCTTTAGAATGACAAACACCTCACACAGGATTAGTCCATTAGTTGAACATACCGGCTTTCAGCCATAGAATTTCACAGCCATCAAAAGATCCGACATAACCGTAACTAGTGGCTGTCTCCAGACGTTGTATTCCAACTAGTTACTATTTCCTACCTCAAGAATCTCAGAATCATGTGCTGGATAATACTTGTGCAGTAGGTGGGAGCTGAGACAGAGCTGTGATAGGCCACAGGCTGAATGGACAAGGAACACGGGTTCAATCCACATACTGTCCAGACCAGGTCTGAGGCCCACACAGCTCCTTATGCACTGGGGGATAAACTGGCCAGGACATGAAGCTGACAGCTCATCTTTACCTCATACATCTTCATAGCATACTGTTTAATTTAGCACAGGTATAATTTCAGAACATACAGGTAATACAGCATTAAATGTAGAATATAATATAATTACAATACACACAATAACATATTTGTCAGAGCTTGTTATACTCAGAAGTGAATGGAATTTTAAATAAAAATAGTGTGACATGTTGCGCAAAGGAGAACCCCCCCCACCAGCAGTGACGCGGCGGGTGAGTCAGCGCTGCCCTCCCCCTCCTCTGCACGGTAACGTAACGGTGATGCAACTGGATTGTTACGGTAGTAACAGCGGTTACTTCCGCTAGCGTTACTAGCAACACAGCGCCAGGCAACAAGGGTGCCTATTACGTGGCCGTATTGTCCGATCAAGGCTACATAAAGAGCAGCGAAGGCTATTCACAGTCAGTTGTACTGTAACAGTCAGCCAGTCAGTGCGTTACCAACGAGTTCTCAGTTCGCAAGTTACGAGCTACAGACGCGTGTGCGATAACCAGTGATCACCAGTTATATTTGGAGTGCGTAATTCAGGGAGACTTGTATAGCTCCCGCGTTATTAATACGTGAAGACTCTTGAAGAGAGTGTTAAGAGATTTTGTTGTAGGGTTTGTAAAGTGTAGAAACCCGTAACATTGTGATAATTAAGTGTAGCTGTTATTTGAAGATTGTTAAATACACCAATTAACCATCTCTATGGCGTCTTCAGTAACGAAACACGTTACAATACAAAAGCATTTCTGAAGGTCCAACCTAGATCAAATCAAGTAAGTATCATTGTTCATGAATGTGTGTCACTTCTCCAATCCTCTTCATCAATCTGCTTCCTTTCGGGGCAGCGCAGCAATTTCAAGCCTGGTTACTGTATCTTCAAACTGCACAAATGACTTAGTGATATTCACAATAATTGTGTTGTACTGCTGAAGTAAGTCCATTGTGTTTGCTGTAGTGGCATCAGCCTCTTGCTTTCTGTCCAAATAAAACAAGGTCAGCTTCTCAAGTCGATCTGTCAGACTCGGAACGTTCTTGATGGCCTCGCTGTCCAACACTGATGCCAGTTTCTGAATCTGGTAGAGTGCTTTTGCATTTTGCTGCAGGAGAGGTTCCATTACAAGCACCTCTTCCATTTTGGCTGACAAATCTACTGCCTTATCTTCAACAGCAGGGTCAAGTAATTTGTCTAGCTCAGCCAGTCTCCGCATGAACATTGACACAGCTTCCCTCCCTACCAGTGAAGCATTTATCAAGGCATTTGTATTTATGAGAGAATCGGTTATAGGAATTATATTTTCTGTTGACTGATGATTTCCAAGAATTCGTTTCTCCAGTTCCTCAATCCTTGTGTCTATCAAATCAATCTCCTTCTGTTCATTTTGGGTTAACAGCATCTTGACCCTGGTTAAGAAAATAATATCAATACATTATTATCCAAACAAGCAGTCAGTAGGCTACCATGGTGAACCAGAATCTATTATTCTTTTTACCTCTTTAGGCAAGCTTAAATCCCATTCAATAAGTTACCCCATATGAGATAGACAGAGGGTCTTGGCATTCCTGTTAATTTGATTTATTAATGTTCTTATGTGTAATAAGTTACCAATTACAAAAATTAACATGACTTTCAGGTATGTCTGAGTAGTAGACTGTGCCACAGCTTAAGCAGTTAGTCGCTGATTTCCCACCGCAGGCGGCCCAGGTTCGATACCGGGTCTGGTCAAGTGGGAGTGTGGTGGACAAAGTGACGCTGGGGCGGGTTTCCTCCGAGTACTTAGGTTTCCCCTGCCAATCTTTATTCCACCAAATTCTCCATCATCATAATCGCCCAGGGCAGGCTACAATAGGCCAATCAGTGGCCGCCGTGCCGAGTGGACCCAGTTGGACTCCACCCACCACTAAGCGAATTAAAAAAAAACTGTCTGAGTAGTAACCTTTCGAATTCCAGAAGAAGTTAGATTACATAACCTTGAATTAAGCACAAATTGCTTCGTTCCGAAAAGCGATAATTAGCCAAATGCACTAAAGACAAATTATGCAACAGTACCTAACAGTCCTATATTCGAATCCACGATATACCTGTGCAGTCACAATGAAACAGTAGATATACCATTTCGTCATGCTGAAGCAACAAAATACTAAGTAACCCCTTAACATTTTTACAAATAAAAAAAAACACGGCCAAAATTTAATACTTGAATATTACAAAAAAACAATATGCATTACCTTGTTACAGTAAAGAGATGACACTCAAAGTGAAAATATTACAAAACCGCCCCTGAACAAATTGCCTTTCGATTCCAATACGTTGTGTAATGGAACTGGCTTGATAGGGTAACTGTCGAAACAGCTTCTTAGCGAACAGTTAGCCTTTCTTCACTGTCTTTTACTTTTAGGTGATAATGATACTTGAGGGTCTTTATCCGCTTCTATTTTATTTATAATATATGTTGATATACCTACTTCACTACACCAAACCCCACTTTCCCATGACTAAAAATTACCATACTTAAACACAAAATTCCCATCCCCAGGAATGCCAACGTCCAAGAGAGAAGTCACTAAATATAAGCTTGAAATTCCCCAGAAACTCACCAGACCTTTCACTTCATTGATACAGGTAATACATATTGATAATGACAACAAGAGTATACTTCCAAATTTGTAGCAGGCAATTTTTCTACACAATAATACTAATAAAATAATAAATATTTGATAGCTTCAAATGCATAACGTATCTTGTGCCTCTTGTAAATTTTGTCAACCTTGTCCTCTTCCTTCTTTCAAATATGTAATTTTCACCCTGGTCTCCAGAAGCTCATGCTGTGTGTGTATGATTGCAGGATTCCAACTTTTTTTGACCAAATCCTTAACAGCACCGCCAGAAAATTTTGTTACAGATATATATCATTGTTTTCATCTCTGAGGAAGCTGTACTACCAGCGGTTAGTCGCTGGCTTCCCACCGTGTCGGCCCGGGTTCGATCCCGATTCTGGTCAAGTGGGATTTGTGGTGGACAAAGTGGCGCTTGGGCGTGTTTTCTCCGAGTACTTCGGTTTCCCCTGTCAATCTTCATTGCATCAAATTATCCAGCAACATAATCACCCGGGGCAGGCTACAATAGGCTAATCACTGGCCGCCGTGCCGAGTGGACCCAGTTTGACTCCACCCCCACTAAGCGAATTAAAAAATAAAGCTCTACTACCTACTGCCTACATCTTCTAGAAGTTGTTCTTCAAAATGTGGCCCAAAAATATTACGTCCATTTGCAATGCACTACGTTCCGCGCAACTTCATGTCACAAGTTCCCTTACTGTCCGGGAATCACGACTTACATAAATCCGAAAAATGGAAAGTAACGTGTAATGAACAATGTTGAGCAATAACAATTCCTACAATTATTGTGTTTCTGGAAATTATCCATCATCGTATTATTTTAAACACACAATATTTCGGAGACTGCATTCCGTCTCCATCCTCAGGTAAAAGCCAACTCAGTTGAGCCCAATTGATAGAGCTAGTCGTGCCTGTGCCGGGAATCAAACCTCAATTCCTCGTTTGCCCGTTCCATAGCATGTCGCTATACCGACTGAGCTATGTACCCAGCGTTTACTCAAGTGGCCAGTAGATGGCAGGTCATGACGCATGTTCATCGATTTATATTCCGACCATGAATTTATCGACCGCTAAATATAACTCCACGTTCGAGTTCGAGACCACAAGTTCGTTCTGCTGTCTGGTGGCGGCTTGTTGCTTACGTGAAGTGCTTTCGGTGTTTGTTCGTCCGCCGGCCGGAAGTATTACACCGTAAATTTTACAAAGGTAAGCAAATCGAATCGTGCTTGCGTCTGTAGCTTCTAGTGCATGAAAGAATGGGGAAGTGATTAGTAATTGATTATATGTCGCGATGTTATGATGTATATTGTATTTTGGCTATGGTGGCGGTAAAAGGATTGTGGCATCGTTAGTTCCTTCCTGTATGCAGCCCACGTGTTTCGCAGCTTTCAGTTGATCAATATTGTGTCCTCAGCGTTGTGACATTACGAAATACTTACGATACGAATTTTTGTATAAGGTGTCGTGTAAAATCAGCATGCTAAAGTGACACAAATGCAGTTAAAATCTATACAGTTCTCTGGATTGCACGTAACGTTGTGTTATGATTTTTATGTTTATGTGTAGGTCAGCAATGGGAACCTAGAAATATTGGCGCGCACATCACTGTAATCGTGAACAGGGCATTATATGCCATCGCAGTGTCGGACAGTATGAAATTTGGTCTAGCGAGGAATTCTGAATGCGGTACAAAAAAAAAAAAAAAGATGGAGGCTAACAAGCCACTGGGGAAACAATAAATCGTTGGCGATGAAAGTGGGACCAAGATTTTCTTCTTTCGTGTGATATTTCGTATTCTCTGACTTCGTTGAGGTACGGTTGGGTCTATTTTCGTTGCGTAGAAATATCGTAGTCTGCTGGCAACATGACGTTACCCATAAATGTTAATTTTGTGTGGTTTTTTAACGATCCGCAGGAGACATGGGTGTTTCATATTTATTATTAGCTGAGTTTGTGCCTTGTAGCTAGCAGATTTGTATGCCCATGCTTCTGGGTTCAGGTCTAACTCTGATTGCACATAATCTGACTTGGAGGGGGGGGGGTGCGTTTCGCAGAGGGTCGAAATAAGAATTTATATTCAGTGTGACAGGCTAAGAAATGCACCCTTGGCGTAACAGTTCTACGTCTTTAGCCCTGTTTTGTTTAATTGCCTAGAAAATCGTAAGGCAGAGAAAGTGTATTGGACATATCAAATATGCGTTTCGTTTTTGACCGAAGTAATTTTTGCTGCCATAGATATTAGCGATTTACGGCCCAGATGTGCCCAGAAACGCGTGTAGGCCTTTGTGTAAAATGCCCGTCATCGTCCGATTTTAACCGAAATTGGGATGCATCGACTTTTTTTTTGTAAAACGCCCCAATTATAGAATCTCATGAAAACCCCATCAGTGGTTTTGTAGTTGCTAAATGCGGATAGACATGGGGAAGTTAATGGGTGAGTTTTTGCAATTTTTGGTTGCGAATGCCCGAAAGATCGAGCCCAAATAGGGGGTAAGAAGCTCACAACCCACCTCCCTTTCGGCAGTTAGTAACGTGACCAGGAACTGCCTGATTGACCGACTGAACTCCAGGTACCGACGACTACTGTCCTGAGGTAAGAGCCTGTAACATAGATCGAATGCTTCGTGGTCCTATTAATTTTACAGTCTTCTATGTCAAGAGCCCGAAGAAAGCGATGTATTTAGTTTGATACGTGATTACCATCATCTTTGCCGTGAAGCTGGAGGCAGTATGTTGCTCCGAAACATCTGTCGGGTCGGCGTAGCGGCATTGCCGCAGACTCGTATCGGTGAGGTTCGAATTCTCCCTGGGACATCTAACACGTTTCTCGATTATGGCACGACTTCCTTCCCAATCCTTTCCAGTTCATCTGTCACTCAACTACTCGACGCTGTTGCAGTATAGTTTAGGGCCTGACAGCGTCATAAAATAACCGACAGAGCAATAAATACTCCAAAACGTTGATATCCACCTGCCAGACTACTCGGTGTTATAGCCCAGAAGGCAGTGCTACGTGATTGATTGACTATGGACGGGGTTTGGGTAGGTAATCGGATTTATTGCACTCTTGCAGAACGTAACTACAAATAACTACTGCAGTCTCACTGGTTACACACTCCAAAGATCACTGTAACTACAGCATATACAAAGTCTGCTCAGTCTTCATTAGCCGTTGCTTGGTAGCGGCTTCCAACGGCGGTTCCACATCCTCTGAGTTCCTGAACTGTCCACGGCCTCAACTACCAGCTTCTCAGCTGGCCCAGGAGACTTAACAACTCGAGTCAGTGTCAGTCAGAGTCAGAGCTGTAGTCATGGTTACTTTACGACTGGCGGTTTACTGCCAATCAGATCGTCTTGGTGCCAAGACCCTTGAGGTTCACGACCAAAGATTTTTTTGGCAAGTGAATCGTTGGAGCCATAGTCCTGACGTAACATCCCCTGTGACGAGGGGATGTGTTTGTCTCATGAATATACATCGTCTTTGTTAAGTGCACGCAGAGTTTAAGGCTCTTATATTTTCTACGTCGGGCATACATTCTCTTGATTTTGTATGACTTCTGCTTCTTGTCTGCACAATTTTGCCATATCATCGTATACGTCGTGTACCAATCGCGGACCGGTGTGCGCCTTGGAAAATTTTCAATGGTGGGGCGAACCTTGTTCTTACGTGTTCTTTCGTCGGGGAAACGTGTTGACAGAGCTGTTCCCTAGCAATGGCTGATGCATGTTTACACAGCTGTTACAGTGTTTAATCTCCTGTGACGTGAATGCCTCATATGTTACCAGCTTCACATACTTCACATAGCTTTGAAGGGTTCATTTAGACAAGGGTAACATATTTTCAGTGCCCCCCCCACACACACACACATTCTGTCCCTGATTCTGTGAGATTCATCCACGCAGTTCGCCATTAAGGCTCACAACCTCACCGCCATGTGTGAGCCGATTGTCATTAGAGAGCAAGGGTTTCGTCTAACCGTGCTTTACCGACCAGTGTAGCTGTGTTACGACCATAGTTCAGCAGTCGTGGGAAGCGCCTGCCTACAGTTCAGGACAGGTTTTGTGTCGCCGGGTTATTATTTTTGAAACCGTTAAGGCCACCAGTGGGTCGCGCCCCACCTGTTGAGGAACACTGGTCTGCAGACGTACTAAGTGTATATTATAGAATTATTATAGAATAATTGATAAGGCCATCAAATGTGATTCAATCTGTAGATATTTACTGCCCTTACATGTTGTGGTCAGATGTGACCAGTTTCAGGAACTGCTGTTACAAAGCTCATAATACATACTTAGAAGTTATTATATGAAAAGTTATTTACACTTATTTGCATTAAAATCTTATTAATGTCAAATATTTAAGATATTGAACTGATATGGTTCGTGTCCTTGTGCCTCCTCTGTTTGGGTATTGTTACGAGACCGCAGGGGCCCTCCCAGTTGTGCGCCCCCCCCCCAGCTTGTTACGGTCTAGGTGTTTTCTTTCTTCTGTGTTTTGTGTCTACTGTGTTTACTAGTGTGACGGACCAGAATGAATAAAGTTTAACCAGATAAGTTTAATTTGACCATTTGGAAGTGAAGTAAAAGTGGGTAAGGGTCTTCACATAAAAAGTTCAACGTGATTTATTTCTCAGACTTATTCAAGTTATTTTCGATTTGAGGTTCTCACTGGATACACTGTAGTGAATACGGTCTTGTGGGTAGTAACGCCACATAATGCGGAGAGAACCCGACGTTTCGGAAGAACATCATCGTCAGCATGCCTCATGCTAGCATCTTTTGTCACTTATAGTTTCAAGATGGTGGTGATATGTACCTCTGAAACGTCGGGCTGTCTGCGGACTGCACGGCGCTAAAAGCCACAAGACCGAACCCCCCCCTTCTCCTCTGGATGAAGTGGCGCAAAGGGATCAGCCACAGAAAACAGAAGCAAACTCCGTGGTTTTAGTCCGCACGCGAACTATACCGACCGAGCGACCGCCGCCTGTCGGCGAAGTTAGTGCCAACTTTAGCAGATAGAGGGTGTCGCGTGGTCAGGGCAACGAATCCACACGGCCGTTAATGTCGGTTTTCTCGTCCGGAGCTGATATTTCCTTGAAATAGCTCCTCAGTTATCCTCACGAGGCTGAGTGGACCCGTTCTAGACCCACTACTTCTCAGAAAATCTGGTGGCGCCGGGAATCGAATCCGGACCTCTGGATCTGTAGTCAGGAACTCTGACCATTAGTTCTGTTTCACAGTTCGCAAAGGAATGCTGCAATAGTCCCATGTACTGAATTTTGCTGTGACGAGTGACGTGGAATGTAGAGTTTTCACTTTCCAAGGAATGTGCACACTCCTGTCAAGGATCACTGTACAGCTGTATTTTCTTCATCGGAGCCTGGAGCCCCCCACCGCTCGGCGCCAGACTGGTACTCCTGAACCCAGACAAATGTAGGGTTAACTTAAGTGCATCTAGACGCAGAGACAGTTGAGACATGTCTCGAGGAGGCCGTGCTGTACGTAAATTGTTTCGAGAGTGACGCAATGTATACAGTCTATTGCAATGTTTCGAAGGAACCTAGAGGCTTCATCTTCAGGGATGGAGACTAGTGGCGGGCTCTTGTGAACATTATAAATGCATCTTAGGGTACAATAAGAGGCGGGAAATTTCTTTGACCGTTGGAAACCCAAATGCTATGAATATAATTCTGAGTGGGCAATAAATCCTTTTCGTAACTGGTTATATTTCCCCTCCCCATTCGTATTGTCGCCTAGGATAGCACCTTGTAGTTTGGTGGGTGGTTACAGACGTTTCGGTGGAAAATTCTGCCTCCATCTTCAGGTTAGAGGTCGGCGAACAAGGTCGTGAAAAATATAGCGGCGTGGTATTTTACGAGGCTGGGAGTAGCGGACGGGTCTAGCGTCGCATAGTATGATGGCTGGTGAACGAATTGGAAAGTATATGGAAGGAAACGGTTATGGTCAAATTGAGGTACTCTCCCGGGATGGGACTGAAGAAAACCAGAATTCTCGGTGAGGATGGTCTGTCCCCAGGCTGAGATCCGAACCCGAACACGACTGTGGGGCTCGGTGAGCTGACCTGAAAGCCCGCCAGCCTCCACATTCTCAAGCTCAGCAACTGGAAACCGCTGGTAAACGGCCCAGCGGCACTATCGAGCCGTTGGCACCCCTGCTTCGTGTTCTGCAGGTCTCTGCTTCTGGTCTGGGCCGGAAGACTCACGCTTCCTTCCGTAACCCTACCCTGTCACTGACCCCATTAGTGAATATAAACAATCCACGCAGTGCGCACATGGGTTTACGGCCCACAGTTCATATACCGCCATGTTCCTAACTGTGATGATATCTGGAGACCTGATGACAGATAATGATACCTCTGTCTGTCCGTCTGTCCGCAGGCCCGTTTGTAGTAACGGACAAACAAAAGAGCGCGTGGATTTGATTGCCCGACTTCTGTGAGACGAGCCATGGCACGTGTTTACCACGCAACAATTGTCGCAGCTAGGGTAGCACGGGGTAAATTGTCAAGGGTACAGCGGGGCAAGTGTACCAGGATGGCAGTGTATTCTTGGGATCAAATTGCGGGACTTGGGAATTATTTTAAAAAAGAGTACGATTTCAAGGCAGAGTCTGTTGGGCTGTGGAATTCTCCACACATAAGAGAGGCAGCTGGGGGAGAGTAGTGTTGCATTCCGTGGCAGAACTGCTTCAGTTGACGAGCGTATCTGCCGTGTCAGTGTGAATGATTGAAGTGACTGGTGAAATCTGTTTGAAGTGTGACAGAAGGAACTGATATCATTCAAACCCGCCCGTCACTGTAATGTCGCTTGACAATCTGGGTGTGCCTCACATTGAGCACTCTAATCACGGCGTTGCTATGATCGGGGCTGGGGGTGGGGGGATTCTTCAGATATCGGAGCCTCGGCCAGGGGATACGCCTTCGGTTCTTACCCGGACATTAAGAAACGGGGATGATTTTGAACTATTAAAACGTTTAATTCGGAGGTAAGAAGAAAAGTGAAGATTTTTAGGAAACCAGACTATTTTCTCAACGAGAATTTGTTTCGAAATAAGCTAAATGTGCACATAAACATAAAGTCTTCTACTTTGGCGCTTGCGCAGCGAAAAAGTTTGTAAAATTTCGCCTGTTAACTTGGCGAGAGCTCGAGAAACGACGAAAGAGTTTTCACTGAATTCAGTATTTCAGGTGGTGAACAAGAACTTCTCTAGACGTGTTTGTTTTGATGCAGATCGGACAGCAGTAACCTACACGTCACGTGAACACCTAACGCGGCCATCTCGAGTGTAGCTCGCTTAATGTTTTTTTTTCTTTCCTTGGCACTACAGCCCCAGTGGGCCTAAGCCTACATCCATGAACTTCTCCGTTCACTTCGGTTTTTCTAGATTTTGCACATACGGTAGGACTCCAGGGGCGGGTGATCAGCTCGTCGCAAGGCCTCTACTTGTACACAAACATAGAAAAACGCACACACACAAACTAAACATCCATGCCGTGAGTGGGATTCGAACCCACGACCCCGGTTTTCAAGCGAGCGAAGACAGTACATGCCTTAGACCGCTCGGCTACCGTGGCCGGCCGCTTAATGTTTACTGCAGCGAAAACTGTTCCGAACAAAGGTCATCAGCGCAGGGTAAGATACTCGCGGCATGTTCTGCAGTGCTCTGAAGGCGTTTCTGCAGCAGTACAGCGCAGGGTGAGATACTCGCGGCATGTTCTGCAGTGTTCTGAAGGCGTTTCTGCAGCAGTACAGCGCAGGGTGAGATACTCGCGGCATGTTCTGCAGTGTTCTGAAGGCGTTTCTGCAGCAGTACAGCGCAGGGTGAGATACTCGCGGCATGTTCTGCAGTGCTCTGAAGGCGTTTCTGCAGCTGTACAGCAAGGTCTGATAACGCGGGCGAGTCGATAGGCCGTGCCCTTTGGTTCCTGCCGCGGACCATCGCCTTAGACCTGAATATGTTAATTGCGTGTTTGTGTGTTGGCTGCTGAGCTGCTGATTGTCGGCCATTGTAAGATAACGATTTGTTCGTTGAATGTCTGTGCTGCTCAATTATAGTGTGAACCAGGGGTGCAGAAAGCCGGCCCACAGCAGAACATAACTTGTTTTCTGCGCAGACGTGCATTGAAAATGTAATTAATTAACCTTAAATTTAAGCGGCCTCCGTAGTCTAGAGGTGACGTTCTCACCTCATGACTCGTAGTACGCGGGTTCAAATACCCGGCGGAGGTCGTCGAATTTTTAAGGGCGGAAAAATTCAGGGAACAAGTCCTCCGGGAGGGACTTTAAGCCGTGGGTCCCGTGTCGTAGCTTTACGGCACGTAAAAGAACCTCATATCTCCAAAGGAGATCACTGAGCCAAATTACGGACGTTTCCCGCCCAACAGCAGTCTCTAATACCTCTGGTAGATGGGGGAAGCATTATAGATCCCTCTCAGCTAGTAGAGCCGGTCTCGCTCGGTTTTTAGAGTAATAATGTCTTTGCCTCTCTCTGCTGCCGTCTCTGTACATAGGGCGCATTGCGCTCAGCGCGGCAGTGACACTCTGTTTTAATAGTATCCGTGTTCTTAGACCTAGCCGCTTAGAGGAGAACGCGCAGTGGATCTGGAGGAGTCCACTGAAAGAGCTGAGGATTGTAGGGTGTATATGGGCTATAGTTAGGGTGCATCACCCCTACTCTGCCATTGCAGCTATAACCACTGCCCCGCAACCCAGGGCTGTAGATGTTGTGACAGCAAGAACTGTGGAGCCAGAGAAACAGCCGCTGCTGGGCAATGGCTCGGTAAACACATTTCCGCGGAAACGGTTAGCATACGAGAATGAACGGTGTTGTCTGCGCCTGCCATATTGACCATCAGCTATAACAAAGGCAGTTCTATACGGAAGTCTGTGAAGAGAGGACTTGAGCGCGTGAAGCTGAAAGATCTCCAGTGTTAGAAGCCTTTGCCGGGAAATGGCTGCGGAAGGCTTAGCGGGTTCTATGGTGATTTGTGTGAATTGTGGAGATTAGCGTGTCGATAGTCACCGTACACGTGACAGTATTATTTGCCTTAGAAGGGGCACAGCTCTGCCATACGAACAACGGGAGCGTCACACCTCGTGTAGGGAACCATAGGGAAGGAAAGTTATCAGGATTTCCCACCGGCGTCTGAACTCCGGAACTGTGTTGAAATTAGAACGTGGACGTTGCTAATGTCGACGTAACGACTGACGATAACGCATGCGCGCGTCTCCGCTAAGTCAAATGAATGCATGGATTCGTGGCGTCCTCGTGAGACGAACCCAAGTCTGTGATGCCGTGGGAGGCAGGCTCTGGCAGTTGGCTTGTTCGGTGCAGACGGGGACAGAAGTGACGTAAGTTCTATGCAATCTTACGATCCACAAAAGATCTTTCCAGTTCGAAACGTGAAATTATCGAAATGGTACCTAAAGATTCAGTTCCCACCTCGGAGAAAACACCGGCTCTTGCGAAGTCCAATAGTTTAATGCTAACAGGGGAAATATTCTGTGTTGCGAGAGGCATGCTGAGCGTGCAGACACCCTGAATTAATTAAAACTGTACCTGAGACGGGCAGCGAGACGACGAGGCTTCCACATTTTCTAGACAATCGGCCCACAGATGGCGGTGAGGTGTCAGCCTTACGCGCTGGCCGCCCTTTACCCCCAGGAAGATTCCTGGTACTCATTCCTGTTAGAGGCTGAATCGACCCCAGCGCCACAGTGTGGCTGGAAGGATTAGGTCAGTTGAAAAATACAGTGACGTCATCGGGAATCGAACCCGCGACCTTCTCGTATCACAGTGCTGCAACCAAGTAGAGCGTTTCAGCACTGAAGCAGGCTACACCACTGTTCTGCTCAGAAGAGTTCATGTAACGTGCATTTGGGGGTGGGGGCACAGGAAACTGTATTTGGGGATGGTGTATCTGCTCACGCATACAGGGGACGCGGACGTCGGGAGAACGTCTGTAGAAATGTCGGGACCTGTGTTCACAGAGCTCCATCAGCGCGGTTTCTTTGCACTTGGTTAGCCGTCGGCGGGAGTTGTCTGTTAGTTAGGACAGTTGAAGCCACTGCATTAGCGCTTTGCAGAGGACTACTGGAAGCAGGTTCACAGGTGCAAGCGGCTGTCCGTGTTACGAAGCGTTCCACAGCCTTGCTACTTCCGTATTACTAATACAATTTCCCCGATGAACTTGGCTATTAATGTAAGATTTGAGGCTTTCACGGCGGTGACTATGAAGAAAGCAGTCTTCTGGGATTTGGCACCACATATACACGGTGCCAAATCCCAGAAGACTGCTTTCTTCTTGGCTATTAATGTTTATGCCTGGCGTTACTTTTGCCTCGAATAAAACCGGAAATGCGGTTAATTTGTCACCCGATACAAATGTCTGCGTCAGCTGTTGATTAAATTTTCTGAGCAATTTTCCCTTTCGTAGGTAAACGTGTTTTATGAATTGTACGTGATGTCAGTGTTTATTTGCAACATCATCACGTGATAAGTATGGGGGGGGGATACGTGCTCAGGTCACGTGGGATGCAGCTGTAACTGCAAGTGTGTGCTCACGTGGCTAAAGAATGAGACGCGAGTAGCGACTCCTGTTTTTCTGCACACCGGCAAGACACGCCGAGAACATGACCCCGGACAAACTGTACTGTGTTGGTTAGTTGGAACGGAGTATGAAGTCCTAATTAAACAGGAAGTATCTTGTTACATTTTGTGTTGAAAGGGTGTCATACTCGGTCCTTTGCATTAAGGGACTCCCAAAATAAGAGTTGTTTGCAATATGACGCTATAGTTTGGTAGATAAGTACTAACGTTTCGGGGGGATATGCTGATTCCATCTTCAGGGCAAACGATGTCGATGGCTAGTAAGATGTGCCTCCGATACCTTGGCATCTGTCTACCAAACTACACGCTGTCACATCACAGGAGACACTGTCTTCATTTTGCAGCGCCATGAGAGGCGCAGGCTGTTTGAGACGAGGGTGCTGAGAGTTAGGGGGCTCATTGGAGAGCTTCATAATTCGAAGTTTTCGCCAAATTGTTTTAGGATAACCAAGAAATCGCTAAATATTGCAGTAAACCGTCGCTAATCCGGTTTCAGTTAATCCGGATCGCTGCATGGGAAATGCTGTCCACAGTTCAGTACATACTTTAAAAGACACTTGGCATTTAGGCAGGCACCTGTCTTTTCAGACAGAACTTGACAGTCTCTTCAGACCTGCATCATTACGTTCAGAAACAAGTACAACTTCTGAGCCTTCTATCGGTGGATACATGTACTGTCTTTGTATAGTTTTTAAATAAAGGCTCTACAGTGATGTTTTTATTACTATTTACTCTCATCCGCATTGCTGACGTCATTACATTTCCCGTTTATTTGTCTTCTTTGCGACTTTTAGGGCTACCTTGTTGCGTCGCTAATCCGGATGACTAATTCGGATTAGTGAGGGTTTTTGATGTAAGGCTGGGATCAGGGAGGGTAAGCTGGTGCCGCATGTAGCACGAATGTGAGAGATGATGACTTAGACATGGTACCACTTGAAAGGCCTAAGTGTAGATAGGGGATAGTGTTTAAATGGATTGAGGTCAGTAGCCTGTAAGCGGCTGTTGCTCTCTTCGTAAAATTTATCGACCTCACATGGGGGAGGAAGTTGCTGCCTCCTTCAGACAGAACGCTGCCCCGAAACGTCTGAAAGGTAAACGCTGTTGTGGAGCACGCGAAGCTGTACGCTTGCTGCGGGGGACGTTCAGAGCTACTCCCCGAGCGGAAAACATTGCCTACGGAGAGCAGGAGCAGATACGGTTCCGTGCGAGTGTCAGTGTGCCAGTATAGTGACACGAACACCACAACGTACTGTACACCTGACCACACTCCAAACTGGTAGTACGCACTATGATGTAAGCTGATAAGACTGCGCGGAGCTGCGACCAACGCGTTTAGGCTGCTGTACCACGCGAGATTGTGTGGCACGCCTTATCAGAGCCACCCGAGTGGCCTGTGGTTTGCTGTTGCCGCAACGTCTCCTGTCGTCAGAATTTGTGCAAGGGGGCACGCTGTTTGTTTGCCTTGGCATGGAGAGTGGACTGCTGTGCCATGGGCTCTGTGTGTGTAGGCGTTCCCAGTCCTGACACACTTAGCCACAAATCGACCTTCATCAGGCGACAGCCATTTCTTATCGGAGTTTTTGTAACGTGTTTATGCGTCGGTTTCTGAACTGCAGCTGACAGGTCCGTGGCCTCTCGAGCTAATTTACAGGGAGCGAAGTGGATAATCCCGCCTCACAGGTGTGGCAGATGAGTTGCCTATAAAGCACGGCTCTGCCCTAGTTTTGTAACAACTCCCCCCCCATTTGTCCGTTTAAATGTAACGGCGCTATCGATCATACTGTGTAGTCCTGAACGGTGCCATGATTCGTGTGGTTTTGTGTCACTGTCTTCGGAATTTGTGTGGGAGGACTGAGGAAAATCACGAAACACCTGTATCCAGAGTCCAGATCGTAAAGCGGAGTTCCAGCCGCTAGCCTTGGCCCCATTTGTTGTATCTCGTGATATGAGAGATCGTTGGGCGCGGTGCGCGGAGTACGTTTGCACGTGTTCAACCCCACAGTGTATTTGTGTGTTCCGTATGAACAGCGATGCGGTGTCTTCACGCCATGATGTAGGCAGCCCAGGCTAGTGAGCACTGCTCGGGTCCTGGATAAACTGTCGTGGCAGGCCATCAGCTCAGTTGCCGAAGCCTGTACCCGCTTCATGCAGGACGCTCTGCACATCGACACACTACACGCGGCTGGTGCCAGCTTCTCCACGCTATCGCGTATTGGCGAACGCCGCTGCTTGTGACAGTGAGTCGCCCGTCGCCAGGCACTGGGAATGCATGATTCCAGGAAATCTGATTGACTTTCAGTTGATTTGCTTCACGCGAATTGGTTGCACACGCCCAGGTCTGTCTTTGTGTGACGTGAGGCGTGAGAAAGGGCCGTTTCACGTTCCTCTGTCTTCCCCTCCGAAGCGTTAGGTGAAGATGTTCCGTGATGACGTATGAAGGACTGGAGATACAGCTCCACGCATTCCTAACTTCATCACTAGAGGAACGTGATTAGTCAGGCAAAGGCCCCAGGAGCCATTCTTGACCGACTGGTCACCCTGCAGGGACCCCCCCCCCCNCTGTAGCTGTGTATGGGTGTGGAACTCTCGCGGAAACGGGGTGCTTAGGGTGATAATTGGGGCTTGGGTGAAATAAAGGGAGGTTTGACAGAGAAAACTGCAGTGAGTCGCTTCATAATTATTACTGCTCCCTGAATGTTACTAGTATGGCCAGATGGGTAGTGCGTGTAGCATCCATGAGAAGGAAGAGAAGTGTGTACAGAGTTAATGGTGGAAACCTCAAGATTAGAGACCACTCGGAAGACCTGGCGTGAATGGAAGGATAACATTAATGTGGATCTTGAGGAAGTTGAATCGGAGCTTGTGGACGCATTCCTGTAGCTGAGGTTAGGTTGCCCAAATCTAACCGCCACTGGAGTAAGGACGCGTTTAGTGAACCCCTCCTGTGTAAACGCTCCCTGGATGCGGATATCTGGGTTTTTGTTCAGCTTCGGTCTGAATGAATTCCGTCGTCATCGTGAGAACAGCCCTTACTGAGCCGTAACTAAATAACTAACGAACTTCATGGAGCTGAGCCCTTCTTGGAAAGCCGCCAGTTCTGGCGCTACTCGAGAATTTCCCACCGTATTATGAAACCCGAAGGTTCATTACCGTGTTCACAAGAGCCCTTCTGGCCCCTATCCTGAGCCACATCAGTCCAGTCCATACAACCGCAAACTTTCTAAGATACATTTTAACGTTGTCCACCCACCTACTTCTTTGTCTTCCTAGTGGTCACTTCCCTTCTAGCGTTCCCAGCAAATTCCTATATGAATTCGTCTTCCC
The DNA here is from genome assembly GCF_002891405.2 of Cryptotermes secundus. Lineage (NCBI taxonomy): Eukaryota > Metazoa > Arthropoda > Insecta > Blattodea > Kalotermitidae > Cryptotermes > Cryptotermes secundus. The sequence continues at coordinate 621,986 of NW_019729215.1, forward strand.
CCATGCCTGCTATATGCCCTGCCCATCTCATTCTCCTTGACTTGGAGAAGAGTACAAGTTATGAAGCTCCTCATTATGCAGTTTTCTCCAACCTCCCGTCACTTCATCTCTCCGGTCCAAATATTCTCCTCAGCACCCTGTTCTCAAGCACCCTCAGTCTATGTTCCTTAATGTCAGAGACCAAGTTTCACACCCACACAGAACCAGAGGCAAAATTATAGTTTTGTATATTCTAATTTTTATGTTTTTGGACAGCAGACGAGAAGACAAAGGGTCCACCCGAGTGGTGGAATAGACCCATACCTGGTATAAATTCAACATTTATTTGTGTGTGAAAGAAAGCAGAAGTAAACATTTATTAACGGATACACTTACTGAATGGCACACTATGCTACAGGCCGCAAGGTCACGGGTTCGATTCCCGATGAGGCCACTGGATTTTTCAATTGACCTAATCCTTCCAGCCGCACTGTGGCTGTGGGCTCGACTCATCCTCAAGCAGAAATGAGAACCAGGAATCTTCCTGAGGGCAAAGGACGGCCGGCGCGTAAGGGTAGACAACCGCAACCGATTGTCTGGCGCCCATTGTCACCGTGGCTGTGCTGATACGTGAGAGTGAGTGTGTTTTGGAGGACGAGTATGTTTCGAAACGTCGTATTTGAGAGTGACATGCTGTAGTGTCAGGTCCCGGGGCTTGCAGCACAAGCGAGAGCAGGTTGGCGTGGTCCTGAAGCATCCCCCTTGCCTGGCTGGCGTATTGATCCGCCCGGCACAGGGATGCACACGGGAGTTGTGGTACAGCATCTGGGTTCGGTGCCCACCGCCAGGTCCTTCTTGCCTGCCACGAAGTGAGGAGGTGTCACCAGAGCCCCCCACCTACTCGCTTCAGTTGTCTCGAAAATGTTGGTTTCGTTTCTGTCTGCAGTTTCAATACGGCCGAGAGCTTGCAGAAACGCAGATATGTCGACATGTTACAGTAGAATTTGGCAGAGGCAGGTATGTAGAGAATCTGTTTGTGCGTTCTCGAATTGATTCTGGTGGACCTAGAGACGCCGTTTCGGAGCTCCTCATGGCGAAGGCATCTAACAGCAGTTCGTTCCTAGCTGTGTTTGGTAGCCGTTACCACTTCATTAGTGACGATACTGCTCCTGCCGGATGAAGGCCTCACTCTCGGGTTACTAGGTAACAGAGCTGTGTGTCTGCAGGCTGTTTTGAGAGATCGATACGGCGCTTCTCAGATCAGCGCTTATCGAGGGATTATACTGGCAACTGCAATTAAACCCTGAAGGGCCGACCCCAGTGAGCCGGTCTGTGCGCATTTCTGTTTCGAGATTAAATGATAGGTCGGTCAATGCTTGTTGTCCCGTAGCGTCCGAACCAATCAACACGTTTCAGGGACAAGCGGAGTGGTTATCCTCCGCACCAGACAGCGACTGTGCGAGACTTAGCAAAGTGGTAACTATATGTACCACCTGCTTTAGTCTAACCGCCAAGGAACGTAAGAGCTCTCACAGACTGTGAGGTGACGTTGCTTAACGGACCTGGATGTAACCAGGTGTTACCAACTGATCGCCGAGCAGGTTATCATGGCGGTGACGGTCTGCACTTGTATTCAGGCGGCGCTGGATTCGAATGTCGGTCGGATCACAAATATGTCATGACTGTGAGGTTTACTTTGATTTTCCAGCCCGTCCGAGCAAATCCTGGACAGTACAACGATAAAGCCACGACCGCATCCTTCCAAAACCCTTCCAGTTCATCACCTACCCTGCCGTCCGATGCTGTATAGACTACTTCCTTGCTGTTGTGTACCCATCTGTTTGTGAGTGAAGCACACACACGTCCCTTCGTGGAGGAACGTTGTGACTTTGACGCAGTTTAATGTGATGCCGAAGAATTGGCGCGCGACAGTCACCAGATAGCCTTATCGCGACTCAACTCTGGCTCGTGCCGTAGAGTGCCAGCACCCACATCACGTGACCCGGCGTTGCTAAGCAACGGCCCCCGCCAGGCGGTGTCGGCCATTGTTACGAAATGTAGGTTAGATAAGGTGAGGGTAAAAGGGGCGTGGTGTACCCTAGGTCAGATGGCTGTGTTGTTATTTAAGCACCGCACCATGAAGATGGTGCCTGCAGGTTATCTACCAGCCAAGAAACAACAAGGACGAGAAATAAATAAATAAAATAGACCAGCGGAAGGCTCACCAAAGCTTATGAAACCATCCCATCGGACATATTTTTCAAATGAGAAAAGGAATTTGTCAGATTTTGATGGGAGGTTTTTGTCTTGCACCTCGCCGCCGTCACTCCCGTAGGTGGGCCCCATAACCCCTCTGGGGCGCTGTGAAGGGAGGAGAACCGAACCCATTTTGCTGATTTGTGAAGCCGCGTGTCTGGTCGCCGCGCATTTTCACGTGACCCAGAGATCTCTGTGAGCATCGATTCCGAGCGGAGAGCGCCCTTGAGAAGTTTCCAGCCGCATCTGTCCGCCTGTCTGTCTCGAACATGCGGCGGACTTAAGTTCCGTGGAATGGGACGGACGGACGGACAGACACAAACCTGAAGGCGCCAGACAAAGGGGGAGTCGAAGGCCGCACTACATTCTGTGCGAGCTGTGTTGCGGCGCTGTCTGTCAGTGTGCAGACCGTTGGGCGCCGAAGAATCGAAAGGTAGCGAGGCACTATCGCGGTATTTGCCTCAGGGGACTGAGGAAACCCACGAAAATCTCAGGATAGTCGATGTCCGGGCCGAGGTTCGACACGGGTTCTTCCCAAGGAGGAGTCTAGTATAGGCTCCGTGTAGGGATATGAGGCTTGGGGTTGCGTCTCCGAACTTCATATACGTAGTTTCCGGTAATAGCAGTTTGCAGTGGCGGCTCGGTAACTGTTCCAACAGGTGGACCCAGTACAAGGTACGTAAGTCTGGCGCTGTAACAGGCCATGTAGGACCATAGGGTTCCGAGACGTCGAGGCTCCCACATTATCTAGAAAATCGGCTCACAGATGGCGGTGAGCTTGTCAGCCTTACGCGCTGGCCGTCCACCCATCATTGACCCTCACTACCTATTAAAATTTATTCATATATTAAGGGTAATTTTATGTTATATAGCACCGGCTGTTGTTATGCATCGATGCCGTACATACTGGTAACACTGGGCCGACCATGGTAATTGGGTGCAGAAACATAGCCACTGGACCGCGCGGGACGTTGCAGTGTGTTTCCGTGTCACCGCCGCGACTTCAAACGAGAGGTCGCTCTTGTAAAGCCCTGCTGACTCCGTCTCGTCTTGTTCCAATTGCATCATTTGTAATAACCGTTGCACAATACAGGCGTGCCCTCTGCTGGGACAAAGGTGAAATAGGTTACATAACAGTGGGTGAATGGGCAGATTGTTCAATCCAGGAAACCGTGAATCAGCTGAAAAGTTCTTACGAAATGTTTACAGACTTTATGGTTACCATGGCGACAGACTGTGAAGAGTAATTCATGCAGGAAAACAACAAGGCGAACGTACACGTATTTCCCAACGTTTCATGTAAGAAGGATGTAAGTAACCACTGTGGTTTAACAAGTGTTAACAGATGTTTCACGTGCACATTTCTCAGACGTGTGTTTTCCAACGGCTGCAAGTAAGCGGTTAGGCGAAAATGGTAGGAGAGAGTAAACATTCCTGAGGGTTTGTTCTCGTCTGTTGAAACAACTCGAGACCCACACGACTTCTGGGGGAGGAGCGCGTTGAGAATAAAATCTGCTGCGTGCGAAACGCCTTCTTGGCGTGTGTGCCTCGGTGTCTCTCATTGTTGTTCGGCGTAACAAGAATTGGAATGTGTCACACTCCCCAGTGTGAATTTTCATGAACGCCGGTTCTCGAGTTGCCGACAGGCGGAGGCGAGCCTGATGGCTGCACATGTGCAGAATCTTCTTGAGAGTGGCGGCTCGCGATCCGTGTCCATTCCCTTCAGCTGCAGCGGAACCACGTGGCCATGTCTCGCTGTAGCGGACTTGCAGACTTGGCGCCGAGGTCACATCGGGTCGCACACGCGGGGGGCCTCGTCAGCGTGACTTGCAGAAGGAAATTTGATGACTTGCTGAATTACGTTGTGACGTAACATTGCAACCAGGGGCGGAGTTGATCGAATTTTCGCATGTTCGCGTGCGATATCTACCATACAGGGTGATTCACGAAACTTGGCGAGTGAATCTGGTACAGGAGACGGTGAAACCGGTTTCAGGGCGCGCCGCGAACTGAGCAGGAAGGCGTCATGTTAGTTTTGCGAAGTTTCGTTCCTGCCTATAAATGAATATGAAGCCTCGGCTTCCGATCGGCTCAGTCGATACTGTAACTGACGGTGTAACATGTTTGTGTTATGAAGCGACTGGTCGTGTAGCATGCATGAGGAGCAGTCGTGAAGCCCACTTGCTCAGGAGCGCCCTTTCCCTGGGGGGGGGGGGTAAGTAGATTTCCTTACACACGTTTAAGCTGTTTAAGATTATTTTTTACAAATTTACCCAAAATATTTTGGATAGAAGATTTTTAAGTAGTTTAACAATGTGCGTATGTCAGTATTTGGCTTATATTTCCTCTTTTTTAATGCCGGGAAGGGTGGGTGGGGGTGCTGACACCAAGCGTCTGCCCCTTTACAACGCCTGGAACTTGGCGTCTGTCTCCGCCCACGGAAATCAGAACGTGTGTTGTTGAGGCAGCTGAAAGTGAGTCCATTTTGTGGCTTTCAGATTTCTCCTGACTTGCGAATTTATGTGGAATTAAGTCCATTTTGGTGCTTTTTTTTTTCGGCTGGGGTTTACCTGTCCTACACGAAGATGGGTGGCGTTGAGCTGCCAGGGTCCTGCACGCCATGGGATCGTCCTGTCAAGGTTGCGTAGCGCTGCTGGCACGCGATGTGTCGCAACACGCCGAAATATTTATTTGTGGAGCGATGTGGCACATCTGCACCGATGGATTGTATGTAAAGCGCGCTGTTTGCGGCTGTGGCACCCACCCACCCAGCTGATGTGCAGGCTCATCACTCACCTCCACCCAGTGCCGAAGTTAAGAATCGTGGAGCTATACCTCCACTCCCTCGTACTTGTTCATGGCGTGGTGCTTGATGGAGCACAGGCTCGAGTTTACCTTTTGCCTTTGTGGGCACGCTGTGACTGTGTGTCACCACCCGTGCGAACTTCTGAAGTGGGACAGGTTTCAGATGAGTATATCGCCGCCCATCTCGCACCCCTTCATTCAAGCACGCTGATAGTAATGTATCTGGTGAACAGTACAAATTATGAGGCTGCAGTTTTCTCCGTTCTCAGTATGTGCTCTGTATATTACTTCTCGTAGTAGCGCGAACGTCTGAGGTGGGAGGCTTTTGGCATGAATGTGAAGTTTTTAAATGTGAATCAGCATGTTTCTGGAGGGGGCGTGCGGGAATGTTTTTTAGCTTTCTGTGTGATGAGCCATGAAATTCGGCACCCTTGTTTGAGCGCGATGTACGGGACGGGTGCGCACACGAGAGGATGTCGGACAGATGTCGCTGTGTGGTGGCGCCTCGTACGAAGCATAATTGTCTGAACACTGTCTGTGTGCGGCTCTCCCATTTTGGCCGTTTCCTATGGCTGGTTGCTTGGAAACCATAAACGACTTAGCGAACATAAGGCTTAAGAGCTGACTGGACTTGTGAGCCTCAGGGGAACGCGAGGACAGCAAGGACAGGTCGGAGTTATGCCACTTTTCCCCAAGAGCGTGGAATTGCAAGCTGTACACATACCTTCGGCACAGGGTGCCCGGGAAATGCTGTCTTCTTCCGCACGGCTGGACGGAGGCACTGTAACGCCACGACTGGTTCCTTCCAGATCTTTTCCAGTTCATCATTCGACGATATACACTGTATATAGCGACTGGCTACGGGCTGGACGGCCGAGGGTTCGGAGTTCGAATCTGCGTAGAGGTAAGAATTTTGTTCTCTGAGTCGTCCAGACCGGTTCTGGGTTCCACCCAGCCTCCAATTCAGTGGGTTCCGGAAGATAAAGCGGTCGGGACGTCAAGCTGACCCCTCATTTCCATCTAGTGCCGTGGTCAAGAAAACGTGGATCTCTACATCCACTCCCCCATACGTCTTGTTGGTGTAGTTAAGCACAGGGACAACTTTACTTTGCATACTGACAGCGTCCGTGAGATACGCTGCACAGACACGAGATGGCTCTTGCCAGATTACGGCAGGATTGGAAAGCCAGTCTGACGTGAAGCGATGTGACTCAAAGAGTCAGATGTCGGTCCATTCATATCGCGCGGCCCCCACAAAATGGCAGCCCAACGCCATTTGTTGAACCTCAGGTGAAGTGGGTGCTTGCTCACGTATCAGCGGTGATCCACCTCAGAAGTTTGCCGTCATGTGGCCCGGTCCGTTAGCTTTGCTTCATTTGCCCCCCCCCCCCTTCAAAAAAAAAAAAAGACGCAATCTTAGGATTTGCCTTCGACAAGTCCGTAAGGTTAGGCTTTTGGTTTTGTTTATGAAACGTTTTGAAAGGGTTCGAGTCCTGGTTTTGTTTTGACAGATAACTTGTGCGGTTGACAGCGCTGACGTGGTTTGGGTCCCCCTCTAATACGCAAGTATCATGACCGACTATAACCGGCAGTGTTGGTAGAGGATGACAGTGCCACCTGCTTCATAGGGGGCAGTCACAGTTATTTGAAGAGTATTAGTGTGGCAGCCCTCATGGTCGCCTCATCGATAAACCTACACATGTACAAGAAATTGGTAAATATACTGTGGCGTGTAGACCGTTGCTAGGCAACGACCGTGAAAGAAGCTACTATGAAACGGCCGTTACTAACTGACGGCTCCTCAAACAAGCATGTTTCCACGGCAACAGTTGGAGTCAGTAGTGAGTCTGTTGGTGAGTGAGCAAGTTAGTCAGATAACCGATGGGGCTGACTTGTCAGCTGTTGCAGTGAGAAACTGATAGCAGGAGTCGGGGACAGCTCAGGAACCCAGAGGAGCGTCCACCGTTGGAAGCCGCTACCAGGCAACAGTAGTGAAGACGTTACTGTAGACACTAGTGTGTAGTGTGTGTAACAGTGACGTGCAAAGTGCAGTCAGGCGTTATGTGTCAATGCAGTAAATCGAGTCATCAATGCAGAACCCGTCTGTTGTCACACACATGCAGCTGAGAGTATGCATAGTGTAAGGCCCCCCATACACACACAGTTTGGCTTTCCGATCGACCTTACAGGCAAAACTGTGACAGTTTACCCCCTCCCTTTCCTCATACACGCGCAGATAAAGCGGCAGGCTTCATGCCACAATCACGGTCTTCCAGCCTATAATGTTGAGTCACACACGTTACGTGCTACGGTCCTGCCGGCAGAACTGACCGACTGACGGGTTTCCCACAGGCCAACAGTCCAAACGATTGGCCGGCCGGCCGCACCACACGCGTCAGTTTTGCCTTTCAGTCTTCAACTGTGCAGCCGAACTGGAGGCCACTCTGTGTGTGTATGGGGGCCCTAAGAAGTCCGAAAGGGGGGGGATTCGCTACATTTCGTTTAATTTTGTCAGAAATTGTAAGATTTTGGTAGTGTAGTTGGTTGAGGTGCTACAAGCCGGATGATCGCTGGTTCGATTCCCGACGAGGTCATCGGATTATTTCAATTGACCTAATCCTTCCAGCCGTACAATGGCCCTGGAGTCGATTCGGCCTGTAGAAGAAATAAATACCATGAATCTTCCTGGGGCTAAAGGGCGACTGCCGGCCCTTAAGGCAGGCAACTTCGCCATCTGTGACTCGATTTTCTCGAAAATGTGGGATTCTCGACGTCTCACAAATCTGTTGGCCTCCACATCCTGTTACAGGGATAGCTTTATTTATTTATTTTTTTTTTTTTTGCTGTACGATTTACAAAAAAAGTGTATTTGGCATAAAATGCGTGTTTCAGTTTTCTCCACGGCTTCCGTTCCGACAAACATTCAGAGAGTTGCGCTTGGGATGAGTGCAGAAACGCGCTTACGTCTTCAGGTAAAACGTCCATTATCGTTGTCCTGTTGTAATGGAAATTGGAAAATGTGGACAGATTTTAGTGAAACGCCCCAATTTCAAAATTTCCGATTTTTTCCGTGGTTCTCTGGTTTGTTACACGAGGACAATCTTAGCGAATCCGGTGGGCACATATTTTTTCTTACACCTTTGTGAACATGCCATAGGTCTTACGTACGCATGCGCAAGTAAGATGTAGATGTCAGCGCAATCGAGAATGTTTGAACTAGTTTTGGACGTGGTGAATAGTTAACGGAGATACAGGCAGAAACTAATTTGTGTGTGTACAGTGCAGTGCAGTGCAGCTACGAGACCGATAATTGTGTTCAAGACCAGTGACGTGTGAACGCAGCAAAGAACAGACTTTCAGAGTATATTTGGAGCATACCTGTGGTCACATTCGTTGCCTTACATGTTTGTATTGGCAGTGTGGCCCTCGTGGCCTGCTTCTTTTGTCTATTCTGCCATTTAGTTTCTCTCTCATGTGGCCTTCCAAATTATAATAGCAACTCTATGGACCGATACAGAGTCTCCTTGTGTTGCAGGTGGCGTTAGCCGCCTGATCGTCGTTTTCCTGTGAGGTACGGACTGGGTATTCAAATGCTGTTTATATGCACCGTGAAAGGGTAAACTAGATATCCTACACCCTGGATTTTAGGGGGACATCAAAATTGGAAATCAGAATGAATTGTACCAAATATTAATATAAAGCTTATGGATATATTTTTAATTAGCAAAAAATGGCCTTAAAGAGCTTAAATTAAATTTGTGATCATATTTTTCGGCTACCCCTCCCCTCTCTGGAAATAGTACTTGGGAGGGGCACCCATAGTAACCCTCCCGGGTTGAATTCTCCAAAATTATTCCTCTTATTTTTCCAGGTTTTGCAATTCACCGTTAATTCATAAAACCAAAATCTCGCGGCCCCTCCCCTCACTTCTCACTGCCCCTTATCAGAGGGGCTAGCAGGCGGGGCCTAAGAACCTTCTGACAATTTGATGCTCTCGTACGCCTTTCGGCCCTTTCATTATCAATCTGCGCCACCTGATTATCCATATGGCCTGTTGCGCATATGCTCCTTCGTGAGTTGTCCCTGTGTCCAAGCACCACAACGCGAAGGCGTGCGTTCACTGTGTCCCCCGATGTGCGTCGGCGCCATCAATGTGAAACTGGCGTCTGAAAGTTATGACACGCAGGGCGATGTTTAAACGAGTCCGTCGCTGCCGTTAATTAACCGCGTTATAACGGGGACTGCATGAAAGTGGAGTTGAAGCTCCACATATTCTTTATGGTTTATCTTACTGCTGCGAACAGATCAGAATTTTAGGATGATTGGTGAATGATGATTTTCGAAGGATGTGTGAGGAAGAGTTCGTCGTCCGATACGAGGAGGAATCCTGAAATTTGGTTGGCGGTACTGAGGAAAAGCATGGAATACCTCAGTAATTTTAGCCGGCCTCCTGGCCAGGATTCGAACCGGGTATTTCTTCCACGGATAAGAAGTAGGAGAGGCACAGACTCAACCCCGACACTTTGTGAGGGTGAGCTGCGAGATCAGGCTGCATTTACCCAGCATGGAATGTGCCTGGACGGGGACTGTTCCAGACACATCAGTGATGGAAATTCCGCCAGGAAATGGAAACGCGGACGTTCGGACTAAGTCCCACGTGACTTCCCAGCAATTCCTCGTTTGAATTTAAAGTGACTGAAACATTGATTTGGAGTTAATGGCTTTTAATCAGCGATTCGTAGTTTGTGTGACATTTCGCTTCCAAAATAAGTCATCGCCTGGGCTATCGATCGGTCCATACTCTTCGCCCGTCGCAGTTAAGTAAATCGTCAGATTTCAGCGTCACCCGCGCGGCCCGCTGAGGTGAAGGTCACACAGGCAGCTGCATGAAGTGCCATTAATGTCCCTGAGACAGCCGTTGTTATGGGGATGCGTGGAGGCTTAGTTTTGTTTATACAACAACAGATAACCCTTGCGAAGTGTTGCCATGGTTACCGGATCCAGGTGACAGTTCTCTCTCCATGTTCCAATTACTGCCGTTTTCACCAGTTTGCATCCGCCCCGGTGTATCGCCTGTGTTCCCGCGAGAACAGATGACTGAGATAACGTAAGTAAAAGACGGCCTCGCCGAAACACTACAACGGCGTATGGCGCATTGGAGGTACGCGTACAACTGTAATCATGCGCAGTGCGTTCTACTAAGCCTTCCGTCTGTTGTGACTGTTCGGTTCTCATGTAATTCGCTTCATGCTTGGCGCAGTCCCGACGGGGCCACCATTTGGTCAGCACTTGATGCTATTGATGCTGTCGGTTTTATACCAGCTTACAGCACCATGGCTTGTGTGACCCACCCGTCCGTTGAAAGTCGGCCGACGTTTCGGAGGAACATATCACCTCCATCTTCAGGGTCGAATAAGCCGAGCAAGACAGCATGAAAACAAGTGGCTAGCCGTCTTAATCGGCAGATAGTCTCTTGAACGTTGATATGCTTGACCGCCGCAAAGTCTGGCTTCACCTTGCCGTATACCGCGAACATGTTTCTTTCTCATGATTCTGTGTGGCTTCTGCTTGCGCCTGCGCAGTTCCCACATACACTTACGGAAGTGCAGATCGCGGACTGGTGTAGAACCCAGTTTCCCAGTAATCTTATAGTCGGAAATTTCGGATAATGCAGGAGGCAGGAGGGAAATGGGGAAAAGTGGAGCTCAGTTCCCATTGGCTCGCCCGTGGAAGAGAATGAAGTCGCTGGGTTCGCACGGCACCGAGCTGAGCGGGAGGTTTGATGTCTGGGAAGAAGCGTAAGGGTGTGTTGGCCAGGAACCCGGGACATCAGGGTGGATGGCTGGTGAGTGTGCACTGACTTGCGTGAGCCCGCAGAGAACCCAGATCTCCTTCCTACTCTCTCTCAGGGAGCAGACGAGAGGTTGCCATCCTCCCTGTTCGTATTGTTGGGATGGGACCCATGCGGTGCCCCAACTTGGTGCTGTGCTCCTTCAGCCCGGTGTTAGTGGGACCAGCTGCTTTCACGCTATCTTGTTCTGCTTATTTGACCTTGAAGATGGAGACGATATGTTCCTTTGAAACGTCGCTTGACTTTCAAGGGACAACACGGCGCTACACAGACGATCCTATGTGTATCGTGTTCGTCCCTCAAAGTAACGGATGCTGCTACGCGTTACGTGACGGACGGACGGCTAGCTCCAGCGGACCTGACAGCATGTATCGTTTGTGAAGTCTAGCAGACAGAGGGGTACTTTCGTCTTGAGGGCCAGATCGGATTCATGCCGTCCCAGTTCAGTCATCATAAACATCATGTTGCCATGGAGACGGAGGCGCCGACTGGCCACGCTTCCAAAGCTCCGCATTTCGCCGGCGCCCACGTCTCGGAATTGGCTGGCCAGGAGACGGGATTATCCGTGTGAAGCCTCAAGTTTAATGTCGATGTATTTAACGGTTCGGCTCGTACCTCACAGAAAACACTCCGATACGAAAACCGGTTGGGTAATATGTTGTAGGGAAGAGGGAACGCCGCTTTCAGCACTCCTCAGATTACCGAGTAATGAATCGTAAAGGATTTGGAAGGAAGCGGTCATAGCCAAAGCTGAAGTTCTTTTCCGGCCACCATGATGGCCAGTAGCCATTGCGCATGTCACATAAACTGATTGGCTTTGTGGAGGATCACTAGTATGCGTGTGTCTGTCTGTCGCAGGTTTAAGCCATCTGTATGTTAATGGTAACTGTTTCCTGCCTGATTTTGTCTTACATCTCTGCGTATTGCTCGGAGTGTGTTTCGAGATTTCAGTCGGTTCTCAAAATGAAAGGCACACTTGTCAAGATCATTAAAATAATTTAAAATGACAAGGATGTATGTATTCTTGGAGTGGGAACTACAGGTTTATATAGAATACTGTGTGATGAGTTTGTCCTTTAGTTCCCCGAAGCCTGAAGTTCGTGTGTGTGTGTATATATATATGCAGTACATACCTAAGGAAAAACAGTGCGTCTCCACTGCAGAGACCAGCCGGTTAATGCTGTTTGGGGAAACAGTCGCTGTTTACTGTGAGAACCGCATGAAACACACAAACACAAAGCGGACAGAGTGCAGAGTTTTACTGATGTTAGAGCATGTGGTACATATAGTTACCGTCGTGCTATGAGCGCCTCGTTTTATTCCTGCCTAATTGATCGTTAAATCTGACCTTAACTGCTTTGTGTTTGTGTTAGGTTAATTTAAATTCCTCGAGGGAGCAGTGAATCAAAGAATTGTTGAATCAGTTGATGAGGCTAAATATATATGTCTCTGGGGACAAATCTGTTTATGATTGACGAGAACACAAATCGATAAACGCGCTGATTTCACTGCAGTGGCGCAGTGTCCTGTGGGCAGCACCAAACATCGCGTGCAATTGATGTTAACTTATAAATTGACCCATATTCATGAGCTTGTGACATTAGAGGCATGCATTATATAAATATTGCGTTGGAAACTGTCCATGGTTTGGGGAGTTGGTTGGGCTGCCATGGCCAGGTGCAAGTGAGCGAGTGATAGATCCAACACGTCAGAAGGAGCTACTTGGGATGACTGGGTAACGAAAGAAGTTCTGGCCAGCCCATTGAGCGTGACTAACCCATCTAACGAGGGCCGCGCCATAGCTCAAGCGGTTAGTCGCTGGCTTCCCACCGCGGCGGCCCGGGTTCGATCCCGGGTCTGGTCAAGTGGGATTTGTGGTGAACAAATTGGAGCTGGGGCAGGTTTTCTCCAAGTACTTCGGTTTCCCCTGCCAATCTTCATTCCACCAATAGCTTCACAATCACCCTCACCTATCATCTGGGGCTGGTACAATTGGCCAGAAGTGGCCGCAGTACAAGGGACTTAGTCCCACCCCACTAGCAATAAAAGAAACCGTCTAACGGGCCCACCACCTACATTTAACGACGGAAGCGGTTCCAGATTCCGAAACGATTGTTTTTAAATACAGTAAACCGTCGCTAATTCGGTTACAGCTAATCCCTATCAGGATATGAAGTACAGTTGGGTACATACTTAGCATTTAGGGAGGCAGATGAGCCACTTGTCTGTTGAGACACAACTTGACAGTCTCTTCAGACCTGCATCATTACGTTCAGAAACAAGTACAACTTCTAAATAAATGTATTTAGCTTTTTATTTATTATTTATTTTCATCAGCAATGCTTATAAGTTTAAATTTCCCATTTATTTATCTTGTCTTTTCGGGCAACCGTTTTCTTCACTAATCCGGACCCTCCCCCCACAGTTACTCCTGATTAGCATAATAAACTGTATACTGACTAGACAATTGTGACGTGTGTGTAGGATCGTGAACGGTGCTGAGTTTCGTTTCGATCCCGTGCGCGATGCACCACCGCAGTCTGTGCGTTCGTATATTGCCTCATGCTGTGGTGGTGAAGGGATCGGGGTACGAAGCCTCGGGTTGTGACGTGTATTAAGGGATTATAGTGTGGCCATGCTGTAACAGCAAGTGGCATAGTACAGTGTGCAAGGCAAGGAATGTGGAGCTGTCCCAGAGGCATGACGTGGAGGCCCATAGGGTTGTGACAGGTGGAAGTTCCTACATTTTGTAGACAGTCGGCTCACAGATGGCGGTGAGGTTGTCGGCCGGCCGCCCGCCGTTTACCCCCAGCAGGATTCCTGGTACTCATTTCTGTTAGAGGCTGAGTGGGCCCCAGGGCCATAGTGCGGCTGGGAGGATTAGGCCAATTGGAAAATCCAGCGACCTTCCGGCTTGTATAGTGTCTGGACCAGTACAGGGTACCGTGCCGTAAAGGCGCTGGCAGTTGAGGCGGTAAGTAAATGCAGCTGCGACTGGAGTTGTAATGCTGTGTCTTCTGATAACGTTTTTATTGTACTTTCTTCTGCATACGTACAGTTTTCATAATTTCCAATAATTCTTTTTTTTTTTTTTGGAGCCGCGGTATTCAAGTTACAGTGAGCACATTCTTGGAGACGCTGGAACGGGCCCAATACGACGCTAGAATGCGCTCCAAGCATACGCGAGGTTGCGTTGATGTCGATTACGTCATCATCAGTTACTCGATTTGCAGTATTTTCAGAACACAGTGGGAACCAACTCCTGGTGCCGGTCACCTCGTCGAATGCACGGGACGTGTTGCATGCTCAAGGTGTGACGTACCCCCATGTTCGGGAATGACAAATTTCGAAGTGACTCGAAGAAGCAACGATCCAAACTCGGGCCTTTTACTTGAAGAACACACAAGACTGTTCGACGAAGGGTGCTGAGTGGAATATTTGGACCTTTAAAGGGAGGAAGTGACAGCGGATGGAGAAGCCTCATGTTTTGGACTCTTCGCCAAATATTAGGGTGATCACATCAAGGAAGATGAGATGGGCGGCGTGTGTAGCACTGCATGCCTGAGACCCAGATGAAACGATAACATAAGTGGGATTTGAAAGAACTGAGTGGTGCGGTGTGGGTTGCATTTGGGTACCGGGGAAGGCCGACTGTGTCGGTCCTACACTTGCGTGTAGTTTTTTTAATGCTAGTGGGGTGGGACTTAGTTCCTTGTACTGCGGCCACTTCTGGCCTCTTGTACCAGCCCCAGATGATAGGTGAGGGTGATGTGGAGCAGTTGGTGGAATGAAGATTGGCAGGGGAAACGGAAGTACTCGGAGAAAACCTGCCCCAGCGCCACTTTGTCCACCACAAATCCCACTTTACCAGACCCCGGGCCGCCGCGGTGGGAAGCCAGCGACTACCCGCTTGAGCTATGGCGCGGCCCTTTGCGTGTAGTTAGTGCAGACCCGTTTGCCGATCACAGTGGCCGACCCCGAGGTTTTAGCCCCGCTCGAACGCTGGAATCGAATCCCACGTGAGGCATGGATGTCTGGATGCGTTTATTCGGTTTGTTTTGTTCTGTATGAAGGTAGAGGCTTGCGACGGGCTGATCCCCCGTCTAAAGTGCTCTAGCGATTGTGTATAGAATTAAAAAGTTGAAATAGCGGCCGAGGTCGAACCAAATGAGCGTAGAGCCAGAGACAGAGAATTCTGCAGCTGGCCGTGCTCAGTCCACTGAGTGAGATAGGGATTGTAGAATGTGAGTTACAGTACGTCACCCTGCCTCCCTCATGACGGATGCAACCGCTGCCCCCATGTACCGCCATATTTCTCACGCCCAAACTGCCTCTGTATTGATAGTTTTACGAGGGTAAGTCAGAAATTATCCGCATTTTCTCCATAACACATCTTAGGTTTGTCACACTGCCTCCTACGCATGCATTGTTAGAGTTGGTACTACTGTGGTCACGTGATCGAAGTTTTACCTTGATCGCATCATTTTCCTTGATGCTGTGACAGTGTAAACATGGCCGCTCTGCTAGCAGTGTGCACCAATGATTAACAGAGAATAGTGATCCGATTTCTCTGATTGGAAGGTGCGTCAGGGGCTGGGTTCATCGGTGGGTTCATCACTATGAGCCAGAACCCAAAAGCCAGAGTATGTGCGGAAACACCCGGGATCGCAAACGAAGGTGAAATTCAAGACTCAATCTTTTCGTGGGAAGGGTGATGCTAACCGTTTTGTGGGACTCAAAAAGGCCTATACTGGAAGACTACCTGGAAAAAGGGTGTACGGTCAACAGTGCAAGATGCAGTGATTTGCTGGCCAACAATCTGAAGCCAGCAATTCGCACCAAACGCCGAGGCCTATTGTCGAAGGAAGTGTTGTTGTTGCATGACAATGAACACTCACACAAGGACGGCCAGACCGTTTCGAGGTGCTGGAACACCCTGCCTACAGCCCAGATCTCGCCCTTTCCGACTATCATCTCTTTGGACCGCTCAGTGATGTTTTACTAGACTTCTGGTTTTCTATGGGCAAAGAAGTGGGGGAAGCGGTGCATAAACGGTTGCGCGACCAAATGAAAACCTTCTTCGTGGAGGGAATACGCAGGTTTTTGGACCACTGGATCAAGTGCATCGAAAAGGGAGGAGACTATGTAGAAAAATGAAGTACTTGTTCAACCCCTACGTTTGTATATATGGATTGGAAAAACAAGATTGCGGATAATTTTTGACGTACCTACGTAATTTTAAGACTTTAAATTCAGAACTGATTTTTGTGGGGTGTATTGTTTTGCGGAAAGTAAAAGCGGCTTGCGTGATAAGCGCGAACGGTGCAGAAGCCGTGCTCGCCGGCAGCCCTGGTTCGATCCCATGTCAGGTCACGCCCGACGAGTGTTGAGGTTTTCACTACTCATTGCGCCAACTGTACCCCGCTCCCGCTCGTGGGGCCCGATCCCCGTGCTGTCAGAGGACAACACTTGCACGACACGCCTGTTTGTATGCCCTCTCATGTGACTTGCTGCATTTATCATGTCCGGCGCCGTACTCGAATGTTTATCGTAGTGATTAGTTCGCCGTCTGCGTATTAGTGGCGATGTGAAGCAAGCATTGTCCACTGTTGTGCAACGCCAAGCTGTGGAGTCATTCAGGAGCCGCGCCAAGTTCACGTGCCTTCCAGAGAACTTGCAGTGTTCCTGTATGGTCCACAGACCGTGTGTGGCCCTTCGGTAGCGAAATCTTCTGTTTTATTCCAGAACATCAGTGCCTGTTATTTATATGTGAGAGCTCGAGGACCCCGTCTGATCTCACATGGCAAGTGAGAGAGCCACAGAGTTGCATGTGCGGCTTATCCACTCCCGTCCCCCTACGCCTTCTGTCAACAGAAGTCTCGAAGTTCAGCATCGGCGTTCCGTAACACGCCACTTCCGGACAGTTAGGATCGGCTCTGGTCTACAGTCCCCACTCCCGCCCTGTTGAGACTGTTACTCGACCTGTGAGGTGTCTGGTGTTGGTGAAGAGTAGCGAAGCGTAAAGGCGCAAGTTTGGGCCCTTAGCATGGTGGTTCTCCCTGAGCTGTTTGTGTTATCGTCTGAAATTGAACGAGCCTACGTTATCTTGGGCGTTCAAAGGCGACGTGACGAAGCAGAAGTTGATGTGCCCCTCAATAGGTTCACCCTCCAGGCAGATGGCGGGTTAGTACCCTAAATTAGACCAGGATCTCATTCGACATTTTTTCCAGTTCATCACGTGGTATTTACTTACAGTTGGACGCTGTGTATAATCACTAAATAGACTATAAACAAATTAGCGAGGAATTTTTCTCCGTTTTATTGCCTCATTTCTCTGACATACCAGTAATCCCAGCAGCACCTTTTGATATTGCAACGTGATAAAAGAGTGTGACTATAGACGGGGTATTGCCTGGTAATGGGATTTATTGGACACTAACACGCAACACGTGAGTACACTTTACAGATCACTATAACACAGAATAGTGTTCGCAGTCACGGGTCTTCACTGCGCTGCTTGGTAGCGGCTTCCAACAGTGGACGTTTGCCTTGCTATTTCCTTGTGCCTCATCTTTCCTAACCCGGTGATCACATTTTTATGGGGTTTCGCATTTTTTGTTTCGTCTTCGAAACCGTCTTAGGGGGCGCTGTTCTTTCCTACAAGTACAATATGCCAGTACGGTTTACTTGCATTTGTCTTCCAACGTTTCATGACTCATGTATCCATTTCTGTTCTGTTTCTTCTCACACCTCCGAAAGTCTAATTTCTGCTGCTGACAGTCTGCCTTGATTTATATCTGGCCCCGATGTTGCACGAACTGCTGAGGTGCAGAATTATGATGAGTGGGTCTGAAGTGTGGGATTCGCGGCATGCGTAATGATGCCGTCGGTAGCAGAGACGGTATAGCGCCGAAAGATAGGATCATTGCTGAATAGTGAATTGGAAGGGATTTGGAAGGAAGTGGTCGTGGCCTAATTTTGACGTTGATTTTTGTCACCCACCTGGGGGGACGGGCGAAGACCATGGAAGACTTCCTTCAGGATGTCCGGCCTCTCGTTCAAAATTCGAACCCGGGGCCTCCAGTATACGAAGCAGGAGTGCGCCTCTTCACGCTATTCAGTCACGTGGGCTCATTGAAGGAAATTATTGTGGATAGGCTAATGAAATTATATAAATTATAGAGTGGCGAGGAATTTTGTGGCCAGCTGAACGAATTTCAGGTCCTTGCAGCGCGGCCGCACAAGTCGCGCCCAAGACTTAACGCAGTGGCACATTTGGCCCTCCCGTCTCGACCCGGTTACACCGGATGCAGTTAGGCTGGAGGATAACGTTAAAGTGGATCTTAAAGCAGCATCGCATTCTACGAAAGGTGGTGAATAGCTTGACCAGCTGAGCCACAGTAAGATTCCCAGAAGCGCTATGTTCAAACCTGCGTGGCTCAGGCTGTACGCTATTTCTGAGGTGATGACGCCTGCTGGAAGCGTGAGATTGTCTTGCTGCTATCAGTGGTCACGTGGGTGTTGCGTCACTGCCGGGGCTGTGCGGGCTATATCAGGTGGCGGGAGATGAGGCGCTGCAGTAACGTCTCGTGAGCGGTAATTCGCGTAGAATGGTGGAATTGCTCGCGCGACTGAAGAGAACTTTTAGTGCGGTGAGTGCTCTGAAGGTTTCTGCATTACTTTCTTGCCCTTTCACTTCTGAAGGGCGTTAACGTTTCTTTGTTTACTGCTGGCACACGTGGGCCGTTTTATTAACCGTTCATTTTGGTATTTCCCCTTCGCATGCAATTGATATATTCACTTGTCGTCACGTGAGATGTGAAGTTTGCGCAGCGGTCAAGTCTCTGTTGGGGCCTCGTGAGTGGTTACCACTGTTTCGGAGAGATATTGCTTACATCTTCAGGGCTGAACTATTCTAAATTCGGAGGATCACTATCGCAGTTTATGCTTTTGCCGTTTCCTTCCCGATGTATATATATATAATTGGGGGGCACGGTAGCGCAGTTTGAGGCTTTACGCTACAAACTGGAAGGTGTAAGGTTTGATTCCCAGTGAGGTCATCTTTCAGCCCCTAACAGAACTTAGTACCAGGAATCTTCCCTTGGGGTAGCGCTGACAGCCTGCCCGCCATCTGTGAGCCGATTGTCTACAAAAAGGGGGGGCCCCGACGGCCTGTTACAGGGTGGCTTGCCATTCCGTGTTACTGTGCTCGCTTCGGATTTTCTTTTTCTTCCATTGTTTTGCTTTGTTGGTAGGCTACCGTCCGTGTGCCCTTGTTGCACTGGCAACCCCTGCAGTCTGCAAGTTTGGGGGTTCTTCCGTCTTCACCGAGCCTGGTAACTGTTTGTATTGGCTGCCCACACAGTGTAACATGTCCAGGCCCGTATTCGCGAGAAGCTCGGGTTCGAGTCTCACCCTTAGCACAGGCCGCCCTGACCGAGGTTGTCTCTGATTTTCCTCAGTCACTCCAAATTAGGATAGTGTCTCGGTTTGGAACACGACTGCTGCCTTTTAACGATAAGTATGTGTGTATGTATGTATATATATAGACACACAGTTCAGCTGCCAACATCCCACAATCCCCCCCCCGCGCAAAAATTAAATAGCTGGCGTTTGCAGTGAAGTCTGCTTTCCGTGAGAGCAAACAGACTTTGTAGTGTTATTGAGGTGAACTTCAGGCTTCAAAGGGTTGCTCACTTTAATTGCGAAGCAGACTTGGTTTATGGGCGCACAGCGCGCCCTGTGGGGAGAAGAGTTGGCGAACAGTTCACTGTAGCAAGTGTTCAGATGCTCCGGCCTTCTACTACTGACCTCCTTTTGCTGTTTGGTTCGATGCCAGGGAAGGCTGCTGCCCGCTCGGTTTACCCTACTTCGGTCCGTCAGCCTACAAACCTTGGGTTAGTTGTTGATCCAAAGTGGCACAACCGATTCTGCGCGTCATCTTATATAATGTATTGAGGCATTGCTCCAGTTCCGCCGCATTCGGCTTTTTCTGGGAATTAATTGCTCAACGAGTGTAAGCGGTTATGAAACTGTGAGACGCGGGCCGAGGGTGCGCCCTCAGCTGGCCACTTTTGAGTCCAAGCTGTGTTACGACCGACGGTCAGTCGGCCACTGTCTTGGTGTCGAGCACTCATCTGGTGCCGAAGACCAGACAGTTGCGGGTTCGTTTATGTGAGGCTCCCTCTCTGACGAGAGGATGGGTGTCATTTACAGCTGCTGCAGGCCCTCACCAGCGCAGTCATTCTCAGGTCCCAGTCCCACGGGACTCATGACCACAGTTTACTGTCTCAGAATCGAGTCTCCCTAACCTGGAGGGCCAGGCCCCCGTATTTATATCCCCCAGGAACAGTGTGGCCCGGTTATATCCCCAGGCACTGGGTTCCCTTTTCGTCTCCTGCGGCTCGCAGGGCTACGGGCCAGTTCTGAGCTGTGCTGTCTCTCGCGCTCCAGTTTATTGGAATCACTTGGAATTAATTACAAGTTTTATCAGTACATGGTAGCGTAGTTGGTTGAGGCACTGTGCTACAAGCCGGAAGGTCGCGGGTTCGATTGACCTATCCATTCAAGCAGCACTGCCTGTTACAGGGATGCCGTTACCTTATCAGTACAGCCATATACTTGAAGCGCAGGTGACTTTTGCTTGATAGGCGCGCCGTTCCACTCTGCTATTCCAAATGCCAGGCGTTTTTGTTGCTTTGGAACTACAGGCCAGGAACTCGTCACGGCCACCCGGATCCCTCGCAAAATCATTGGGTGGACATGCTCCTAATCGATCGTTATGAGAGCTATCGATACTGATTTGTGTCGTTGACTGACGTTGCGCCGTTCGTCGTGTGTTTATCGCCGAAGTTCCTGTCAGTGCACGGTGCTGTCACAAGCGTGACTGTAGCGGCACGTGGTAGGATTGCTGAATGAATTGGGAAGGAAACGGTCATGAGCTCCAGGTGTTCACCCCGAAGAACAGGAAACCCACAAAACTCTTGTCAGGGTCCCCGATGTCCGGCTGGGGTTCCAACTGAACACTTCACGTATAGAAGTAGCTTTTTCGAATCAAATTGTATGTTACGTAGACTGAAGGAGCGTGTAGGACGCACGAGAGCAGAAACATGTAGAGCCCACAAAATTTTGTTCAGAAATCGTGAAGGGACGCAGATGGGAGAATGACATTGAAAATAATCTTTAAACAGGTACGGTGAATTGGATTCATTTGGCTCGGGATAGGATCCATTGGCAGGTTCTTGTGAACAGGTCAGTGAAAAGTCGGGCCGAATAAAAAAAAAAAAGGACTTGGAATTTGTTGCCTAGCTGAGCGACTGGGCTCCGTGGAGATGTTAGGGAACTAATTACACAATAATGCAGAAGAAAGGCAAAGCTGTAGGTATGCTTGTAACAGGCCGTGGGGGCCTATTGGGTTGTGAGACAATCGGCTCCCAGACAGCGGTGAGGTCAGCCTTACGCGCCGGCCCCCCTTTACCCCCAAGAAGATTCCGGTGCCCATTTCTGTTAGAGGCCGAGTGGACCCCAGGGCCATAGTGCGGCTGGAAGGTTAGGTCAATTGAAAATTCCAATGGCATTAGGGAATCGAACCCGCGACCTTCGGGCTTGTAGCATAGTACTGCATACTGAAACAAAGTATCTTCGTGTATGACGAGCCTTGTGGTTTGCTCCGTGTCCACAGTCTCTTGTTCAGTTCATCAGAGCTGAATCGTTATTTAGGTCTGGGCACGTGGCACTCCCGTGAGTTCTGATCCGTGGTGCCGCATGGAATACGAGTGGTTATAATATTAAAATGGTTCTCGGAGTGGTAACACGTCTGGCCGACCGTGTTATCTATACCGACGTTGGGTTTTCATCATTTCCTTCCCAACCCCTTCCGATTGGCCTGGACAATCATCATACATTTCACACTATGGCAACGCGCCCAATTCGTGTCCCGAGTTCCTCGATTTGAATCTCGGAAAGGGATACGTAATACGCAGTGATAGTACGGTGCACAGGAGCACAGCAGAAACCTTGCAAATGATTCGTCGTCGTGAAACGACGCTTGGTGTTTCTGTAGATAGACCCGCATGACGCTGAGCGAAAGCGTGACCGTGGCCTCGCGCGCAGCCCGCCGCTCGTCTCCGTGGCTACCAGCGGATGTCATGGCAACATGGGATGGCATGGATCACCTTTGCCATTTCATTATCTCGCTGTTATGTCCAATTACAGAACATTAAGCCTTGTTACTGATGTGGAATGTTTTGATGAACATGGCGTCGGATATTTTGTTTGTTTGCTCTTTGTAATGGCCGTGTGCCCTCTACATAGGCACACCGAGAAACTCGGCGATTTATGCTAGTCCCTTGGTGCTGTAGGGCAGTTGCTCATGCTAGTCCCTTGGTGCTGTAGGGTAGTTGCTCTTTGTAATGGCGGTGTGCCCTCTACATAGGCACACCGAGAAACTCGGCGATTTATGCTAGTCCCTTGGTGCTGTAGGGCAGTTGCTCATGCTAGTCCCTTGGTGCTGTAGGGTAGTTGCTCTTTGTAATGGCGGTGTGCCCTCTACATAGGCACACCGAGAAACTCGGCGATTTATGCTAGTCCCTTGGTGTTGTAGGGCAGTTGCTCATGCTAGTCCCTTGGTGCTGTAGGGTAGTTGCTCTNGAAATGTGAGAAGGTACGATGGGCTGGACGTGTGGTTAGGAGGGAGAGACCAGAAATACACGTGGAATTTTTTGCGAATCTCCTATAAGCCGATCACAGTGGTCACGCGGTCGAAGGTATAAATTGTCCTCGCCCATTCGAACCTTAGGTCGTGGGTTCGGATCCCACTCGAGACATTGATGTCTCTGCGTTTATTCTGTTTGTGCTGTCCTGTGTGCAGGTAGCGGCCTTGCGACGGGCTGATCCCCCGTTCAAGAAGCCCTACCGACCGTGTACAGGATTACGAAACCGAGAAATAGAGCAGGTCCCAACATGGCCGTGGAGTCGTTGTTGAAAGAATTAATGGACGAACCTCTTGTAAAACGTTTACTTTGAGAGCCCAGACGGAGGCGGGAAGATATTAAGATGGATTTTAGAAGGATGGTGCGTGGAGTTGAGAAGTCTCAGGACCGAATGCAGTGGCTTGCTGTGCAACTAGCGGTGTTGAGTCTTTGGTTTCTGCTACCAGAGATTTAGGTAATAGCAAGATGGGTCGTGCGGTAATAAGTTGTGACGATGGGAGATGGATTCAACTGGCTCAGGATTGTGCTTCGACATTAGCGACCTTATACGACAGGTTCGCCGATCACAGTGGCCGTGCTGTCTAAGGCTGAAACACTGGAATCGTGGGTTCGAATCCCACTTGAGGGATGGTTGTCTGTATTGTGTGCGTTTATTCTGTGTCTGTTGAGTTCTGTTTGCGACTTTAAGCGCTAGGATCATCTCGCGCCATGATATATATCAAGTTCTGCAGTAATTTTGAGAGAAACGATTCTCTTTTATTACTGTGACTTAATGAAAGTCATGGGTTTCGTCATGGCGTTGCTGCCAGGGCCACAGACCCACACGAGGGCTGTCGCCTTCTGCTTGCGAGCCACATAAAACATGCCAGATCTGTGTTTCTGTTCCAGATGATTGGACTGAGTGACTGTACGTGGAGGTTTTGCGCCATGTTGGATAGTCAGTCCGTTTCTTAGCAGCGGGCGTCAAGCCGTCACAGAGGCAACATCTCCGTCATTCAGAATTAGTGCTGCTTCACCGCCACTCACCCTCGTCGCATTGGTAGCCGAGGGAGACGAGACAGGGCTCACATCAAGAGTTTTGGGTGAGCGCATGCGTACTGCTTCACTGCACTTTTCGTGTGTTTCATTTTGAAGGCGTCTTTCAAATTGAGGAATTCTGGCGTCAGTCAACTTCCCACCTTTAATGCAGGATTTTGATGAAATTTCAACGTGATTAATATACAGGGCGTTTCATTCTGTTACCGCGTGCTGGGGACCGAGTTCTGGCGGATAAGGGAATCTCATCCCACCGCAGTGCGTCTGAACTAGTCGCCTTGTGCCCACTTGTATTACTGAAAACAGCGCCTTGCTTTGCTGTGTTTGCTTGGAAAGACCATATGCTCACTGACGCATTGGTCCCACAAATTCTCACGGGCGATATAGGTGTCCCCCGTGCTGAGAATTCGTGGGTGCATATTTACGTGTTTCATGATTGTCACAGTAAACAGAGATCACGTCCCTAAACAGCATTAACCGGTTGGGCTTTGTAGCGGAGACGTAATGTGTTTCCTGTGAGGCACGGACTGGGTCTTTACTTGGAGCCCTGTGGGATCACACGTGTCTGTTTTAACGCACTTGTTTGTGTCTGTTGCTTCACAGAATGAACCTGCAGCCTGCCGGAAGTTGTTGAGGCAGAAGAGTCCTGTGATTCCCCGCAACAGAAGGTCTAAATGCATTGACTCTTATATTCGTGGGTAACCTGTTCGCAAACACACTTCTGCAACAGACAAAATCTCGACTCCCTTTTTTGTTTTCTGCTTTTGAAACAAAAAAGGGATAGAGGGGAAAAGACAAGGATAGAAACTGGCAATTGTTGAGAAAAACAAATGAGACGCAATTCTGTCTTCTGCGAAACAAAAGAAAGCATTCAAAGGAAAGAAGACGTTGTTGAAGGAATTGTTACTGTTATATTGTTTTACAGAAGCAAGGAGATTGTTGACTGATACAGCCAGCTTTTCGGAATAGAAAAGAAATATTGTTAAGACAATTCAGAAGGCCTACAGATTGAATGAAATTAAACGGTTTGAAATAAAGGAGAAATACAAAGGCCGTGACTTAACAGATATTTCAACACAGCCAAATAATTTATGGTGTTCTAATTTATTTTTGTAATAGAAAAAATAAGAAATTTGTGAATTGTTGGATATTTGTGGGTACCTGGAAGCAAGTACTTAACAGAGGCAAGCTCAGGGTAAGGAGATAAAGCTGTGATATTAGTTTTAAAAACAAAATGGGTGCGGAAGTGTGGAGCACATGTGGACCGCGAGCCGTTGACGGCAGAGGTGTTAAGCTGAAGACTTTGTAAGGAGCTGTTCGTCCAGGAAGGACCTGTTCATAACTGCACAATGGAAGGGATAGCAGTAACAACGCATAGCCCATTTTTGCTGGAAGCCTTCTCTCCAGAGGTTCTTTGGCTCGTCGTCGTTGGCTTCGCAACGGCATTCGTCTTGGCTTTCGGCATCGGAGCCAACGATGTTGCCAATTCTTTCGGAACATCTGTGGGATCGAAAGTGCTTACTGTGAAGCAGGCCTGCTTCTTGGCAACAGTGTTCGAAATCGCAGGAGCTGTGCTAATTGGTGAGTACAGTCTGTTCTGTGTCGCAACCTGATGGTTCCCGCTCAGGGCGGTTTGTTTGAATCATTTGATGCTGTGTGTGTACTGTCAGAAGTCGCCTGTGTAAAACAATTTCACGTATAGGAACTAATTCTATTTGTAGCATTGAATGTGCGTTCCCCCTCACATTAAGGGAGAGACATAGACTGAGGGTGTTTGAGAACAGGGTGCTGAGGAGAATATTTGGACCGAAGAGGGATGAAGTGACAAGAAGGCGGAGGAAACTGCATAATGAGGGGCTTCATAACTTGTACCAACTCCATGGAGCTGAGTCCTTCTTCAGAAGCCACTAGTTGCTCAGCTACTCAAGAATTTCCCAACTAATTATGGAACCCGCGGGTTTGTTACCCGATTCACAAGAGCCCTCCATTGGTCCCTATCCTGAACCAGATGAATCCAGGCCATATCGCCACATCCAGATCTTTACGGGGGTGAAAGTGTTCAGCGGACGTCCCGCAATCCGACAGTGTGTTTAAGAAAATACCTGTACTCGAAACTGAACTAATTTCGATATGACGAAGTAGTTAAAGCTATCCCTATAACAGGCAGTGGAGTCCTGTAGGCGTGTGAGACGTCGAGGCTCCCACAATTTCTAGACAATCGGCTCACATATGGCGGTGAGGTTGGCAGCCTTACGCCCCGGGCCCCCGCCGCTTACGTCCAGGTACTCACTTCTCTTTGAGGCTGAGTCGACCCAAGGCCATAGTGCGGCTGGGAGGGGAGGTCAATTGAATATTTCAGTGTCGTCTCGTGAAGAAATGACCAAATTGAAACTTTCCCTCCGACAGTACGAGTATATTGGTACTTCTCACATCCATGCTCTGTTTCATGAAGACTACATTCTGAGCCAGATATGCGTCATGCGTTCGTTTTTGTATTTTGTTTATGTTCATTAAATAACATTCAGCTTGCTTTGTACGCACCGTTTGCTGCAGATTCTAATTAGCTTTATCTCTGCTGCAACTCGGCAAACAGCTGACACTGAAATTGCTTGCTAGTGGGGTGGGACTAAGTCCCTTGTACTGCGGCCACTTCTGGCCTATTGTACCAGCCCCAGATGATAGGTGAGGGTGATTGTGGAGCAGTTGGTGGAATGAAGATTGGCAGGAGAAACCGAAGTACTCGGAGAAAACCTGCCTCAGCGCCGCTTTGTCTACCATAAATCCCACTTGACCAGACCCGGGTTCGAACCCGGGCCGCCGCGGCGGGAAGCCAGTGACTAACCGCTTGAGCTATGGTGCGGCCCTGTATGTAACTATCTACACTGCCATTCAGTAGAGTAAAGCCTCCCAGAACCGGTTACTTCATGGAGCTGAGCCCTTCTTGAGAAGTCGCCAGTTGTGCAGCTACTCAACTTAAAGGTTCATTACTGTCACCCCTCCACAGGTCCCTATCCTGAGCCAGATGGATCTAGTCCGCACCACCCCATCCTATCACTGATCTATTTTAATATTGCCTACCCACCTACGACTTGGTCTTCCTAATGGACTCTTTACTTCTGGCTTTCCCACCAATATCCCATATGCATTCCTCATCGCTCCTTTTCATGCTACATGCCCTGCCCACCTCATCCTTCTTGAATTGATCATTCTAATTATACTTGGAGAAGAGTACAAGTTATGAAGCTCCTCATTATGCAGTTTTCTCCAACCTCCTGTCACTTCATCCCTCTTCGGTCCAAATATTCTCCTCAGCACCCTCAGTCCATGTTCCTCCCTTTCAGAGTCATCACTCGTCCAATCATTCTGCGCTGATATTTTAGGTACAAGCAGCCTCCATGACACAACACAGTAGTATACCGGGGGGGGGGGTTCAGTAAGCAGGTCACAGATTGACATAAAGCTTAAAACGTGTGATAGTCGAACCTGAAAAGAAGAACGTTTATTTCTCGAGATATCCTCTACTAACATCGATACACCTGTCCCATCGCTTTACCAGTGCGTGGACGCCTTACGGACTGTTGTCTCGGCCACTTCCTCACCCGGTCGGGCATCATCTGCGGCTTCCGAACGTCATTTAGAGAGTTTCTCGACCCAGTTGTGAACCGCTTCACGCGACAAGCACTTCCCACCATGAACAGCAAGCATTTCTTTATGAATATACTTTGCATTGAGTCCTTTTTCACACACACAAAAAAAGAACCGCGCTCTTCGGCGGTACACTGAAGCATGGTCGGCATTTTGACTACCGAAACCAGCCCCTGAATATGTGCATGCGCGTGTGCTGTCATGAAGCTGGACTGTGCTGCCACCTAGTGATACGCTTAGGTAAGCTATGTAAGCTATGTGTATTTACTGATTCCCTCGTGTACAGGGTACAGGGTGTTTCACTCCTTCCGTTATCAGGTATAAGTGGGGGCCGGCCGTTAGAAGGAGTCTGTCCCAATCCCTGGGCGCCGAAGGAAGTTCCTCTACTAGCGGGTCCAACTGAGTAGGATAATTCCTGCCACGTAATATACCTGATGAAGGAAGCGGATCCAGCTTCCGAAACGTGTGTTTTAAATGTACCCGAGAGGATGGGCAGGGCCCAACGTGTGTATAACGTAGAGGGCTCAAAGTACAGTTCTGCAACAATTTTGTTCGTTGCTTACAGCGCGTTGTGTGCTGTTCTGACACGAATGAGAACATTAACAGCCATTTCCGAGAGTTTGCGAGTGGTCGATACCGCTGAATTCAACTGTCGAAATAACAAAAGAAGGCGACCGCACAATTGAAACAGTAATGGAGTACACTGATGCACATGGAAGGGGGGAAAGCAGGGACAAATGACGGGTTTCGCAGCACTGGCTTGGTCAGAACGTTTCACATCGCAATGGCGCGATTTGTCCCCGGACATATTCGTTTCCGCCCTGATAATGGCACTAGTTAATGCTCGTGTAACATTCGGCAAGTTATAATTCCGCACTTTTGAGAATGTTTTGTTTGTATGTGGTACCGCAGGAGGGGTGAAGCCAGACGTGGAAGCGTTTATCTGCAGCAGTCAGATATTCGTAGTTGTGAACGTTGAACAATGGTAACCGCCTCTGAGTCTGGTTATGTGTACGCGTAGATAAGTGTGGCCGAATGGAGCCATAGAACATGTGCATGCAGGAAGCTGCACTTCTCATGCTTCTCAGTAAATGCTTTCTGTTGCGCAGCTGAACGCTAGTTTGGTTTCATGACACTGGACGAGGTGTCAGTATGGACTCCAAGGTTCGAGCCATTCTATGAGGAACCTGTCACTCGTGCTCAGAATTGCAAATTAAGTTACCCACCAGCTTTCCCGCCCATGCTGTGACTGATGGCTTGTCTGTTGCAGGGTACAAGGTGTCGGACACGATGAGGAAAGGCATCTTGGATGTCTCCCTATATGAGGGAACAGAGAAGGAACTTATGTTAGGCTGCCTGGCCTCTTTGGGTGAGTTCTTCTGGAACAAGTGCCTGTGTTTTCATACTTCTCAGCCGTCACTGAAAGGATTCTGAAAGCGTGTCCTTCATTGCAGTGGGCAGTGCAATATGGCTGATGGTTGCCACTTTCTTCAAGCTGCCAATTTCTGGCACCCACAGTATTGTTGGCGCTACTGTTGGCTTCTCGTTGGTCTGTCGTGGAACTGAAGGCCTCCATTGGACAACCCTAGGGACTATAGGTATGTACTAATAAGGCACTTGCTCCTTTTATGATTTATGGCGTCATCTGTTACAGAGCTGGGAGCTGCAGAGCGCATCTGTGGCGGAACAAGGGGGGATGAGGTGGGCAGTAAGTGTAGCAGGAATGGGAGCTCGCAGAGATGCGTACAGAATGGTCTAAAACAAGATGCTCTATCGCCACTGCCTTTCAACTTTGCTGTAGAATATGAAATTAGGAAGGCCTAGGTGGACCGAAATTAAACGGGACACATCAGCTGTTAGTCCATGCTGATGATGTGAATCTGCTGGATGATAATATACGTAGCATAAAGAAAAAAACACGGACTTTACTTGACGTTAGTAAGGAGGTTGGTCTAGAAGTAAACACAGAGAAAACTAAGTATGTGCTGTTGTCGTCACCAAAATGCAGGGCAAAATCATGACATAAAGATAGGAAACAGATGTTTTGAAAATTGGCACAGTTCAGATATTTTAGAACGACTATAACAAATCAAAACCTGATTGAGGAGGAAATTAAGAGGAGACTGAACTCGGGTAATGCTTGCTGCCATTCAGTCCAGAACCTTTTGTCTTCTCGTCTGCTGTCCAAAAGCACAGAAATTAGAATATACAAAACTGTAATTTTGTCTATGGTTATGTATGGTTGTGAAACTTGGTCCCTGACATTAAGAGAACAGGGTGTTGAGAATATTTGGACCGAAGAGCGATGAAGTGACAGGATGTTGGGGAAAACTGCATAATGTGGAGCTTCATAACTTGTACTCTTCTCCAAGTATAATTAGAATGATCAAGTCAAGGAGGACGAGATGGGCAGGGCATGTAACACAAATGGGGCGAAGAGTACTGCATATAGGATATTGATGGGAAATCCAGAAGGAAAGAGACCACTAGGAAGACGAAGACGTAGGTGGACGAACAATATTAAAATGACTCTTAGAGAGATAGGATGGGGTGGTAGTGACTGGATTGGTCTGGCTGAGGAGGGCTCCTCTGAACAGGGCAATGAACCTTCGGGTTCTGTAAAATGTTGGGAAGTTCTTGAGTAGCTGTACAACTGTCGGCTTCTCAAGAAGGGCGTGAGGGCGTGAAGTGGCGCCCGATAGGGGCAAGGAGACTCAGCTCCTCAGGAAGGGCATGTGATGTGCCCAAGTTATCGCATTGATTGAATAAAAACGTTGCGTTTGAGGGCCGCTGAGCTCCACTGAGGCGCGGTTTTTGTTTCTGGAGCTATGGAATGACGCGCTGTTTTACTTGGACCACAGAAGGCCATGGTAATGAAGGCTAATCCTGCGATCAGTCAGAAGAGCGGTTCGAGACAACAGCTGGTGGAGTCAGATCAGTTAACTTGCTTTACTACCAATGAATGTGGAGGCCAGAGTAGGCTACGGGGCTGTGCGACCGACAAGAGCATGAGGTGTTTTCTCCTCACAGCGTCCAAACCAGCTTTGTGACACACCTGGACTCGAATGGGTGCCGGCGGGGGATGCGTACCCCAGACGTGCTCATGGAGTGCTGCTTAGTTGAGCAAAAGGACAACTTCTGTGTGCGCGCAGTACCATGACGTGGCCAGGACGCCTGTGCCCTTCCCCGACAGGCTACTCCGTGTGCTATGGTATCCACTCTACAGCCGCCACATTTCAATTTTGTAATCCTGCACACAGTCGGTAGGACTCCTGCACAAATAGAGAAGCACACGTAGACGTCCATGCCTCGAGGGAGACTGGAACCCACGACCTCAGTGTTTGAGTGGACGAAGAGAGTTCCCCGACCGGCTCCGGTGTACATACACATGTGAGAAATGCAAACAAAGGATTTTGTTTCCGTAAGGTTGCCTGCAAAAGGCGTGACGTGCGCATATGCACTCCGGTTCGTTATTCGTGGCGGGCGCCCTGCCGTTCGTGTTTCTATCCGTGATAGGCACGGAACTGGCGAACGCGTGAGTACGGGGAGGCCTGTTGTGCGACTGAAAGGCGTTCCATGTAGCCTAGGTCCTGGGTTTGCTGGCTGTAATCGTGGAAATGCCCACGTGATTGGACTTCCGTTTTCTGTCTCGCGTAACCTTCAAGCTAAAAAGGTGAAGCTATCTCTGTAACAGGCCGCGGAGGCCCTTAGGGATGTGAATCGTGAGGTTCCCACGTTTTATAGACAGTCAGCTCACAGATGGCGGTGAGGTTGTGAGCCTTACGGGCAGACCGCCCTTTACCCCCCAGCAGGAAGATTTCTGTCAGGCTGAGTCGACCCCAGGGTCACAGTTCGCCTGGAAGGGTTAAGTCAATGGCAAAGTTCCAATGACCTGCTCGGGAATCGAACTACGACCTTCCGGCTTGTAGCATAGAGCCTCAACCAACTGCGCTACCGCGTGCCCTGTGTTCAAGTTAGACGTCCTTTACGAGGTGAAGAAATCTGCAAACTTTCCCATATACGGTTAAGCCTGGGTGCATTACTTTGGAACGAAGTGGATGGTCCGGAGCTCAATACCAGACAAGAGTAAAATCCGTTTTCGACAAAACCGACATTCCGCGTTGGGCCCCTCTTCTCCCCCCCCCCACACCCAGCGCGCTTACCGTTACGTAGCTGCACAGTTTTGTTTGCGGGGATGGTCTCCAGCCCTTTTATTTTTTTGGGAGGGGGGGTTCCGAAATGTTCGTATTCCCCAGACAGCGACGTTGAATGGAACACGTGCAACCTTTGGGGCCCACGACCGCCACTTGGCGTCAGGGAGGGGGTCTCGCACATTTCTGTCTGGCTGAATTTTGGGGGAGCGTGGAAGTGATCGTGGCCTATTTTAAAGCATGCCGGCATTCTTTGCCTTGACTTGATAGCTCCAGGATGGACAATGGGCCCTTCTGAGATTTCGGCCGACTCCACCCCCCCCTCCCCCCCGCACTGTTCTCACCGCACTCAGGCAGTGAATATGAAGATTACCACTATCTCAGATGTGACGCCATGTAGTCTGGTAAAGAGAAGGTTCCAATTAATCTGCCTCCGTATTCAGATTAGAGGGACTTCTGCTTCGAAGACGAAGTCAGTATCTTTCTCCGAAACGTCGGCACCAGTCTGCCGAACTACACGGCGTTAAGACCCAGACTCAGGCTGTATGTTCTTCCGAAATGTTCGTACTTGTCTACCAAGTTACACTGCGTCACATTCGAGAAGGTGGTAATGTTTCGATTGTTCGCACCCAGACACAGGTTAACTAATTTGGTAAGCTGAAATGTGAGCTATCGGAAAGAGGCCGTGGCCTACTTTATGGTGCCCGCAGACACCCTGACCGTGACTACTGGTTTTGAAGTCTGATAAATTTAGACAGCACCGCCTCCAGACCTGACGGCACAGCGTGGGGCTGAGAGGCGCTTAGCGTGTGCTGTGGCTCCCATGTTGCGTTTTGTAACGAGTCGCGGCGCTTTGTAGTCCGGTACGTCGTTACCAACGTTTCGGAGGAACATGCCGCTTCCATCTTCAGGGCAGGAAGATCGTCGTGGAAGCTTGTGGTACGAACAGGGAGGATGGGACCTGATCAACGGGGCGTATTATACTCATCGTTGGCGTGTTCGTTGTCTGAAGCTGACCGTCACGGAAACTAGAAATTTGGCGACTGTCAGCTTCTCAGGAGAACGCGCAGTGAATTCAGTGCAGCCCACTGATTGAAATGAGTATTTAGGGCGCGTATGGGTTATAGCAGGCCCTTAGCTACTGTGCTTCACCCAGCCTTCCCGCATTTGCAGCTATAACCACTGTCCCGCTGCGCCTTGCCGCGCATGTGCGCGAGCAACCCAGAGGCGCGGTCGGTACGTGACGCACGTCCGCGCGTCACGCGCAAATTGTCCCACCCCCATTGGCCCGTGGCCACGCGAGACACTCGTGCTGAAGCCTCGTGTCTCGTGACGTCATTGCGGCTAGTGGCCAACGGAAGGTACCCCTTCCGCCCCTTCTTGGACAGAGTGTAGGGGCTCTCGTCCACTGGAACCGGAAACATGCGAACACCTGCGATGTGGGATTCGTCCGAAGACGCACGAAAACGACCGAACGATCCGAAGCAGCTAGATCAAATTGGACCGCGTCCATTGGCACGGACACTGTTCGTCAGTTGACGTGTGTAGACTTGCGATCCGCGAAGGATCCAGATTAGTTTGGATTTTCGGACGAACAGCTGCGCTGCTGTGCAGTGAATGTCGAGAGTTAGTTCTCCTGGTTCAAGAAAGGTACTTATGGGACGATAAGGGCGCCATTTTCGAGTTGTTCAGCCAAGTTGGTGTGACCAAAGATACCGCTATCACTCTGCTTTCCATAGGCTCCCATGTCGATACACATGAACATGTAGTTGAAGAACGTACTGCCAGAATATTGTGGGCATTTAATTCGAATATGCTTTCCGTCTATGCCTCCCACACAATTTGGAAATATCCATTTGTAACAGACCAGAACAGTGCTGCTGTGTATTATAGTAATTTCTATCCTTTGTAGAAACGGTGGTTTGTATGTAGTCAATAAAAAGCAAGAACATCGATGTAATATTTTTTTCTCAAATTCTAATCAAATCCTTAACTTAAAGAGGCGTTCTTCAGGTGCAGTAGTTACTTGGAAGTTACTGCACTTCTTCAACTGATGGACTTTGCTTTTTTTTATTGCTAGTGGGGTGGAACTAAGTCCCTTGTACTGCGGCTACTTCTGGTCTATTGTACCAGCCCCAGATGATAGGTGAGGGTGATTGTGGAGCAATTGGTGGAATGAAGATTGGCAGGGGAAACCGAAGTACTAATATGTATTCAAATGTATCTTGCTTCATGCGAAAATAACCAGAATACTGTGACTCGTCCTCTTGTAAATCACTTCATATTTGAGAAAATTCACCAAACTTTTGTCTTTTTGATAAAATTTCACTAATCCAGTCTTTTCTCCTTTTCTGTGCTCGTCGCCTAGCCAGTAAAGGATTATCTAACGCGTGCATATTACATAGATCTTCAGACAGCGCCATGACAGAACGCGAATGGCTTCGGCCGAACACGCAGCCGAAGGACGTGCAGGGAACACACGAATTCGGGCGGATCCCAGTTCGAAGGTTTCGCTTCCGTTGGACGACTGGCGTGGCGAGGCCCCAACAGCTGCTCGTGCGTACCCTGTAAGGCGGGTGACCTGTTTCACAGTGGATATTGTCCCCGTGCTTAATTATGCTGGACGCCAGGAAGACGTATGGAAGGACTGGCGGTATAGCTCCGCGTATTCTTAACGTCAGCATCAGATGCAATCCCCTCTCCTCCGGAAGGTAGATGGGCCCCTCGGACTGGTCCAGGTGCTGTAGAGAAGAGGAAAATGCGTTCTCCTTGCCGGGAATCGAGTCCCGATTCCTTGGCTGTCCAGCTGAATTCGTGAAGTGACCGGGCAACTTGCTCTCAGTTCGGCTCCCTGTTGTGTAGACCCTCTTAATGCGGTACTTACTGCACGCTTCCGAGCCACGTATCTCTGCCTTCACATGCTTTTCGCGAGAATGACGGGCGCGTTGAGCGGCGAATTGTCCCAGTTAGTAGCGGTTTGAGCCCTTCTCAGAATGCAGTCTCGTTAAATTGCATGCCGGAAAATCGGATGATGCTGTCGCTAGTAGAGGCGCTCAGACGTTCCTGTTTCTAAGCAACGCGTTCTGATTGGCTGTTGGGTGCCTTACGTACTGTCTCGAGATCAGCGGCGTCGGAATTTTGTTGTTGCCAGACGGATTTATTGCGCAGGTCCTTGTCAGCGGTCTCGACAGCTGGCATACCCACTGCTGCTTCTGTTGGTGGGAACGTAAAACCCTTAGGTTCTTTTTTGTATGGCTGTGAAACTGTCTCTGACATATAAGCTGAGGGTGCTGAGGGGAACATCTGGACTTCGGGGGTTGGAGAGAACTTCATAACTTGCTCTCCACGCAAGATATTAGTGTCATCAAATGAAATATGTAATGGGCAGGGTGTTGAACGTATGGAGGAGAGGCGATTTTGGAAACCTGATGGGGATAGATAGATAGGAGAACCTAGGCATAGGTGGGAGAATAACATTAACATGAATCTTGAAGAATTAGAGGCTGAGGGTGTGGTGTGGAGACAGGACTGAACCTCTGGATTCCATAGAACGCTGGGAATATCTTGGCTAGATGAGCGCGTGTTAGCTTCTCAAGAAGGACTGGACAGTTCTGTCAGTCGCACTGTGTCCGGCGCCATTATGTTGCGTAGTTCCGGTAGCCGTTCTGACCTTGTGTCTCCTTCATGAAGTTGAATCCGTTGATAGCTGCTCCGGTACTCGATACATTCCCAGCATTTTGTGGAACTCGAAAGTTCAGTACCGTGTTCACAAGAGCCCACCACGGTCCCATCATCAGCCAGATGAATCCAGTCCACACTCATCCCATTTACTTAAGACCCAAATTAATATTGCCCTCTCGTCGAAGCCTTCATACCATTCTCCTTCCCACACGTTTTCTTCAATGTGTGCTGCATGTCCAGTCCATCCCATCCTTGATTTTATCGTCTCAATTTTTGGTGAAGAGTACAAACTGCCAAACCCCTCACTATGCAGTTTTCCCCATACTTCTTTCACTTCGTCCCTCCCCTCGGCACCCCCAGTCTCTGTGTTTTTCCCTAAACGTCAGACCAAGCGCCATGGGCGCCTCCAGTTGTCCCACGCTTCTGATTGATCCGTTTGATGTTCCTGTCAGCATATCTTCCGGCCTGTGTGCCTGTCACTTCACATGCTAGGGGCACGGATGGTGCGCATGTTGTGTGTGACAGCGTCTGGGCCACTGCCCATGAAAGACCAACCCAGCCTGCGACACCAAACTAACATTCCTAGAGACACCTTGTTATGTTCAATTATATTTTTGAATGACAGCGTTTAATATTCGCGAATATTCCGTTTTAAAACGCGGGAAGTACATGTGATGTCTGATTTCAAGCCGTAGTTCGCCGTCATGACGCGGCAACTTCTCGTACCGCAGTGTTGCGCGGGAAGTCTTGGTCCAGTGGTTGGGCGATCACAGTTAATTTGCGTTTCCTCCGCTTTGTTATGTGACATTACATACCGTACTACCAGGGGTGGACGAAACGCAGTGCTCTCTCAGAGATCTGCTGTGGAGAAGTGCGACATTGTTTCGCAACTTTATGTAAGTAGCTGAACTGCACAGCGTCGAATGGTAGGGTGACAGGCGGATTGGAGAGAATTCTGAACCAAGCAATCGTGGCCCAGTCCGAGGTACTGGCATACATGAAAGGACTGAGAAATACCACGGAAAGCTTTGTGAATAGCCGGTTTCCCTGCCAAGATTCGAACAGGACATCTCTAGAATACAAGTCTTAATGCATTATCACTACACCCAGTGCAGTCAGCCTAAGTATGAAAGCACTTGTGTGCTGCCTATGGCATGCTGTTCATGAAGTAGAAGACAAGACACTGGCAGGACAGGACAGGATATGACATGACATGACACAGTATGACATGAAATGGCAGGACAGGACAAGATATGACATGACAGCATAGATAACAGAATCATCATTCCCCCCTCCTCTCATATATCATTAATATTGTATCGTACATATATTCACATTTGCTATTCCTTGAGTTTGTGTTTTGAGTTGCAAAGCCTGTTATTGCAAACAGTGAGATACATGCACAGCCTAAGGGAACAGTGCTTGCAGCTGTGATGTGGCGGCCGGTCTGCTAGACTGCACAGTGCTGTGGCCCAGAAGATGCAATATACAGGGTGTCCCAGGAGGAATGTGCCAAACTCCGGGAGGGTGTTCCTTATGTTATTGTATGCCGATATAACCCAAAACACCTATGTCCAAAGTTGAACGGTTACGGAGATAATGGCCCGAGAAAAGTGTGGTCTTCTGGCGAGTTCACGCACTGTACCTGTCAGCTGGCATGTCTTATGTACGTTTGTCCTTGAGTGTGGTGATGGCAGCTCACATTAGCCCCATACACTCGCATACCAGAACTCGCAGTCAGCAATGTTACGTCAGCGCTTGCCATTCATGTGTCATGTATAGTGCTTGGAAACCTAAGGACAATTATGACATGGCGAGCGAGTATTTTGTAGTTCAATTTAATGGCTTCATGTCACTCACAAGTTAGTTTGATGTTACGTACATTATTAACATTACAGAAACCACATATTCCTGCCAGTTTTAATATGTATTTTGTAATCAACAAGAGTGTAACACCGGTCAAAGTTTCACACTTCTCTGGCCATTATCTCTGTAACCGTTCAACTTTGGACATAGGTGTTTTGGGTTATATCGGCATGCTTCAACATAAGGAACACCCTCCCGAAGTTTTGCACATTCCTCCTGGGACACCCTGTATATAAACTGCTGATTCAAGATTAAAAAAAAGGGGATTTAGGATGAAAGTTTCTGTCCGCAACAGCAAACCAGTGACGTCGTCCTAATCAACCTCTACCCGGGACCTCACTTCCCATCTTTTGGGGCCCTGAAAGGGCCGTTATTTTCCACATTTCTTAGTTCAGATTTCCCTTACTGGGCCATTTTTTTTGTCTCTTTTTCTTTTTCACACAATTCAGTTTTCTCTTGAAAGCAGCAGTGGATGCCTGGACAGGTCTGTTCTCTCCCAGTATTTCTCACCTTTGATGATAAACCATTGTTCCCTGTAAAAACGTCCCTGCTTTTTTGTCCATTTTCCCCCCCCCCCCCCTTNGGATTGCGATCCTTCCTTAGCCTCTCCCTGTAACTTCCCCTTCATGACCAAGCCTATTTCTGAACGTACTGCACTTCAGCCCTGCGGATGGAGGAGGCGCCGTTCTTCTGAATATTGCTATTTGCTGCAACACAGTGGTGAAAAGCCCAAAATTATGTTGCACGTGCATGCGTGTGTTTGCATGCATACATGTGTGGTTGATGAATACAAAACATGAACTGATGTCCCCGATGACTGTTCTAAACATATTTATTGTTTCAGTGGGATCGTGGTTCATTTCACCCGTCCTCTCCGGCCTGATGTCCGTGGTGCTCTTCAAGCTCATCCGCCATTTCATACTTTTCACACCGCACCCCCTGGTGCCTGGCCTACGAGCCCTACCCTTCTTCTACGGGATAACTATTCTTGTCAATGTCTTCTCCATTGTCCACAATGGGCCCAAATGTAAGTGTGACTATAATATGAACGCTTTCACTGACTTGCATTCACATGTCAGCCAGGCTAGAATGGTTTTGAAAGAAAAGTGTGTTGAAAACCCATAACTTGTAATCCTTGAGCTGTGGCGTATAAAGATTTTGCAGCTCATGATTTTGCTGGAGGAGAAAGGAAACATTTAACTGAGTTTACTGTATATAGGCTAGGTTTAGTGCAATGGCCTGATCAGAAGATGCACCCAGAGCCCCCTGTTCCATGTTCCACCTCCTGTGTGACATCTTTCCTAACCCGTTGTTCCCGTGTTCATCTCAATCTTCCTCCTCATGTTTCTCCCATTCTGTTTCATGTTTGAAACCTTCGGAATTATGTCTTCTGTTGAAATGGGTCCATCCTGCCTTGTTCTGCTGTGAACATATCAAGATATACACTATACACCGAGAGATGTTATGAAACACATTTATACCCTTACCAGTATGTAGCCACAGCTGGTGAGGCGACGCATAAATATTGCAGCAGTTTGCGGATATGATCCAGATCTTTATTGCCCATCCCCTTTATAAGAGTGAACTAATTTCTTAATTTGAGTGCCATTGAAGTCCCAAAGGAAAGCAAGCATAGTATTCCAGGCAAAGAATGGAAACTTCTGCTTCTTTGTTATGAATCATATTTGCAGTTGGTGGAGAGTATATTCAGGTGAGGGTTCATATGTTGAAGTTTGTGGGTGTCCTCTAATTACGCTTTGCTTTGTTGCAGTGCTGTACTTTGACTACATTCCATGGTGGGGGGCACTGCTTATCAGTATAGCTGTGGGATTAATCTCCATGCTGCTTGTCCAGTTTCTCCTGGTGCCATATGAGAAGAAGCGAGTCGTTGGTGAGTTCTCTTGCATGCAGACAACAGAGTTGCTACTCTTCTGTGATGAGGAGGGGCCACCTTGCAAACAAACAACTCGTACATTGAGTGTTCTTGTCACTTCGTCAT
Source organism: Cryptotermes secundus (assembly GCF_002891405.2). Taxonomy (NCBI): domain Eukaryota; kingdom Metazoa; phylum Arthropoda; class Insecta; order Blattodea; family Kalotermitidae; genus Cryptotermes; species Cryptotermes secundus. The sequence goes on from NW_019729215.1 coordinate 660,965, forward strand.
GTGACAGTATGTTTGTTTTAGCTTTGAAACAGAAAGTGGAAATGTAACAGGGTGAAAAGCACATGAGAAAGGGATATCTGTAAGGTTTCCTTGTGCTGCTGGCTAGTTTGTGTAGCTGAAACATACCATTCCCCATGCATGCAGGATAACGGGAAGTTAAATGTACTAAGATTACAGCCTGTTAAACAAAGAAGTTTTTGGTAATGGTCCCCCATGCTTTATCATATAACCTCATTCATCATTCCTCGAAGTGGTAATGTGTTATCTCCGGATCTGATACACTTTTATTAGGTGAAAGGAATTAATGCAAGGACTATTCTTAAAGCAACCTTCATTCATTTTAGGGAGCTAATGTAGAAACGGGGGAAAGCTCACACATGTTAGGTAGAAGCATCACATGACTTATTAACTTGTGAATCATCACATACCTGGTCACCAAGTGTTTGTTCTTGTCTCAGCAGATGCTATTGATAATCCTGCCAGCTGTGAAATTTGCACTGTTTTCCACTTCTTCAAGCTAAAAACATGTGCCCTGCTTTATGGCCAAAGTGCAATGAGTGAAGGAACCGCAAGACTGTGCAGGATGTTCAAAGATTGGCAAACAAATGTTCACGATGATAAGCGAAGTGGTCGGCCATCTGTAGTGAGTGATGATCTTGTTCAAAGTGAAAGATGGTGCTCCACAATTTCAGAACTTTTGTCTGAATTTCCACAAATTTCATGCACTGCTCTGTGCGAGATTATCACTGTTAGGCTGGGCTATCGTCACGAATGTTGCCAAAATGGATTCTGAAAATGCCCACTGGTGCACACAAAATGCTGAGAATGGCTTCGGCCGTGACTTTGTTAGAGTGATACCACAAAGATGGCAACAAATTTCTCGATCACACTGTATGAGTAACAGGCGCTAAAAAAGTTTAAACGGACGTCTGCCTGTCAGAAAGCTGATGGGAGCTGTTTGCTGGGACAGGAAGGGATTGCTGATGGTGGAATATTGCAACAGGGGACCGCAGTAACATAAGTGTATTGAGAGACACTAGAAAAACTGTGCACTGCCATTCAGAACAAAAGACATGGAGTGCCGACATCCATTGTAGCACTCCATGCCTGTGCATGTCAGCATACAGCTGCTCATGCTTCAGCACTGCTGGGGCATTTTGGCTGGGAGTTGTTTGACCACTTCCCCCTTACAGCCCTGATCTCATGCCGAGCAACTACCGCCTGTTTACATACCTGAACAACTGGCGGGGATCACAGCGCTTCAACAATAATGAGGAGTTGATGGAAGGTGTCAGAACATGGCTGAGCTCACAGGCATACAGAAACTTATTTGCCAGTGTGACAAGTGCGTCAGTTCTGGCGGTGATTATGTTGAGAAGTGGCTTAATTGTGTACATTTTTTATATATTACTCTTTTTTTCTCATTTCTTGTGCTGTTAACAGCTCACCGGTGGTTACTTTCTGAATAGCCCTGGTACTTTGAAACATGGTAGGTGTATGTACCACATGCTTTAAGATGCATGAAGTCTACATTTTGCCCACACAAAGTATGAATTTTATTTCTTATGGTTCTCAGAATGACCTCATATTTCTAAACAGTTATTTGTTTGAGCTTTGTAATGGAGGTTAATCATATTTTTTGTGAGGCAGGAACTCAGGGTGTTGCTGCTGTCTGCAGTGGAGCTGAGCACGATATTAAGGCCCCCTCATATGCAGAATGTGTGCTACTTGTAATAATTGCAGCATCGTGATAACTTATGTTGCAGAACTCATCAGGAAACAAAAGGGGCGAGGCGTCAGTTTTTCATTCGGTGATTCGACAGGTAATGTCAGATAGAAAAGTAATTTTAGTATTTAGCCCATTATTTTCAGTTTTCTAAATAAAATATGTATTGAAACAAAAATGTGTCAGAAAACTTAGAGATATTTATGATTGAGACTTGAATTGAACATCTCTTATTTATCTCTGAGGCTGCAAAACTTGAGTTTAAATGTTTTGAACCCATAGTACGAATTGGAAACATCATGTTTACAGGATGGGTGATAATTCTGCTAGTCACTGTGCATATAAAAAGCGTAATTTGACTGAATGTGATTCTTTCATAAATATTAATGTATTTAACTAAACATGGATTCAGTATTTGTTTTTAGTACTCTAGGAAATTTGTCGAAATTATATCAGTTGAGTTTTTGTGAATTCAGTGTGGGCGTTGACCTTATGCACTGACCACCCTTACCCCTGAAATATTCCTGGTACTCATTTCTGTTAGCGGTTGAGCCAATCCCAGGGTCATAGTTTGGCTGGGCGGATTAGGTCAATTGAAAAATCCAGCGACTTCATTGGGAGTCGAACCTGTGACCTTCCAACTAGTAGCATAGTGTCTCAACTAACACTGCTACCATGTGTGCCCCTTATTATCGAGCATTGTTTGTATGTCAGTATGATCTGTATAGTGACTGATATGAGTCATTACTCATCCTGAGATGGTGGTTGAGCTTGAAAGTCTTGTATGGAATGTGGAAGTGTCAGAGTACAAGCTTTTAAAATCACTTGTTCGCAGAACTTGCAGGCTCTGTTGTCAGGTCACTTAGAAATTTGTTGGTAATAGTTCCAGTATTTTCTTTAGTTATTTATTTTGATGGCTTACGTGCTTCAGCGTTTCCGGCCTTCATTTGGTGTCAGTTTAACTAATCATTTTATATGAATAGAGGAAGTTTTAAAGACAGTATAATAAGACATTTGGTGTGGTAAAATGGAACTCATACAGTTGGTAATTAAACTGCTGCTGTTGAGTCCCATGGATCAAGTGATCCAAAAAATAAGTTTTGATGCTAAGTAGATCCTCTTGTACCTTTAGCCTGCACTTTCTCCATTGAGTATAGGGCAGTTGCATTTCGGACATTTCTGTGAATAAGTATGAACTGAATTCCTCAGTCAGAGAACCGACAGTGTAGATAACAACATGTGGTGTTAGTCTTTTGCATATCTTGCTTCTTGCTTTGAACAAGTGCAGTCAGTTTCAAATTACAGAACTTCAAAAATGTAGAAATCTCGTTTTCATTAACACTAATGTGGTAATTAAGTGTTATATCTTGCATAATCATTGCCCTAGTCTCTAGCAGTAATAGTTGCATAATTTTTACTTCGCTTTGTTGAATGAAGTAAACTTCTGCACTGGCAGTGAGTGTATTGTGCAGTGTAGCTACTGTATTCGTGTTTTTAAAGTAACGTAATCTCAAAGGCATTATGTTTGTCTGTAGCTGCATTAATGTGTGAGCAATTTCAAAAAATAAATTAATTTTGTTTCTATTTGAGATTTAGTAATTAAAACATTCTCCTTAATTTTATTAGCAACAATCAGAAATGACAGTAATTTTCTCTTCAGTTGTAATATAGTTTGTAATTTGAATTTCTCTGAAATAATTGCATTTGTCATCTGCATTGATAATTACAGTAATATGTTGTTTTTTAGTAATTATAATTTTGAATTTCTTTGTAGTAGTAGCCGTTTTGTATTTTGATATTGGTTATTTCTCAACAAATGAACTGAAAGCAGATTCCTGATACATTGTTTCTAGTTTTTAACTGCAGTCTCTAAAGAAACCAGTGCAATATACCTCACTATGCATTGTTAAATCGCTTGTTTTTTTAGTGTTAATGTACAGATGAAACCGAACTATCCCTGACAGATGCAGCACTGGCAGTTGATCATATGGGTTAACCACCCATCATTGTTCTAAATTAGAATATGATGATAAGCCATCAATTAGTTACATTAAATTTATGATTAAGGTTAATGTCTAACGTTAATCATATGTTATGACCCAAAACAGAATGCACAGTGTGAAGATGGTCCTGTAAGTTTGTGATCCTGGGTGGTTACCAGTTTTACAGTATATTTTAATGTACTCATTTTATGTTTTTACTTTACTGTTATGGTATTTAATGCCATTCAGTAAGGCTGATTATGAAAAAGTAAGATATAAAATGAAACTGAATACAGGGGTTACATCTTTTTATTAGTATCCAACATTGAAAGCTAACTGACAATTTTAAATCATATTCCCACAGAAAAGTTTGAAGTATTTGGTTGAAATGTAGGAGAACATGTGACTGCAGTGACAGTGAAGGTTGCTGCCTTCTGGCGTTTGTTACCCGGTACTCTGGTACATATGTACCGGCATTTGGAGGAACTTGTTGACTACATGGTAGAAGTGTGGTAGGTAGGTGTTAGCAGCTTCTGCCCGAAGGTGGAGGCAGCAGGTTGCTGTGACGTTAGTAACTAGACAAAGTGTGTACATTAGCCTTGCGTGGGGGTAGTTTTGGAAGGCATTAGAAGATGTGCAGTGTCTGTGTGTAATGTGTGTGGTGTTTTAATGCAGAATCTTCACGGGACCCAAGCCCCAAGACTTCACGAGCCATTTCAACAGATGATATCAAGAAGCCACTGCCAAGTATCACTGAGACGAGCGAACTGGACAAACAAGTGTTGACACTGACCGACAACAATGAGATGGTGCAGTTCCCTCCTGTTGTCTCGACAAATGGGACCAATAAGGCTGCCAGCCCCCACACATATTGCTTCCCTGTCGCACAGATGAACAGAGCCACGACAAAATCAAATGGCTATCTGCTGGCTGAAACAGCCCTCACTTCCACAAAGAACAAGGTAGGCAGGCATCTGGCTGTGGTACCAGTTCACTTGAAATGCTTGTTATTAAAATTTGTCACATTTTCCTAGCATCAGACAGTGTTGAGATCAAATGGTTAGAGCACTCCTGCTCCATATTCTATTAGGCGAAGTTATATATTGTGTAATTTGTTTACTATTGCAATTACAGTCACTCATATATAACGTCTTTCATGCGATGCCGCCTGGCTAGTCTGTCATATTCTGCTCCTTAGCTGAGCTGGTTTCTTCTGTTCTGCTCCCTTCGCCTCTGTTCTGTTTGGTCTCTTATATTCTACTGTCAGACATGCTAGAAGACTCCTTGTTTAAGTGCTCTGTTTTGATGTGTAGCGAGTGTATTCATTACCAGCCTGTTGTCCTGGCCACATGTTTTAACAAGCCGTTGGGTAGTAATGGACAGACACTCTGACTCAGATATTCTGGCTTTTAGGGAGCACACCACATTATCATTTGGGATGTGATGATGTGTCAGAGGACTGTGCTGCCTCCCAGTTGAGGTTCACTTGCCCATTCTTCTAGGCTTGCTTAGCTTACCCTTTGACACAGAAGATGTAGGTATGAACTTCTACCAGATCGCATGGTGTGACATCTCAGCAGATAATATCCTTCACAATTACTCCTCTGTGAATCTCGGGTCCGATTCAGGTTTTACGTAGTTTTTGTCATCCCAGAAGGTGAATGGCAGGATGGCACTTGTGCTGTTAAGTAGGCCGTGACTGCTCCTCCACTGCACATCCTTTCCATCTAGTTCAGCATTTGCTAGTCATCCTGCCTATCCATCGACACTGTGTTATGTGAGTTATCGAGAACACGTGAGAAAGATAACCTGACGCAAGATGTTACTTTTGTGTTGTAAGATTCCAGGCTCTTACAGCTGTATAAATGAAAATATTCTCGTTGGGAGTGCAACATCATGTAGTTTGGTAGGTAGGTGCCAACATTTTGGAGGAACCTATTTTTTTATCTTTCCTGTTGAAAAAAAAACTATTTGCAGGCCACTGATTATCCCATTGGTTTTTGTACTGAGCAAGTTGGCATAACATCAGTGCTTTAAACTTGTATTGAAGAGTGCTGTATTGAAATCTTGGATGGGATGCCTGCTATCTGACTGAGATATGTTGTGGTTTTCCTCAGTCCCTCCAGGCAGATGCTTGGATAGGAACTTGATTCCAAATCATTTTGAATTTGCTGTTCCCCAGTTATCACATTACTTGATATTGCACAGTCTGAGATAACGCAGTGTCATAAAGAAATGTGGGGGTCTCAGCTCTACGTTACATACCATTTTTTCCTCCCCCCATGCAGCTCTTGTTTACCCTGATGATGGAAGCAGCAGGTTCATAAAAAATGAAAGTACCTCTCTGCCAGAAGACTGTAATCTTAATAGTTGTATTTGTTTTTCAGGAGACTGCTTCTCATGTTGATGCTGAGAATCTCATAACGTCCATGCCTGGAAATGGCACCTTGCAGATTATGGGCCAGCCGCAGCCCCCACAGAAACAGCAGTCTTCACAGCACCTTCTTCCTGAACCTCTGCGACCAGGAAGTGGTCAAGTCACTCCCGTGTTTGGTAAGACATCTTGGGGTTCACCACGTTTTTGGCACCTTCATTTATGTTTATATCCTGGGTACAGAAAACTGTTTATACAGATTAAATCAACTGCTTTATTCCGGAAGCAGCAAGAATACAGGTATGTGAACGCTGAAGTAATGGGACTCGAGGATCTGAACTTTGAATTTGATGCCAGCGTTTCACTGCATGATCTGAGGATGTAGCTGCTGTTGTGATACCAACGAGGATGCTGTAACCCCCTACCAGTGGTTTTAAACACTCCTGAATGGTTTGACATTTCATGTCCTAGACAACGGTTTCTTGTGAAAGATGTTATTAATGCAGTATGTGGTGATGGCACAGCATCCTCTGTTGTGTGTGTGCGCCATGTCGAGCCCAATGAATCAAAATACTCAAATCTCTCTTATTTTGTTATTAATGTAATTTTAATTAATGACTTTTTTAAATTTGGAAAGTATGTGTTAATGTTCAGTGAATATAGTGTAGTACTGTCTAAATGCAGGAACCTGGAAGTCGTGTGTCACAGATGCTTACATGAAAGTTGGTGTACCTTTCTGCCTGTTCAGAGAGAAAAGTTTAAAAAAAGCACCTGTAAGCTTTATGTTTACATAAGTAACTCTGGAACCACTCACTGGATCTTTATGAAATTGGGTGTTGGGTGCTGTGCTAGAAGTTGTTAATGGTTTCGGGTTCCCCCCCCCCCTCCTCTTCATTTTGGTAATGGACACTGTACGTGAAGACGTGTGCATTTCTGAGCCCGCCGTGAAAGTAACTTTCAGAACTTTCAATGGAGGGGAAAAAAAATAGTTTTCAACAGAAGCTGTAGAGAAACGTGAAACTCATTTTCTATACAAAACATTTTCCCCCAAGTTTACTGTTCTTGTGATTATTACAGGAAAGGAAGCCAGACTTACCAGAATTGGTACACTGTGTGTGCATCTTTTTAACTTGTTTATTAGTTACAGAGAAAGTGAATTCCAGTCATCCCCTGTGCATCATGGTTATTCTGTGAGCCAGGAACCGGAAACCATCCATTGTTCTTATTTCACAAGCGTCAAGCATGTACAGTCATAAATTATAATCATAATTGTATTTGACGGTACAGATAAAAGTGTTTGGAATTAATGTGTAGCAGTAGATCCTGTCTCCTTATCTTCCTGTTCAGGTGCAAGCAGGCTTAAATGTGTTGTTCCTTTTAGGTTTAAACATGTCACTCACAGTTCCAGCTGCCAAACTGCTTGCTCCAGTTTTAGGCAGGCAGTGATAACGATTGTGTGCTTGAGGACTTTTTTTTTTGTTACAGGTCTGTCTCCCAATAGCAGTGCAGTGCCTCTGATTAAAGAACGTGTAACAGACGACAAGTTTGACCCTGAAGTAGCTGCTTCGAAGATGGAAGAAACAGCAAAGGAGGATCCTCCTGAGGTTGCCAAACTTTTTTCATTCCTTCAGATCCTGACTGCGACATTTGGATCATTCGCACATGGGGGAAATGATGTAAGGTGCGTCTTGCATCACATAAACTTAGATAAGCCAATGCCTTCATATTTTTATGGCCATTCTCTCGGATTTGTAACATCTGAAAATCATAACAGTGTACCAGAAGTTTACACGTTTCTGAGTATGGTGAGGTTAGTCGTGTTTTATAATTCTTGACATTTTCACTGCTGGCTATTTAAGTGATTTGATCGAATTAGCAGAACCATTTTTATTGACTAAGAACTGAACCTATTATCTGCATATGTTATATGACAGTCTGATGACATCCCCGTTGGAGAAAACATGTATTTATGTGATTACTTAAGTCATGAGTAGTCGCTGGCAGTTTGTGGCTATTTTAAAAGAAAGAAATGTCAGAGACACGACCACATGTGTCTGTAACATAACCTAGCAGTGTGAAGGATGTGTATTTGTAGCATGGAAAGGCTTGAAGTAGGTTCAGGCATGGAACGAGAGTATCATACACTGGAACAATTAGAATATTTCTTGTGAGCTGTGATAGATAACTCACTACAGACACTGTCCCTGCCAGAAAAGAAATCTACATGTTAAGGTATGGGGCCCGTCTTCCAAACTGTGCTCTCATTACTATCCTACCATTGAGGGTAACAGACTACAACCTGTTGCATCCCCACATTGGAACAAAGAGTTCCATGCCCTTGCATATGTGAGCTCATAATTTCAGTGCCCACCATCCCTAGAGGCAGTGTGCAAAGAATAAAAACAGATTCCGTTGAAGTTGCAGCCAATATGTGGCAGCAGCGCGAATTTTACCTTCAGAGTTGGTTATTTAATGATGCTGACAGTATTGAGGCCACGAGCAGCATCAGTTCTAGAATAATTAATGAACATGGAGCAGTTGAGGGAATAACAACTGACAGTGCGAATGTAAGTACTCAAAGAACATTCCACTTTGTTCGTCACACATCCCATATGGCCTGACCGGGGATCGAACCCAGGCCACTGTGGCGGGAAGCCAGCAAATGCAGTGACGGTTTCTCCTGTTTTCTTTCCCATGGGTGATTCTGACATTGCAGAATGCAACTCCAGACATGACTGACTGTGCATATGATATGATATGGTTGCAGCAATGCTATTGGTCCGCTGATAGCGTTATGGTTGATCTACAAGGAGGGCTCTGTGCAGCAGCAGTCAGAGACGCCTCTCTACATCTTGTTGTATGGTGGCCTTGGCATTTCCATTGGCTTGTGGATATGGGGCCGAAGGGTGATTCAGACAATAGGCGAGGACCTCACTAAGATCACAGCTTCCACGTGAGTCATTCGATACGATACAGTTTTCTGTTCAAAATGTGATGTGTTACGTCAATATTTGGACTATGTTTTGGTCATTTTCTGTCTGCTGTGATGACAGAAAATTTGTGTTCCTCTGAAACCTCCCGGAGTGCTCCCAGCCATATTCCAGAAGACCACAGTCTAAACCTTTGCTGCTGTGAACACATCACATCCATTACTGTAAATCATGTGCATGCGCACAGACACCTCTCATTGCTCAAATGTTTTAATGAATTGTGTTATGGGAAGATTGTTACTGCTTGTCTCTGTCTGTCAGATTTTTCAATTACTTTTCATGTGGTTTAAGGGTGAGGGTGTTTAGGTGCATTCTGATTTTATATTGGTCCAATACAGCCCCTACTTTTTGTAAGTTAATGTGGAAGACTTTTACAAGAAGGTTTTGATTAAGATGTGAAAGAAGTACGGTAATGAACCAGTCACTGTGCGGAGGTATTGCTTAATAAAGGGAATGCATAAGCATGGAGCTCCTTTTAAAATCACTGTCTTATGAATTTTGCTTGAAGCAGCTGGAAGAAAAAACACTAAATGAATTTTCATGAAATTTCATACAGTGTTACACCTGCATATAATGGAATGGTCCTCAGTTTAAGATTTTCTGTCATTCAGCATTCGATTTCAAGGATCCCAAGTCGGTAATCCCGATGTTAAATTTTCCACTTTAAGATTTCACTCCATATAGTCATTGGCTTTACTGTTCGCAAAAGAAACCATCACTATAGTGGGGTATTCTGCTGCAGTTTGTTGACCCATTCCAATTTTGGTTAATACAGGAACAAAATAACAGAGTTGACAAAAGCCTGCATGTGTTCCACTGCATATGCTTCCTTAACTGTCTGAATTGCTGGAACTGAAAGTTTGGAGTGATAAAATGTATAGAGGAAAAATGGAACATATGGTTTGTGCATAGTACACTCTTTTCATAAAGTTTGTATGAGTAGTAGCTGAGATAATGGAACAGTAAATTGTACTGCTATGCATGCATTTCCTAACTTTGTATATTCATCAGTCTCTGGTGATACTGCGGACACAAAGATTGCAGAACCAGGAACAGTGTTCCCCCAAAATGCGCATGAAGATGACTGAAGTCCCTTCTTACTCGAGATGACTATAAAATTCTTTGCAGTTATCCTCGCACTTGAATGCACAGGTTTTCACCCACTTGGGCCTGCGCACAAATACAGTGAATGTGATTCTAAATTATTATCAAGGTTTCCATGGCTTGTAATTTTCAAACTGAAAACCAAAAATTAAAGGCTCACATGTTGAAGTTGTTTAGCATTCTGCACTATTGATTCTACATGTAATAAAACTTTTGAGTTACCCTTTCATATTCTATGTGCAGTTTTGTTTTATTTTTTCCTATTTGAAAATCACGGGCTACAGAAACTGCGACAGTAATGTAGACTGACCCTGTATACGAGGTGTGTTCAGGAAATAACGGGAATTTTAAAATTTCGTGGGTTTGGAGAGTCCAATTGTCAAAATTTTTTTTTATTATGTTGGTATACATGCCCCTGAAGTACAATAAAATTTTCAGCTGTATTCATTGCTTACTTTGTCTGTGGCAGCCGCTAAGGTTAGACGTGTTTTTATGAGCTTGGCGATTTTCGTTTGTTAAAAGAAATGGATCAAAGAATTTGTATCAAATTTTGCGTAAAAAATGAAATAANCCACAAAGTTGAATCCTTGGGTTACAGAACCCCAACATTCATTTCCATGTGCACAACAGCCCCCCAGCACTGGTCCCTTTTCTTATCCAGAAGACTCAAGTTTGCCCCCTCCAGTCCTATTTGTCTTTCTAGTGATCTCTTTACTTCCTGTGTGTATTTAATTAAAACATAATATTATATAAGAGCATTAATACTTTTCTTGAGCTTATCTGAATGGATACTTACCACATTAAATACGTGGCATGAATATTGATATGTTGTTATCAGGGCACGGATTTTGATGACCTGAAAATATTAAAAAAATGACCGAAAAAATCCAGAAAATGACCGAAAAGAGAAAAGAAAGAACACTTCACTTCCATGTTATTCACATTTCAGAAAACATGAAGAAAAATTCCCTAAAATGGCCAAAAATGATAAGAAATACCTTTAAAGTCCAAAAATTTACGAAAAAATATACCCCCCAAATGAAAAAATGACCTTAAACCTAAAAATGTCAAAAAATGACGAAAAATTAAGTATAAAAATTACATTTCCATAACCAACAGCTGATATCCGAGATTTATATATTTAAGAGCATCGCATAGGATACAAGGAAAAAAAGATGACATGCCATCAAAATCCGGGCCCTGGTTGTTGTTGTT
>NW_019729215.1:672361-709652 GCF_002891405.2 Cryptotermes secundus
TCCCCCTGTAATTATTCTACCAGTCGCCATGCCCTTCCAGTTATGGTGCTCGCTATAAGCCCTGTTCTGCCAGCGAGGTCGGCCACCTCTCTGGCAATGGTCCCCGATACTTCCCCATCTACTGGAGGAATTGGAAACTAAATATTGATATGTTACTGGCACTGTACTTGTAAGTCCTTCAGCCAAACATACCTGTCAAGTTTATACCATACACTTTTTTGTAGTCTTGTTTATTTCACATTTGCTTTGTTTATAGACTGATCTCAGAATGATTGGTTCTTGATTTTGTAATGTGGTGGCATCAAGTAATGAGGTTTATAGTTAAAGATGAATAATACAAGTGCAAGGTGAAAGGTAAGAAGGATCATTGTGCTCTCTGTCTGCTCAGAAGGATTGGTCAGAGCCTGAGGCAGAATTTCCATGAGAAAAGTGAGCATGTACCCTGATACCTCCTGAATGAATATGTGAGGTGCTTTAACCTCTGGCCTGGCCTGCTTGGTGGTGCTTGTCTTCATTTGAATAGATACAGTGTTCTGTTTACTTTTTGCACATTGTTGATGTCTTGCTTTTTATCAGAGACTGGACTCTGTCTCCATCTTCAAGTGAAAGTCTACTCACTTGGGCCCAGAGGATAGAGCTAGTCCATGTCTCCGGAGATAGGGGGAATAAGCCCTGTTGATTGTGCCAGAGTACGCTTTTATCTGAGGTTGGAGACAGAGTCCAGACTCTGAAACGTTTTTAAGTAAAAAGCAGGACAGTGGGCAGTGTCCAGAAAGTCAATAAGTGCAGTATTTTATTTGCTTCCAATTCATTGTAATGACCGTCTTTTGGGGGGGGGCACTCTGCTACAAGCCAGAAGGGTGTGGGTTCAATCCCCAATGAAGTCGTTGGATTCTCAATTGACTCTGATCCTTCCAGCTGCAGTATGGCTCCGTGGTCGAGTCAGCCATTAACAGAAATCTTCTTGGAGATAAAGGGTGACCTGCCAGCACGTAAGGCTGACAACCTCACCGCCATCTGTTTGCTGATTGTCTAGAAAATATGGGAGCCTTGACGTCTCACAGCCCTGTGCACCTCGATGGCCTGTTGCAGGGATAACATAACCCTTTTACCTGTCTTCTTGGGCATGATGCTCTGTAGTTAGGCAGAGGAACATGGTAGTCTACCCTAAAGATTGAGGCGGTAGGCTCCTCCGTAATGTTGGTATCTCACTGCCAGACTCTGTAGCAACACATGGAAAAGGCAGTAATCCTTACCATCACTGCCACAAGAACCTCAGGTCCTTTGTAATGGCATTTCTGCTTGCAGAGGGTTCACAATAGAGATAGGCGCAGCGTTCACGGTTCTGCTGGCCTCAAAGATTGGCATCCCCATCAGCACGACACACTGTAAAGTTGGTTCCGTTGTCTTTGTGGGCTGGGCCAGCTCATCCAAGCAAGGCGTTGACTGGAAGCTCTTCAGGTACCAAACACACTTCTCATCTGTATTTTGAGATGTTATTGGTTTATGTAATGAAGGCTATGGGGCCCACCCAGCCTCCTATCCATTGGGTACCTGTGTCATGAAGCTGACCACTTACCTCCATCTAGTGCTGAGGGTCAATAATGGTGGTGCTATACCTTCCCTTCCCCGCGTCTTCATGGCATAGTGCTTAACTAACTCCCTCCATCATCTTCAACTGCTGAGAAGGTATATATGAATAGAGCATCAAATGTAATGTGATCAGGCAGTAATGAATTGGGAAGAGTATGGGAGTTAGGGGCCATGTTCAGATTTGGGGCATTATCTTTTCATTCACTTGGAGGTGCTGAGGATAACAAAACTTTCAGCCACAGCACCCAGTTTAGATTTGAACCTGGACCTTCCGGATACAAAGAAGGAGGTTCTTGAAGTTCTGTGATCATTTGTGTGTCGGGCATACCGGAGGAGTAGAACTTATGCGCATGGCTTGCCTGAGAATGTCACATATGACTGTATTTCCCTGAAGTCCCGCTCTGCCAATTGATGACTCCAGGAATGATTGTGAGCAAGCCCTTTCAGATGCGTTCAGTGGTTCCAGCAGTGGCTCAGGGAGTGGGTGGGCTATTGGGAAGGCTGTCTGGCCATCCATATGTACACTGCTTTCAGCAGGTTTTACTCTTGCATCCAGGGCAGTCCCCCTGACAGGTTTTATTTGAACAAGCCTCACAGTTGATTTTGTTTTCCTGTAAGGAACATAATCTTCGCGTGGATGGTAACAGTGCCAATTGCTGCTGGACTCAGCGCACTGATGATGGTGATTCTGAAAGCTGTTGCACTCTAAACCAGCCTGTTGATGCCACGCAGTCTCAGTGAGAGATTGAAGCAAAGGTAACAAGCATCATCATGTTTCTTCATTCATCAAGCTAAGATGATAAAAATTAAGTTGAATACATGCATAAGCAGCAAACATAATAACTTGTTGGGTGGGGGGGAATGAAAACAGTACTGCCGTAACAGACTGACCGAGGTTTATATGCACTGTTTAAGTAAAGCTCAATTGTTGGGATAGTTTGATATTTGTTGGTGTTGATTAAAACAACATTCGTGATGTGTTTTCTGTTACTTCATCCAGCTGCTAGCCTGCCTGGTGTGTGTTCTATGTGAAATGAATGATAACTTCAGGTTTTGTTAGGAATTATATAATTTTTGTTTTATAAAAGGTGTTGAATGGGGAAAGTTCTGTGAAGAAATAAAATATTTTAAAGAAATTATTGCCTTTTTCTTTCTTTTTTTTTTCTTTGTAAAAAAAGACCTGCAAGTATGTTTCTTGATTTAATGAGCTTTTCTTAAGTGATAAGTTATTGGATCAGCACTTAGAGGCTTGTGATATAGCACTGTAACATGCTGCAATCTTAGAACAGGTGGTATAATGCTAATTTATAGTATTGTGCACAAGAACCGGTGAGCATTGTTTGGTTCATCTCGCCCGTCAGTAATCTTAAGAGCAGAGCTCACCAGATTTTTGATGTACACACGTCTGCCAACTCTTGGTGCCGCACTTGGGCTCAGTGAGGGCCTAGACTTGTATCATATTGTGAGCATTTTATTTCAAGTGTCTGGAACATGTTTCAGTAAAAATATATGCCATAATTTGTACTGTGTTGTGTTTTGAAATGCATGATGATCAGGAATGAAGAACTTTTTGAAAATGTGGTAGCCAAACATTATGGTCACCATGAAAGGGTGCATCAGAATTTTCTGTCACCTTGCTGTGACTCTCTCCTCCAATCAGAGTGCAAGATATCTCCCCCCTACTGCCATACTGTGTCCTAAGCACCTGCAGGACAGGTATAAGACATTGGCAAACTGAATTACAGAGAGGGTTTAATTGTTATCACTTCACAGTTTGTTGATCATAACGTCTGTGGATATGAGTCACAATTTCCTTTGTTTCATGTAACAGAGAGATTGTCAGAATTGTAAATTCCAAGTCCCAAATGCTCAGCAGGAAATTATTTGCCAGCTGAAAGGCGACCATATTTTTCAACCCCTGGCAGTGATGGATGAATCATATGCATTCAGAAAATATCATGACTGTACATTTATTTTGAATGTGTGTTTTATTTTTAAGGCTGCGGTCATGCATGATTTATTCTGGTAAGGTGAGCCATGTACTTTTCCTATGATTTCTGTAGTTTCAGTTTATATAATCTCAGTTTCTAAAGTGGGATACTAAATTCTTGCTCAGATGGGTTCCAAATTTAAAGTACAACTTGATGTATGTGCAGATTTGTCTGTGTCTGGTCTGAACATTTGAACTCTAGGGATGGCATCATCCTACGCTTGATTCAGTGCCCATGTTAATCTTTTGGGCTTTCTGCTGCTTCAGCCTCTAAGTCAGTCCTGTCACTTGGCTTTTCATGTCTCCACACAACCGTCTTAACAAAAATGCTGCCAGCTATTCACATGCCGTCATTGGTACAGAAATAAAGACAGGCGCCTGTCTCCTGAACGCACTGCTGATTTCATTGATTCAAGCAGTGCAGTGTGTTGTTGGTAACAAACTGAAGATGTCATTGCAGTCAGCAGTTTCCTCGCTGACACTGAAACCTTCATTTCAGTTAATATTTAGGTTGACCTAGGTTTGTTGCCTGGCTGCAGCACATGGATCTGTGCAGGGTCACATATCCTCATGACTTTCCATTTTGTTAGCCATCCGCTGGAGCCAGGATGATAGCTCAGCCATTTCAGTGATTGGGTTGCAGGCTGAATGACAAACGTTGAATTCCCAGCAGAGGCTACCATGTCCGCACCAGCTCTAGGGCCACCCATCTTCCTGGCTGACACTCATTTCTGTCGGGTGCCGAGGCTAAGGATACATGGGGCTATACCTCAGTACCCCATTTTTCTTCATGACATGCTTAATTCAAGGAAAACGTTTCTCCCATTTAGTCCTTATGCATTTGTTAATGCTACCAGTTGATTTAATGTTAAAAATGTTGTCAGTCTATCATGCATACAAGACTTTGTTAGGTTCAAATTATCTGGTGGATTTTTATTTCAAACATTGAAAACTGTAAGAAGTGCATATAGTGACAAAGCGTTACAAGCTGGAGATCCTTGCTGATGTTACGGAAGTGTGTGTTGATGCAGTAGGTGCATCTGACTAGAACTGTGAGAAGAGAATGTTTGCATTACTGTCTGCTCTGCTAGGGAACTGCCCTGACACCCTATGTCATGGGCAGCTGTGTGATCCTAACAAATAGGATGATCAAAAGTGGATTTTGCAAATGCTCCTGTGTTCTTTGGTGTTGAAAAGGTTGGTGTGAACAACACAGGACTGCAGGAAGTGAAACTTTACCATATTCAAGCAGCCGGGTGATATGTTATAGCCATTTTCATTCCCACTACAAATCTCTGTAAATGTTTTTGTGTAATGCCTCCCCAGCCGTATATGTGATGTACAGATATGCCTCATCTCTTACTGAAGGCATGTTTGTACTTTTGTTAATGAAACAGAAATGATCACTAGAATGTGCATTGTATGGCATGTAAGTTTTTTTGTAGATTTATTTTTAGTACATCTATAGCGCACAATGAAATTGTTTGCCCAGAATTTGTATTCCTATTAATTTTTAGTCATGTTTAATCATATTTATTGTAGCTCATGATTGCTTCCAAGTTTAAGTGGCTTGAAATTACACTGGCTGAAAATTTTTGCTGGCATGAAACTTGGTTACAACTGATGCTGAGTTGTTATGTGAGACTGGCCATGTACTGTGAAAGCCTGTTACAAAAATAGACAGTTTTACTCTCAGCAATCTATACAATGCACTGTAAAATAGGTTCATAAAGAGTGAATCATGTAGCACCTAAGGAGATGCCCACAATGCTTGCAGAATGTGTGCATGTGTCGGGGTCAGCTGTCAATGGCAACCTAACCTCAGAGCAAACACAGTTGCACTTAGCATGATACACAAACTGCTGCTGTCATTAGGTGTGCAGCAGAAAGTGCGATGTGATAGTGGCAACATCAGAAGAAACCATATGCATTTTGGACCAAGATTGCCTCCGAGTTTCCATTTAAAGTGTAGAAATGTGAGTGCTGTGGACCTAATAAAGAAGACATATGTATTGTGCTATCTTCCCTTGTCCCTTGCCATTACTTATGGTAGCCATGGCAATTTGAGTTCTCATCCAAACATTTTCTTTCTGATTACATGAAAATATTTTGAATTACTTGTATGTTATATTGTAGTGTGTTAGCAAAGAAAGTGATCATACCTTTTGCAAAGAATGCTTGCTTGTGACAGTAATGCGTAAGTCACATGCTGAGCAAACACGGTTGTTTGGTTTCTCTCTGTGTTCAGATGGATAAAACATGTTTTCTCTGTCGGTGAAATAAATGCAACTGTGAGCATGGCAGCCTGGGTGTGCTGCAGTTAAGCGAGATCTCATATCATTTGAAATGGTGCTTGTTTGAGAGAGAAATGTACAAGAAATGCATATATGCAGTGTTTCTTCCACGTGCCTGGGCACACAGTCATTAATTGCCATGAATTATATGCTGCCAGTTGTAACCAGGTTTCATGTTATATTCTTAAGTGGCTTTTCATTGGTACAAGTTTTAACAGTATTTTACATTACATATATATAATATATAGAGCAATATGAGGAAAAAATGGCACTCATAATGTTTAATGTACATGGTGCAATTGTGTCTGTATACATAGACCAGAGATCTCTATACTGCTTGTGCATCAGTGCAGTCATTACCTTGAAAACATTAGTTGCTCGTTATAAATGTTTGAATGGTAGTGCAGCAAAATAACCATATAGCAGCTCAGAAGAAGTAATGCAGATTCTCAACCCTAAGCACAGCGGTAACTGTGTGTACCGCCCATTTTGACACAACTGCATTTTGTCCACAGAGAGAGTATGTGTACATTCTGTATGATTCTCAGACTAAATAGCAATTACTTCCCTCACAAACTTTTAACCAGTTTGTTTTTGTAATGGAGACATTTTTCTGTGCAGTAGGAACAGAATTTTATATGTTCTTCATATGAACTTCAAAGGGTTCTGTGTTCGTGCCCAGGTATGTACTTTTTATACTGCTTTTCTGATTTTAACTGCATCATTTTCATGTTTCTTGTGTAGAATGGAACTGACACTAGAAGAAGTTCCCAGCTGCTCAATTTTGAATTTTGTTCCAAATTCTTCACAGTGAAGTCTTCTTGTCCTGTTCAGCCAGTGGACCTGTTAGCTCCAGCGTCTATTTCCAGGTTCTGTGCAGTCTTCCAGCAGTTCCCTCGTTGCAGAGTTGTCCTACTCCAGAGGTTTAGAGCAGTGTTTGGCCCCAGTAGGTTGCTCACCTCACCTTCACTGTCCAACGATGGGAGAACTGCTTCTTTAAGGGGTTCGGACAAGGCCTCATATTTATGACCCCGGGGAAGAGGGTGTTTTGGCTGTGCTCTAGCTCAGGGAGATAGTCACCTGCTTCTCACCATGGGTGCATGGGTTCAGTCCCAGGGCAGTTTTTGTGTTATTTCTGGTGGGCAGGCTAACACTTTGGTTTCCCGCACCAGTTACCATGCTACCAATGCTGCAGTCTGTCATCTGGGCCATTACAGTGGGCCAACTTGCAGCCTAAGTGCCAAGCACCCCAGTCTCATGCCACCATGAGAATGAAAATATGTCCCAGTATTTCAAAACCCCCAGAAACCAGACTGCCTGATGGTTGATGGGTCCTTACTCAGTTTCTCAGGACTACGCCACCATGTCTGACAGCCCCTCTTTGTCCACCACCCAAGGGGTACACACCCACGCTAAGGATTATAGTGGCCTGCGAGGGCATGACAGATAATCACTATGTGACTGTATGTTCAGTAAGAACATTTATGGGTCTGATTCAGAAATGTTCTGTATTTTGCCTCGTGTACCATGGAGGGAAGCAGAGGCACTTGTGTGGGATTGTGGCATGTGTTGCTGTCTTGAACAGTTCCACATTCAGTGGATGTAACAAGCATGTAATGGTGCCCTGCCTCCATAACCTGTCCTGGCTTTTAAAATTTGTAGCACTAAATAGGCAATGCAATTCTTGTACCCCCCCCCCTTTGTAGTGTGATGGTAAGGTGAAAGTGTGGTACAGGTTTGGAATGAATGTGTGATCTTATGTTACGTGTATGAGAGGTTACCATTAATGGGACAAAGTGTGATGCAAGAGGTATATGAGATTGCTTGTTATATGGATATTTTGGTGTATTACCTATTGGGCTGTCTGTGCTCAACTGTTTTGCTGTTTAGCAGTTAAGTGTTAACAAACCATACATGGTTTACTGGAGAGGTGATGTAGGAGCAAGTACTTAAAAGAATTTCTGGTTAGAACTGAAAACTCTTTGTTAGTGCTAATGAAAGTTTTTTTTAGAACAAGATGTTGAACTATTGGCCTTACAACTGTATCGTATGTACATGGCGAAATGTTTGCAACCTTGAAATCTCTATCAATTATTGTTACAGTATTTTAAATATGTCAGTTGGTCTCCCCATTCCCAGAATAAAATGTGGAAATAACATGTTATGCATCTTTGATTGTTTTATGCCTTTTCTGTGCTGTCCCCTCTGATAGAGCTCACTGTATATATATATATATATATATATAATGGCAACCAAATGCAGTCGTGTCTGTCTCCTTGGGCAGTCAGCTGTGTGAATATGGAGTTGGTGTACAGTGTTCTGGAAGCTGGCTGTTTCCATTATCAGGGTAGACACAGCCAATACAGCGGTACCTGTGTACCACAATACATGGCGTCACATACCAGAAGATCATAATCTTCATACGGATTGACCTGCGAACCTCAGCTGTCATGCAGTGGTATCTGTCCTCGCTGGGGTAGGAAGCCGGGCAGTCACAGGCACTGTGCTCCACACTCCCTGTCTCGTCACACTTGAGAAAACCTGACACCTACTGATTTGATGTAAACCTGCGATTCTAAGCCAAACAGATTGTTGCTGCTAGACTTGACTCTAATGGTGCAGAGAGCTTGTTTTATTAAGTGAACACTGTCAGTTGAGGCACTATGCTACAAGCAGGAAGGTCACGGGTTCAAGTCCCAATGAGGTCATTGAATTTTTTTTTCAATTGACTAATCCTTCCAGCCGCACTATGGCCCTGGGGTTGACTCAGCCTCTAACAGAAATGAGTACCAGGAATATTCTTGGGGGTAAAGAGCGGCCGGTGCATAGGGCTGACAACCTTGCCATCTGTGAGTCGACTGTCTAGAAAATATGGGAACCTCAACATCTCACAACCCTATGGGACTCCACAGCCTGTTACAGGGATACTTATACTTTTTACTGTCAGTTTTTCGGAGGTTGCTGCCAGTGCTTTGAGTGTGGGTATTCATGACTCCCTGCTTCCTTGGTACATATTTTGGTAGATACGGTGTAGTTGGTAGCTCCTGATCTGTAGGAATTCGAGAACGCACTTTTGGCATGATGCTGTTCACTGTCTGAAATGGCTGTCACTACAGTGAGACACCAGCATCGCTGTATTAATCCTTTTCCATCCTTTTTATTTCTAAGCTCAATTTGTACAAGTGGAATAACAGGTGAACTCAATGAAAATAACATGCACTCCTGCCATCTCTTTTTCCTGTATGGTAACTGCTAGAAGAGAAGCCAGCCACCATAAATGGCAAATGCAATTGTGATGTGCCCATACATCAGCAAAATGGTTGTAGAGATGGTGGACCGGCAGGGGAAGATTACCGGTGGAAGCCTTCCAACAGAGAACGAAGGAGTTGGACGACAAGAGAACTGAATTATAACCCGTAACCTTCCCTTCATCTGCCCAGCTTATTTCTGTCTTGGAAAGGATTTGTTCTTTCAGGATTTATGAGGAGTGCATAAAGTAGACAATTCAGCACTTTTAATGTGAGGAGTTCTGTTTTCTGGCGTATAATGTCATGTAGACAATTTTTGTCAGACTTCATGGCATCATCCAATCCCAGGAAGTAGTACTCTTAATGACCATCATTGTCATGACCTTGAATCCTGAATTTTCAATATAATTTGGATACCTCTCTGTCTTGTAAATGGATGTTGTATGTTGAAGAAACTGATTTATAGAGACATGGCAACCTGTTGTGGATGTATTTTGCTGCAGACCCTGCACTGTGTACTAATGTAGTTTATGTTTGAGTGCTTGCTTCCAGATGGGTTATTGATATATGTTTGAAATGCCTATGGCTTCTTGGCATTGTTTTGGATTGCACTGTAAGTAAATCTTGGGTAATTACAGAGAGTTTGACTTTTGACACCTAAAATTTGCCAATCTAAAAACTGTGTTGGAAATTTCAAAGGGAAATTGTTAAGGATAGAAGTTACTGAGAATACAGTTTCTGTGGATTTGTGACTTTTCTTTCTATGAAAGAAAAAAAAATAACCTCAGTAGAGTAACCTGTGGCATGCTTCAATAGCATCATCACACACACACACACACACACATACCCAGCAGGCCCAGCAGTATAACACGCAGTCACAGGAGTAAGACACAACACAAAGCACAATACACATGAAAGTAGGAAGAATACTCCGACGAGGAAGATAGGTGTGACTCGCGTACTGAAATACGACATAAGGATGACAAATCCTGAACAGTTTTAACATTTTTAATATTTAAAATTTAGCAATGTATATGACGAATATATATTTTAGTTATTTTAGTATAAAGACAACAGGGCATGCAATGCAGTAGTTCGACGTACATCGAAAAGCCCCTGAAGATGGCACTTTAGTGCCGAAACGTAGTGCAAGAGAGAAGAGTGAGGTGAATAAATGTATGCACTGTGAGACGGTCAGAATAAATCATGGTCATCACCAAGGTTTGAAGCTTTAGGTTTGTTCTGTTCTGTAGACCCTTCCAGAATAGCTTAGAGCACAGTGGATCTTATTCGCCCAGGTGTTGCGGTCCATTAACTGTCCTGGGATATGTTCAGGTTCCTACATGAATACAATTACGTTTAGTAGTCTCGCTTCTGATTTTATCCTTTGATGTGTATCCTGCCACAGCCCTAAGAAATTTCATCTCTGCTGTTCCTCATGTCTGTGGCCTCTGTTTTTTTTTTTTTTGGGGGTCAGTGTCCATGTTTCAGAACTGTACTCTAATGCAGGGGCAATCATAGTTTTTATAAAATTTAATCTCTGTTTTCCTTGCATGTCTTTCTTGTATTCAGTACTGTCCTTGTTGCCCCACATGTGGTTCAATTTACTTGGCTTTGTTTCCAGATCTCTTCTCAAAAACTGAAAAGGGGTGCACCCCCATGTGTTTTAAATGTTTACCCAGTAGGTGTATCATAACTTTTTATCTTAAATGACGTTTTCCTTTATTTTTCACTGTTGATACAGTTAAATTATATATTTATGAATAAAGAGTAAGTTTCATCAAGTACAATAATTCAATAAAAATAAAACCCTCACAAGGTTAGGCTGGTATGAGCCATCATCTGAAGGCACCCAACACTTCAAAGGGAATATTCACAAGTATGAGCTGCCAATTCTGCAGCTACTCAAGCAATTCCCAGCATTTTATGGAACCCGAAGGTTCATTACCATGTTCACAAGAGCCCTCCACTAGTCCCTATCCTGAACCAGATCAATCCACTCCATACCATCCCATCCTATCTCTCTCAGATCCATTTTAATATTGTCCACCCACCTATGCCTTGTTCTTCCCAGTGGTCTTTTTCCTTCTGGTTTTCCCACCAGTATCCTATATGCATTCATCGTCTCCTCCATTCAGGGTGTGCTAAAAAAGTGAATGCTGTTTATTTCAGTTGACACAACTTGTTTTAAAACTATTTTAGAGACAACATATGCATGTGATTACTTGTGAAGTATTTTCGTTTACATGTTGGTCGTCTTCTAGTGATGGGTGAAGCATGTGAAGGTTTTATTTCTCTTAAAAACTATTTCCCTTGATGGAACTTACTCATTATTCAAGGCTTCAAATAAAAATGATTATGTTCTATTGATCTCTACAGAGCTGTTTGTAGACTGTACACTTTCAGTAGCATCACCGAACTGACAGCAAGTAAAACCGCGGTGGGTTTAGAGTATTCTGCTCAAGGTTCTGTTCCCATTTCTGCACGATTATCTGTGTAAGTACAAAGAAGTGCAGGTGATAGTGGGCATGTCTTACCCCTATATTTATTTCCCCTGAAACCTTACCTTGCTTATTTTCCTTCCTTGTATGGGTTCCTGCATCATGGTGCTGACTCTGTACCTGTCCCAGCCGTGTGTGTCCCTGCTAATTGCTGGATAATGAAAATGAACCCATTTTGCTCTTCAGGTATCAGTCAGTGTTGTGTTATTCTTCAGGTATATAAATTCTGCAATCTACACACACAAGATGCTGAACTCACTGCAGTTTCAGTGACTCACCGATAACTTAAGTACGCAGCAGGTTTGTACATCTGTAATGCTGTATAGACTTGTATTTTGGAGGTGCTTGGTTTGAATCTCGTCTAGGATGTTGGCTATCTTGAGATTTGTTTGTGGCTTTGCGGACTCCTCCCAGGCAAGTGCTGCTGAGGTAGTACCTCGATTAGGATGTGACTGCTTCCTTCCAGGTCCTTTCCTGTCTATGTTCACAAGTTCTCCTCCAGTTGGATGCTATATGGTCACACGGAGTATGTCACTTCCGGTTCTTTACTACCAACTGTGCCATCTGCTGCTGCTCTTTGTAAGGACTGCGAACTTTGAATTATAAGAGTACTCATATATGAGTGATGCTCGTTCACATTTTGACACATCTGGGAAAGTTTTGGTGTGTGAGGGGGTGGGGGGAAGCAAAAGGCATGTCCAGTAAGACATCCTCACCAATATAAACAACAGATGAAATGGCCTGTCTGTTGTGTAAGTGCTGAATCCATTGTTCTTGTTTTGCATAGACCTTTGTTGATTTTTTCCTAAAATAAATATTTCCTGCTATTGGATTCATATTATGGTCCCTTCCTGGACTGTGAGGTGGTGCAGTCTGGTAGCTGGGAGAACAGACTGCCTGTCTCCATCTGCAGATTAGAACCCACACAAGACCTACTAATCTAGACTTGTATTTTGGAGGCGAGCAATTAAAATCTCGGCTGGGACACTAGGGCTATCCTGACAGAGTTTTCCTTCATTTTCCCCAGTTCTACCAAGCAAATTCTGGGGTAGTACCTGGATTAGACCATGACTGCTTCCTTCCAAATCCTTTTCAGTTCATGCTACGACTCACTGCTGCCTAGTGTAGATACAGGCAGCACCTCCCCACAGAGCATGAATCCTCACTGACGGTTTCCTTACAGCTGACTGTTGAGTTAAGTAGCAATTTGTGTTTCTGTACATGTTTTGCCCTGACACTGCAGTGTGTTTAGTGTTACTTGATGTGCATGCCTGTGTACCAAAAGTGTGCATATATGGTGTGCATTTTCTGTCTCACGTCTAGGCCGAAGTATGTCATCAGATCTGTTCACGACGAGGTGAAGGTGGACACACAGTGCAAGATCTGCTCTCTGTAGCCAGGAATGAGGTAAGCAGCAATGGCTGTGGCCACCTGGGATGTGGTACCAATATTTTGGGGGAACCTGTTGCATCCCAGAACACTGTACTCTTGATCTGCACCAGTGTGAGAACCTCAGAACTCTCGCATTGGCTGCTTGAAATTTAAGAGGCTTGTGTATTTGTGTTATTGTCCTGAATGTGGAACAGATTTCACACTTCTAGTTCGTGCTACACTACACTTCACTACATTCGGAACCACTGTGTCAGCAGGTGATAATTCTGTTAGCGCATGTGTTCGGTAAGTGAAGATTAGATAGATGTTTTATTGGTGGAATTATGTGGAGAATGATTTGTGAAATAAATATTTGCTCATTGTCAGGGATGCTATGCAGTCTAGATATCTGCAGTGGCTTTAAACAGCTCACACATTATCTGCAGTAAGGAGTTTATCTTAACGAATTGTTTGCAATATTTATGGAGATAATGTTTCACCTAATCCAACATTTTAAGTCTTTTTTTCCCCACTTAAGGCAGCCATTTGTACAGTGCACACTAAAAGTTTCGCATATAGTCATTAGCTTGCCCCATATTCTTAATTAGTTAAGCAACTTGCCATGAAGATGCATTGGGGATTGGAGGTACATAGCATTAGATGGAGGTGAGTTTTCACTCCATGCCCCATCCTGTTTGTTTACCCCTGAAAGAGACTCTGGTTACCGATTGGGTAGTAGGCTGTGCAGAGAAGAGGAAAATCCACGCCCCTGCTGGGAATCGAACCGTTGCTGAACCAGCAGAGTTGTTGGGCCTTGTATCATGTCATGTCTAGACACAACCAAAACGAGCAGTTAGTTCAGGCCTGTTTTACATTGTGGGACTGTCCTGTCACCTGATCACGTGTCGATGCTGCAACTGTTGACTGTCATGTGATAGCATGATTGATGAACTGGGAAATATGCGGAAGTAGGCATGACTTAATGAATGGAGGTATTGAGTCAGACCAAGAAAACCTTCAGTCACAATAGCTGGTGTCCTTGCCGAGACTTGAATCATAGAGTGATCCTGCGCAAATGCTGCTCGGTATTGCGTTTTCGAAGATAGAAGAACCATATTTATTTGTGGTTGTATTAGGCTGCAACAGAATTTGGACTTTTTATATGTGAGGAAGGGAAGTTGATATGATGGACCCAGTGCGTACATGAGAGGATAACGGATGTTATATAGGTAATTTGTGGGGATATGAATTGAGTTTAATTGCCGAAGAATATAATACTGTGATAGATCTTTTGTCGTAGAGGTGATGAACGTGATACTTTCAGTAGCCAGCCAGATGAAGAGTAATGAAGCGGCCGTGGTATATCATCAAGATGCTATCCCAGCATATTCCACGAGAGAGAGGATAACCAGTAAAACCCTCAGTCAAGGTAGTGGAGATCGGACCCGACCGTCACGCCGACATGCGCAATGTACGAGTATTGGTTCCAGCAGCAGAATAGTTTGATCCGTTTCTGTGGGTGCAGAAGCAGCGTGCCATAATGTAGAGATAAATATCTTAATTGAAAAACTATCAGAAATGAATGTACCAAAGCCCACAGCGTTACTTCAGAAAGCATCAGACTCGACTCTATTGACTTGACCAGAAGAGCTACACGTGGCTTGTCTCTGCACAAAAGCGTTAAACGAATGTGCTAAGTGTTAACAATTTGCAGACAACGTGGCTACACCGCGGATACAAGCCCAGATGAAGCTCTACCTAAACTAGGAAACTACCAGAGAGTTGAGTCGGTATCTCACTGACAGCGATCACAATTAGCTCGTGAAACATATACATTGTGCATATTCAAGAACAAGAGATCCCGAATAGAAAAATGGGCGGGCGATTAATATCAATAGCAAGAAGACTACGCCTGAAAAAATTCCTACACCTCGAAACCGAGTGGAAGCTATTAGGCAGAAGTGCACCAAACCTATGACAATTTGGTTGCATCCGAACCACAGGGATGGGAGCGGACACTGCGATATTCCTGCGGTTATGTACAGCTCCATTCTGGTCACGCATCGAATGCGGATTTTTTCGGTTTCATTCCCTAAGTAAAGGTCTGATGGATATGTGAGGACAGGCAAGAATGTTATGCTAGCAGAAGCAAAAATACCTCCAGTAACATCCCTAGGCAGCAGTTTTGCAACCAGAGCTCCGAGCAACTCTGATAATTGCGACAAATGGCAAGGGTTCTAGAGGACCTTGGGTCTACACTTGCTACCCAGACGTAGAACCGGTTGGCCAGTTGGTGGAAAAGGACGTCACACTTTTCGAATGTAGTTTTCCCTCTCAAACTCTGTTGGCTACGGGAAGCTTTTCCCACAAGGAGGGGGAAGAAGCCAAGGCAAGCCCCTCCGGCAGCAGCCGACTCAACGGAAAAGTGTAACCGGGAATTTGTGGGCTTCTCGTGTGTGACAGCACCAGGAGAAATTAGGCATCCGTATCGGACTACAAAGCTTGCGTAAGTGTTGGCCGCAGAGCAAACTAGAGATAATTAGTGCATCCCCAGTAGAATCAGTCTACATATGTTCCTACAGGAGAGATCTCTAACTAAAGAGCATTTAGTATTAATCCCGAAAGTAAAAGAAAAACATTGGCATTGAAGAAAGAAAAGGACATTAAATGTGTATGGATCCAGCACACATGGGCATTGTCCTCAGTAAAATAGTTGCGTCGGCGAGGGAGTGTTTTCGGAACGGCGAAGTTCAGTAGCTGATTGCCGTCACAGACTGAGTAGCCGCCCAGGAGTGGTACAGAGAGGCAGGACAATAGAAAGGAAGCGAGTACTTTGAGAACTACCAAAACAACGGAACACCTTGGTTCCAGAGATTCAAGTTTCGAAGAAAATCTATCCTCTGAATAAATAGAACAAGAAGTGGCTATTATTGTCTAAAAGAGTATTTTAATAGATTTAATACTTTTAATACAGAAATGTGTGAATGTGGCGAAGCTGAAGGAACTTTAAACCACATCTTATGAGTGTAAATTATTCAAGGAATTCACAGTTGATATGATAGGTGATTTAATATTTGCAGTGTTGTATCGAAGCCATGCTGCACTGTACGTTGCCGGAAGCAGCTATCCCAGGAGCTCGATATATCAATAAACAAAACAGAGGTCCGGGTTCGATTCCCGGCGCTACCAGATTTTTTCTGAGAAGTAGTGGGTTTAGAACGGGGTCCACTCAGCCGCGTCATGATAATTAAGGAGCTATTTCAAGGAAATAGCAGCTCTGGTCTAGAAAACCGAAATTAACGGCCGTGGAGATCCGTCGCGCTGACCACGCGGCACTCTATCCGCCAAAGTTGGCACTAACTTCGCCGACAAGCGGCGGTCGCTCGGTCGCTCGGCGATATGTCAATATGAGAACAAAATTTGGTCGTTATTGCGATAAGCCCAACCAGACGTTTTATGTTAAAACGGAATTAGTGTATAGTTATTTTAAGGGTAGTTAAAAGTTAAAGCTTTATGCAAGAGCAGCTGCTGGCAAGATGCGCTTTTCATTTCTTCAAGAAAAGCTGACTTGTCCGATGATAATTGAAACATTTTGTCGCCCTCTGATGTCACGTTGAGGTACGTGGGCGCGAAAGAGGACCCGTTCATTTAGCACTTTGTTGTCTCGTTAGCATGCAATTGTCTCTGTATGAGGACGGGATGCGAAGTGTTTTGTTCTTGTCGATGCATGGCTCGCTTGGTCTGTTAGGTTGGACATAGCTATAGCACATACGGCATAGAAATGCAGATTACTTTATGGTGCTTTGGTGAGACCATTGTTGTTAGATTTGAGACGCGTTTATGCAACAGCCGTACACGCCTGTCGTGTCGTGAAATGAGACCTCGGGGCGTTTTCTTCCGACGTAACTAGAATTCAACATAACTATAACACAAATGAACAAGTCGTTTCACAGTCGCTCCTTTCGTATTAACTACTCACTAGAATGTCAAAGAATATTCCTATGCAGTGTTTTACACAAGACGTTAGTGCCCGACAAATAACACGAAACAACCAGTAGAGCAAACACTAACAACTCAGTTCACAGCATTACGGCACGTGTCTGCCCCTCGTGCTCAATATCCCGGAAGCTGAGAATGAAACCACGTAAGCATGAATAGAACAATTTGTTCGTTTTAGGAAGAAACGCTCTGAAGTGTAGTTAATTTTGCTGTTACAAGCATGGGTTCTAGTCTAAGTCAATTTCTTTTCCGTGTATTTAAGACTTCGGGCCTCTGTCAGCCATGAGCGTACAGTATTTTCATAGTGGTCATTGCACCAGAACGTACTCTGAAGGTCACAAAGCAATGTGTGTGTGAGTGAGTTCAAGAACTTAAGAGACAATTACTGAAGTCGCACTTACTAACGAGAAGATTGGGGAGGTACACAGTGGACACTTGTCAAGGATGCGGGGCGCCGACATCCTCGTGTTTCAGATAGCTTCTGAACTACCTGTACTTTCGGGGTTGTCTTCTTTTAGAATAATTGAATATAGTAAAAGGCTATGATGAACTCTTCACCACTGTTTGCTGATGCTTATTGAAACTGGCGGGAAGTCAAAACAATGTACGGAACGAGTAACCCGTACCTTTCAAGGTTTTCCTATTATTACACACACACTCGGAAATTAAATGTACTCCCCCCCCCCCTGCACAATCTGTTTATATGCCTCGTATGGTTCTCACAATACACAGCGGCAATTATTTCCGTAAACAGCATTTGTTATGGAGATGCCGTGTTTCCTGTGAGGTGCGAACTGACTATCTAAATGTTATGAACGTCGCGCTTCAAAGGTTTAACCGTTGATGCGAAGGAAATGTAGGTGGAATTAAAGCGTTATTTTTTTTGCCGCGTTTTAAAAGAAAATGCGCCTATTCGCTTCGCATGGAACAGCTCGAGAAGTGATGAAAATGATTTTCATGAAATCTACTGGACAGATGTGTCGACACGTTTGCATGAAAGGGCCTCCTACGCTAAATCTTTATCCGAGTGCAATTTGCAGAGAAGAAAGAAACGCGCGTTTCATTCTGCAATGTTCTTCGCGTAAGCCGAGAACCTTTGGACTGATTCTCATCAAATTTATTACTGAGGCCCGCCTCGCCTGTTTTGATGTATTTACGGGGCCACCAGAAGCTGTCGTTCGCGTGTTGAGAAATGAAAGGCAGCGCCAGTCAGAACTGCTGCGCACTGAGTTGCGGTGGAATCCCCGAGTAAGGTTGCGCGCTAGCTTTGTGACGTACTTCTAAGCGGAATTCCCCCTCTTTAAGGAGAATCTACTGCGGAAGTCGGTTGCGGTAATATTTTATTCAGGTTCCTTCGCCTTTTACGCAAATTGTAATTGTGCGTGTTCTGCGAGGGTGTCCAAATCCCTATTTGATTGTTGTGGCACGTAACTACTATTATCATATTTAGTACAATATATATAGCAATCTAAGTATCCGGTTTATTCCCACGGACCTAATAGAGAGCACTAAACAATGTGAAATTTATCCCGTTCTCTTACCAGTATGCACGGTAACCATGGCTGTTAGAGCGATGTGCAATTGTTATAGAGTTGGAATCCTTCGTGTTTCTGTTCATTCGTTATTCTGTCAAAGCCTCCCGCTATGTGTGTATGTATGTATGTATGGGCTAGGGATCGGCTGCTCCTGGCTGTTCTGCTGACGATGGTACCTGCCTACTGAGCCTCTTACAGGCCTGCGGGTGTCGCAGAGCCTAAGCAGAAGGCAGTTGCCGGCTTCCAGATCAAGTCATGTGGGTACAGAAGTGGTACTGGGGCGGATTTTCTCGGAGTACTTACGATTTCAACACAGACCGACCGCCTCACGTTCATTAATCATGGAAATTGCGTAGTGTGGACACTGGCAGCGTCATTAAATAATCATTATCCAGGCAGCTCTGACAATCTGTGTTCAGTATGTATTGTCACGTGTATGAGTGACCGTAGACGGGTTTTGGATTTACTGAACTCTTACAGATCCGTGACTACAAGTAATTAACAACACTTTCACTAATTCACACACTTAAGTCATCTCAGCCTGCTGTGTCTCCACTAGCCGTTGTTTGTCCCTCGCCTCCGCTGCCAGCTTCTAACAGCAACACTTCACAACAACGGAACCCCCGTAAGTCTTCTGACTCACGCATTCGCTAACTTGTCCTGCTTATTTCGGCACGGACTGCACAGAAGACACCGTTCGTCTGTTGCTCTGCAATTGTTACGGTTCCAACGTGGTCGATACTCAGCCATCGCCTAGCAACGGCCGTTGTTTGCAGAGCCGTTACTTAGCAGCGGCTGTTGTGTAGCTGCTTATTTCACTGTCGCTGCCCAGCAACGGATCTGCATGCCACAGTATTGTCTTCCGTGTTGTGACGCCGTATAGTTCGGAGAGAGACCGACGTTTCGGTAGAATATCGCCTTCATATTCAGCAGAATTCTATAGGCGTTTTCCACCGGTTGAAACTTCGGGTGAACTGGAAACACGTAGACGAGTGCGCTGCCGTCTGCTTGAAGCAGACTCCCCCTTCCTGACGTCGCCCGCGTGGATCTTGCGCTGTGCAAGACACGGCAGAGCAGGAGGACACACACAGCACACGGCCGTCGCAGTTCCTGGAAACTGTACTGAGCTGTCCGTCAAGACTGCCTTGTTCGGTGTGTCAGTTAGACAACAGACTGAATGGACAAGGAATCGAGGTTCGCTTCGAGGCCTACCTAGTCTCCTAGGGGCAGTTTCCCATGCGGGTAAAGCAGACGGTGCGTGAAACTGAAGGCTCCTCTTGTTCTGGCCTTATGCTAATTGAGCGAAGGGATTTCCGTTACCATACTCGTCGTTAAGAACATCTTCACTGTTGGCTTCTTAGGCACATAGCATTGTTACAGACAGACAGGCTTTCTGCCTGCGGCTGCCTGCTTCCAGTCTCCTTGTATTCGCATTTATTTGAAGTAAGGACCGATTCTCTGTGGGGCTGGGTGGCCCGTTTGACTTCAACGGGCTGCAGCTCGTACCGATACTGGGGCTCAGAAGTATGTTGCTCTTATTTGCAGCTCTCTCTCTGCCACCCTGAGGATGGAGGCAGCATGTGCCTCCGATACGTTGGTGAACTCCTACAAGATTTTAACCACTGCGAGAACCACAAATCCATTGTTTCAGTATTCCGAGCAGTCCTCAGGGGACAGAGCGGGGAATTCCCTGCAGACTCGGACGCGCTTGCTGTATGAAACGGCCGGGCCCAGCGCTGTTGAGTCACAGAACCGGTTGCGAACCTATGGCCATCCCCCCCCGTGTTACTGCAGGTCAGACCTTGCGCAACAGTTCGCTCGAAGCCTTCACCCGACAGGTTGTGGCATCACAGTGTGGTTGGTCATCTGACGGAGCAGGATTCGCGACAGAAGAGGCCGCAGTTCGGTAAGTATTGTTTGGTTCTGCCGGTGAAAGAAAATGCCTTTTTGATCCCTGTCTGAGGCAGCTCTGCGTGTAGTGTGTCCTGCAGGTCTGGCGATCTCGTTCTGACTTCCTGACGAAGTGAGCCACTTCATGCACTCCCAGAGATGTTTAGACACTTTATCTAACTGCATGGAGCAGCCCCTTCTTGAGAAGCTGACAGTGACTCACCCCGCCTCGTATGCAGCACTGGGCTCTCCTGAGCCAGATGAATCCATTTCACACCCTGTTTATTTTATGCGTGTTTTAACGTTGTTATCCAATCTACTTCAAGGTCTTCCAAACAGTCTCTTCCCTTAATTTTTTATGGAATTTCAGGGAGTTTTACCACTAGCATAGTGGCCCCCCCTCATCCCAGCCAGCGCCACATTTACACGCACAAGATGTGCCCCCACATCCGTTATCAGTACTTAAAATTGTAAGAACCTTTTTTAGCCTCTTTCCTTATTTTAAAAAAATGGAAGCAGGCTTATGCGATCTCCGTGCCATCTGTGTGTCTGTGCCCCCCCCCCATGAACTTTAGAATACCTGTACCAATCTGTATGAAACTTGGTACTGCATATCATGGCAGCTGGGCCTATCTCAACAGCGTACTTCATAAACCCCTGTCATCAGTCTGTGTGTGTCGTTGCTAGGCAGCGTCTCGGCAAAAACGTTACCGCTGCAACGAAAAATTGGAGGAGTCGTTTTATATGTGGTCCCTGTCCTATCATAGGCAAGTAGACAATTCATTCGTCCCAGATCTTTTCACTTAATATTGATTTTACTTGAGAAAAGTCACGACCTTTGCGCAGTACAAACGCGCTTGACTAATGCTGCCAGTAACAAGAACCGGCAGATGCTTGTGGACATTGGCATTCAAAGGTACGCAGATATGAATTAAATTAATCCATTGAAGCGTGACGTTTATCTAAATAGTACTAAAAATTCGGATCTTGCCTCAAAGAAAACATTTCTCTTTTCCATAGCAACGGGCAGCCGGTTAATGCTGTTTGGGGAAACAGTCGCTGTTTACTGTGAGAGCCATACGGAACACACAGACACACAGATACACTGTGCAGTTTTCGAATTTCAAATTAGGCGCTGCGTTTAAGTACCAATTTGCTTCGAATGATTGATATTTGCAGTTACATTTTGGCTGTCTGAAGGCAAACCCCCCCACCCCGGCAAGATACTTTAGACGCCCAGACGCGAACCCCTGCCGCCGTACTTTGTGCGGACATCACCGATTTATTATTTTCGAGTTTCGTGATGGGAGACACATTAATGAACACCTTGCGCGTGTGTGTGTGCACCCTGTATTTTGGGAACCGTGTCGAAGGATTCTTCTGTCTCATGACATCAGCGGCATTGAGGAAAACATGTCTACCTTCAGGGTCACTGTGGCTGCATGAAAGCGGTCAGCGATGTGTTACCGCCTGCCGCCGTTTGGAGGAGTGTTCGCAAAGATACGTTGCAGAATTGCGCTGGTTCAGCCATGTCTGTCTGTCTGTCTGTCTGTCTGTCTGTCCGCGTGTAACAGCCTCTGAAGTTTGTTATCCGCGAGTTTTACGAAATCTGTTGACACTTTCCAGTTTTTTGTTAAAATCTGACCAAAAAAACGGGCACTTTACCTAAGGACTAACAAATATTTATAGGGGCGAAAAATGTTTCTAAATAATGTTTGCGGAGAAGAATGGAACACACATGTTGAGTTCACGTTTGTCCGAGACTGCAGCGAGCAGAATCGCTACGGGCGTTACGTTCCGTGGCTTGTGAGTGCCCTAAGCATATCTTCCCGGGAAGTTCCTCTCAACATTTGATCTGTTCCCTTGCGTCACATGACATCAACCAACTTCCGTTGACGGCTGATGATTTTGGTGCAGTTTCAGAATGAAGTTGATAATTCGTCTCGGATGTGACGCCATGTGCTCTGGTAGGAATTTATCCACATTTCAGAGGAACGCAAGGTCTCCGAAGCAAAGATCGGTGCTCGGTTTTACTTGTAGATCCCCGAATATGAAGGCATTCCTTCACTGGCCTGAGAACCCCAAGTTCAGCGAGTTAGTCAGTGGTTCAGTGCAGCAACTTCCGGTGCTTGGATCCGTCATGAGTAGGTACCCGTGTTTATCGCAAGGCTGTTCCACGAATATTTTAGCACTGTACCCCGTTAAACGGCCCTGATTTTTGTTAAGGACAGTTCTGGGTAGCTGACGTCATGGCGGAGTCTTCACCTCGCGCAAAGCAGTGAAGTGAGTAAAGGTATCCCTGTAAGGGGCCCCATACATGTACGAGTCCGGCTGGGCGAGCTTGACTTGGGAGCCGGGCTCGGAAGAATTTCACCACATCTTTCCCAAATGATGCCCGGATACTGCCACTTGTTTCAAGCGAACTGCACGAGTTCGAATGCTCTGTGCTGCGAACCTGCCGCAGAACCGGCAATTCACGGTACTCATCTAAAAGCCGCGTGAATGTTTTGTTACACATGGAAGCCGACACGGTTGCAACTCGTCACACTGCCTGTTCGTATGGCGTGTACATACGCGAGTCTGACTCGGGACTGCCCACACACGTACGAACCAATAGCTAGCCGTCGCCGAGCCGAGTCCCACCGAAGGCCCTGGCGAGCCCCGCCGGACTCTGCCCAGCCCGGATCGTGGTGACCCACACACGGACGAGTTTGGCTCATTTGAACCCGAGCCAGACTCGTACGTGTATGGTCCCTCAACAGGCTGTGGAGGCCCATAAGGTTGTGAGATGTTCAGGTTCCCACATTTTCTAGACAGATTGCGGCAAGGTTGTCAGCCTTACGCACCGGCCGCCCTTTATCCACAAGAATATTCCTGGTACTCATTTCTGTTAAGAGGCTGAGTCGACCCCAGGGCCATAGTGCTGCTGGAAGGATTAGGTCAATTGAAAAAATCCAGTTACCTCATCGGGAGGTGAACCCGCGACCTTCCGGCTTGTAGCATAGTGCCTCAACCAACTACGCGAGTAACGTCTGTAATCTGAGTGGAGCTGCGAAGAACGCGCGTGAATCCCAGCTGACAGATCTCTTCAGGTAGGGTCAGCTTGTTTGTAATTCTAAACCCAGTTTCCCATCAGCTGGTCGCTACAGCAGAATGTAGCATGAAAATATTAACCAAGACAAGTTTGCTATTTTTTTTAATTCGCTTAGGGCGGGGTGGAGTCGAGCTGGGTCCACTCGGCACGGCGGCCACTGATTGGTCTATTGTACCTGCCTCGGGTGATTATGATGATGGAGAATTTGGTGGAATGAAGATTTGCAGGGGAAACCGAAGTACTCGGAGAAAACTTGCACCAGTCCCACTTCGTCCACTACAAACCCCACATGACCTGACCTGGGCTCGAAACCGGGCAGCCGCGGTGGGAAGCCGGCGACTAAACCACCTGAGCTATGGCAGGCCTATTATCCGGATTAGTGAAGCAAAAGGTAGCCCTAAAAGACACAGAACACTAAGAACTCAAATAAAATGGGGAATTTAATGATACCAGTAGTGCTGATGGAAGCAGATAACAGAGTGTCATGTAGAGCCCTCATTAGAAACTACAGACAGACAATACATGTATCCACCGATAGAAGGCTCAGAAGCTGTACTTGTTTCTGAGCGTAATGATGCAGGTCTGAACAGACAGGTGGCTCATCTGCCTGCCTAAATGTCACGTGGCTTCTAAAGCATGCACTCAACTGTGAACGGCGTTTCTCATGTAGCGATCCGGATTAGCGAGGGTTTCCTGTAAACGCATTTTTGAACTCCGTCGAGGGGCGGGCTGCGTTAGCGTCTGACATGTCTTGAGCAAACGTGGCGTCAGGTTCAGTGCAGCTTTATTAAAAATCGTACATAGATTCTCTCAAAAGTCTTCAGTGTTCTTTGACTGCGCGGGCTAGCATAGCCGTAACTCTGTAGACCTATATTCGGGAAGATCTTGGTTTGAATTCCGGCTGGGGTCGCGACTATCCTGACCCGGGGGGGGGGGTTATTGTAAGTTCCTGGAGGCTCTCTTCCGAATCGTTCTCAAGTCATTACTGGGCAGAGCCTCCCACTCGACCCTGTGCAGTACTGAAGACATCATGAAGTAATCCACAAAACAAACAAGTTAGTCACACCCGTTTAGCACGTTTCTATGGATCGTTGCCTGAGTCACTTCAATTACCATAAGTCTGTTTAATTTCCAAACATTTAGGCACGTTACACTGGGGCATGCCTAGGGCGAGGGACTGGCTTCACTCCATGGAGCTGAGCCCTTCCTGAGAAGCCGCCAGTCGCTCAGCTACTCAAGAACTTCCCAACATTTTATGGAACCCGAAGGTTTATTACCGTGTTCACAATAATCCGCCACTGGTCCCTGTCCTAAACGAGATCAATCCAGTCCACACCAACCTAGCCTCTCTTTCTAAGATCCATTTTAATATTATCCACCCGCCTACGTGTCCGTTTTCCTTAGCGTAGGTCGTTTATCCAAAGAATGCGGCCAAGTGCGAGGTCCTTCGTGACATTTCGTAACAAGCGTTTCTTTTTACTGTGAGGAGCAAAGTGGAGGACCACACCTTGTCGGCTGTCCGCAGCTACCCTCCGTAACTGGAGGCCGCTTCCTCCATCCACAACCTGAGGACGTGCCATGACGCGGAGACCCACTTAACTTTCGCGTCGACTGGGCAGACTACACGCCTGTTTTGGATTCGATTATTATGACTGAGGATCTTCATTGTTTTCCTCAGTCCATGAAGGAAAGTGGTACCTGAAGTTACGCCTGGACCCTTTCCTTTCGCATTCAGCTTCGTGCTGTACCGATAAGTGGGTGAAGGTGAAGCAGTCGCGGATGAGGTGTACACAGCGCTTGCGTAACCCTCACCGATTCCGAGAAAACCGCCGGCGACGAACAGCGCCTGTTTTCCAAGCTTCCGTCGTTCACTTGACGCGTCGCATAGACCTGGACCCAGCCACCTACCAGACTGTACGGTGAGTTAGCATACAAATGAAGATGGACTGAATTCGTGAGAAATCTAAACTCGTGTGTATGAATTGGCAGAACTTAAGCCACCGTGTGGACTGGGCCACGTCAGCCACAGTGACTGGCTACGGACCAGACGACCGCGGTTCGATTCCTGACAGGCTCTGGGTTCCACTCAGCCTCCTGTTTCTGTCTGAAACACCTCTGAGGGAACGTCAAACTTCGCGGGAAAGTGTCCTGTGTGACCGTCGATGTCGCCACTGCAGCGATTTTTATTCCCATCTTATTGTCACATGGTATGAAGTGTGCGACTGTAGACGGGGTTTCCGATAATTCGATTTATTGACCATTTAAGGATCATAACTACAAGGAATTCCACACTTTACAATTGACTGGAGCACACCGTTTAGTGTCCTTGGTCAGTTGCTAGAAGTTTACTGGTAACGGCTTCTAACAATGGCTGTGTCTCTGCTTCCGGGCTCACGTCCTGTCAGAACGGCGGCTTCCTTCCAGCTGAACTATTCTTGCTTCAGACTTTCGTACAAAACTGACTTGGTTTGTCTGCCTCCGAGGCTTATGTTACGACCGACGCTCAGTCGGCCAGCCTGTCTCTTGCAGGACAGCACCCGTCTGGGGCTTACGGCCAGATTTGTATTACTGTCAGTTCCGGGTTTGTTGATTTGGGGGGGGGGGAGTTGCATTCAACGAACGACCAAAAGGATTACCTGTTTTATTGCCCGACGCAAAAGTTGCAAGCATCAGAAATATTTTAGGTGATGCTGTAACCACTGTAGGCCCAGTTATCACCTGAAAGTAGCAATGGAAATTGTTAGCAAGCAGAGTGGGACCCTGTTCACACGCAGACGAGTTCAGAGCCTAATGTGAACTGTTGCAGTTCGCACGTGTTCGGATGAGTGAGTTCGCGTTCGGATGAGCGAAATTTCGTAAAGTGAGGACTGCCTATATTTAGGTCTTTGAAATTCAACGAAGCTTAGGACCTGGCCATGTCTGAAACCGCCACTGAATGGGAGCGCCATTTTTGTGATCACATTTTCATAACGAAACGTGATTCTTTGATCTCTACGAGTAATTCAAACCATGACAACTCACATATTCGTATTTTGACATAGATTAGCAGAGTTCAGTCTTAATATTCTAAGCAAACGAAATGATTTCACATGACCTTGGTCTATATTTGCCTGCAGCATTCATTTCATGTTCCGTGATACATGTCTTCTGCCTTCATCTGTGCAGATCCAGAAACCCAGTACGTGGTGGATAGGCGTTCCCAGACGGATTTTGCATCTCATGTCCGCCATTATCTGTCTGCACGTATATCGGGCATTTACACGAAGTCCTTATGTGCACACACCGTGCTAAATATTTATCTTATCTGCATTTTAGTAACATCCAACACGGTTTATGACCTTTCCTTATCATGTAGATGTGCTAGTTTTAATTTTAAGTACAAATGTCAAAGAAATGCCCAGCGTTTCAATGCATGAGAGTAATTTTCAAATAATTTATAAGCTATAAACACAGGAACACAGGTGTTTGTGGAAATATTTCAGATAAGAGAGAGCGACGGGAGATAGGAAAAAATTTCATAACGAGGAGCTTCATAATTTATACATGTCAGTTATTATAAGAAAGATCAAATCAAGGAGAATGAGATGGGTTCGGTGTGTAGTACGCATAGGGCAGATGAGAGATGCATAGAACAGTTTAGCAGGAAGAATTAAGAGGCTGCCTTGGGGACCTAGACGCTGGGTAGAAGGACGATTTCATCGATGTGGCCAGTGGCTGTGCCCTCTGGAACACGGTGACGGTCCGCCAGGAAGTAAATTTCTTGACCAGGTGAAAGAATATCAGCTTCTCAAGAACTCCTCTACTCCATGGAGTTTTATAGTTGTCGGGTTATGATCCGGGCCTCCTCCTGAAAGGACCACCTCGAGATGGGATGTGGAGGGTTTTCGAGTACGTGTGACGTATTTTGACACGATCAGTTGACGTGTCAGTCGCTTGCCGAATGCCGACTTGGTCCTCAAGAATAATGAGGTGCCGTCTGCAAATGGCAGTAGTCCTTACACGTCACGTGATCATCATTCACAAATGCCGTCGAGGAATGGGCGTAGAAACGTATGATCTTGTATGTAATCCTGTTCATCACCATGTGATCATCATTAACAACTGTCATGTCTCCGGCTGCAGAAATGTGTAATCGTGCAGTAAAGCCATACACCCCCAACAATGGCAGGTAAACAGACTGCGTCAAGCCAGCCAAGGCTTCTGATTGGAGCTCTTTGCTGCAACCTCCTGCGTCGCCCTATAAGAGTAGGTGTTTTGCTGCCAGGCCGACAGGCCAACCAGCAGCGCAACATTCCAAGGTACGAATGTCTTGTTATTATTAAGTTATATTGCTAGTCGCCTTGTAGCTGTAAAGTCTCCCTACCTCCGCTTCATGTGATAAACGAGGTAACGGCGATCGAGTCCTGCTTGTATAAGCACTACATTACATGGCACAATGAACTGTTGTGTTGACACAGGCTCCGTCAGGACGGTCAGGACTTTCTCCGAAGGGTAAGGGGGGCAGGTAGACAATTTGCCTACGGACATGATGTTTAGTGGTCGCCTTGGAGTGGTAAGGATAGAAAAAATAGTTCTTTGAATAATTGTAATTTTCGGTACTAATATTGGCTAATTGCCTTTTCCTTAAATTTCGATTCCCCCCCCCCTTCAGAATCCAGGTGTAGGGGCAGGTGCCTGGCCTTTAACAGACTTGGGGGTTTCTCCAAACTCTTCTGCTGCCCTAATTCCCCTGTTGCTTTCTCCTGAACTTTGAGTAAGCGTGAGCTTTCACATTTGCGCAGAAGTTGAGAAGGCGCGGTTGATATGTAGGCCATCTAGTGCAGCTGATGCGGGCTTCAGTAACAGTGCAGTGTTACAGCATGGGTTCTAGGTGCAGCTTGTGTCACATGTTGTAATCATCTGGTTTGTGCCACCATGTAGACTGGTAGGTAGGTATAAAATTCTACTCTGAAGATGGAGGAAATTAGTTCCTCTGAAACCATAGTACCCATCGACTAAGCTAAATGGTGCCTTTTCTTGTGGAGTTATTTTATGTAATTACCAGTAGCTACATTACGTAATGTCAAATGGTGGGGTGCTAGGCAACGGCTCGCTAAGCACGTTTCCTAGGTAAAGCAGGCAACTATAGAACTTCGGTTACTAGGGTTTTGATACACGCAGTGACTGGAATCCGATATCCACGGCAACAAACCCTTCGAAGAACACCAACGGGTAAGAACGCATTAACTGTACTGTTGGAAGAGGTGACTTCTGCACGGTTTGCCGAAACATTATAACAGGGGAGTTTGCCGCATGAATTGATTAAATTCATGATAGAGCATGATCCGCTGTGCTGTATACATATACGTACATTTAATTACATGTAAAATGTAAATTGCACATACTGGCAACAGACTTATTACTGCTCACTGTTACTCTGGCAAGCGACAGACCCGTCCTCTCGTCAGAGAGCGCCTCACATCAACAAACGTACAACTGTCTGACAGTAATAAAGATCTGGTCTTAAGCCCCAGATGGGTGCCTTATTCCAAGACAGACTGGCCAACATAACTTTGCAGAATTACAGAATTACTTAATTACGGACTTGAATTAAGGAGCACCCAAGAGTTGAAGTGTTGACGGCTTTCCTTTATGTGTTATTGTTGCAGTAATCTTTTGAAGTGGTATAATTATTGCAGTTACGACTGGTGACTGCCCAAGAAATTGATTCGTCTAATCCAAAACCCATTGATACGTGGCAATATGAAAGAATCAGGAAGGAAACGATCGTGCCCTAATCGAGGCAATTGCCTGGAGGAGGTGAGGAAACCGTGGGGGTACATTGTCTGGGAAAGGAGCCCCTGGCAAATGTAAGGCTGTAGCGTTACCACTCTGCTAACCTGCACTGTTAACTGGCCTTCATATCCCTGAAGATGACACTGCGATTCTCCGCGGCCATCAGCTGTTGCGTGTGCTGGAGGCCTGACAAGTCTAAGTTGCCATTCCTCCTGTTAGTCATTTCTTTTTCAAGTTGAACTTGTTAGAGGCAGTTATTGTTATGTAATTATGAATTTAGCATTCTCTTTAGAAGACACATGTCCAGTGCATGCAGCAAGCACGAGGAAGATAAGAGAAAACACCAATTGTCATACCTAGGTGTAGACAGGATGATAATATAACGTGTCGGCTGTGCGACGCAACACGAATAAATCATGTGGGTCTTCGGATCAGAACGAATTCTTTTATTGGACGCTTATTTGTACACACACTCGTACAGCGATTCGCACAGAGCGCCATTGCACCGTCAGCACACTCTGGAACTCTTCTGCCGAGTCTGAGCACAGCCTGCCTCTGTCTCGCAAGAGTCGAGTGCAAGACTCAGAATCTCTGCTGAGATTTCACTCGCAATATCACGTGATACTGAACTCTCAGAGTCAAAGTCACATTGCGCCTGACGGTCAGTCACTTAAGTCTTAGTGTCGAGCCCCATCTGGGGCCCATGACCAGATATTTATTGACTGTTTCGGTCTTGTCTTCTGTGGAGCGCCCTCTCTGAGGAGAGGACGGGTCTGTCTTTTGTACATGCTGCTGGCTTTGCCAGCGCAGTCTTTCTCGGGTCCGAGTCCCTTGGTACTCGCGACCATATTTTACTGTCTCAGATTTGAGACTTCCCTTTTCGTCGCCTCCTACGACTCTCAGGGACACGGTGGAGGTATTCGACCCCGCCTCCACACGGAACGAACTCTCGCCAGAGCTACACTATTATATGTATATCCAGCGTTCGGACGGGATAGGGAATACCTCATCGATGGGTTAATTTCATCCGTTGTTACGCAACGAACAGTCCGTTGCTTAGGACACTCTGTAGAAGTGTTTGGTTTCATCCGTTGTTACGGATATTCCCACGCAACGGTCTGTTGGTATTCGATTCGTCGCTGTGGGAACTCGACGCTTTCCATGTATTCGTTGTTGCCGAAGTATGCGTTCCCATTGCAGCCGTTGCGCAGCGATGGACTCCTATAGCACTTCACATATGTTACATATACACATATAAGGTGGTTGAGAACTGGATACAGTTGTGTAGGGATAATGACGTGTAGTGGCCTCTTGTGAACATGGTAATGAACTTTTGGGTTTTATAAAGGGCTGAGGATTTCATAAGTAGCCGAACGACTGTTAGTTTCTAATAGTAACGGTAAAGTGGTCCCTGTGCTTATCTAATTAAGCACTGTGCCATGAAGGCGTATGGGTGAGTGGATGTATAGACCCACGTTTTCTTGACATCAGCACTAGTTCGAGGTGAGTTGTCAGCTTCACGACACGGCTGATTTACCCCAGAGGAAAGAGCACTCGGTACCAATTGGATAGGAGGCTGGGTGGACCCCAAATCTGGTCTGGATGACACGGAGAAATGAAAATTCATGCACGCACCGGGACTCGAACTCAAACCCCTTGGTCGTTCATCCATATCGACAGTGCTGTCCCGGCTCTCCAACTTTTCATAGTAATTTATTCTTATTACAGGAGCTCCGCTTTGTTTTGAAATATTGCTTCGTGACATTCACATAGTTAGGCTGAACAAGTTGACCCCAGCGGTGACTGGGGGCTTCAGACAGCCTTGGCTGAGGTTCCTCTTATGGATTTCCTGAGTCCATACAGACAAATTCCAGGATAGAACCTTAAATTCTGGCACAAGTGCTTCCTTCCATAGAAGGTGAACATGTCCCCGTGCTTAACTAAGTAATCACAACACCATGAAGGCGTATCGGGGAGTGGATGTATAGATCCACATTTTCTTGACCTCGGCGCTAGCTGGAAGTGAATGCTTCATTCCATACTTTTCCCAATCCATTATCCGCCAATTGTGCAGTTATTTGACGCTTTGCACCTCAAGTTACTGACAGCAATGTTAAGCAAGACACAAATGGCTCAGGAAACTTTTCAATTTTTTATGGAATTTTACCTGGACTTCATCCATTGCGCGGTTTAAAGTATGAAATTGTTCTTCGAATGAAGGTTAGCTCTGTCTCATAGGCTCAACTGAGTAGAGTTCTGGCTTTGTGTTTGGCCTGAGGGCAGAGTGAAAACTAGTCTTTCAAACAGTATTTTTTAGAATTTTGTATTTTAAATAGGAAGGTGGATAATGCGCAACCAAGAGTACTGAATCAGGCAAAGGAACTAGGTTCTCTTAACATAAATAAGACTGAAGATGCATCATGCCATGACCTAGTGTAGGCATGTCTCATTACAGTGGTTAGTATAAAACTGGTGAAGGTTACTTATTGTTGTCACAGTCCCACTGCTTATCTTATGATGGATATAATGGAGGAAAGAAGTTGACTGGGATTTGAAAAAATGTACATAACAGCAAAATTGATGATGACTATCCCAGGTCATCTTTTCGGCAGGAACATCTTTGTCTTTACCAGTTTCTGTTTCAGTAACATTCTTTTTGAGGGAAGCAGGGTAGGACAGATAGACATTTGGCTGTTTTATATTTGTATTAGTAATACCTCCATTGTCATTAAATTTTAAAAACAACCCTTTCTTTGCCAGTGTAGCTGAGTTGAGCAGAACCTGTTGAGGAGAGTGGATGTTGAAGCATTTGCTTGAGATTAGTCTAGAGTCCAATAACTGGAACTCATAAGATCTCAGCTGTTTTTCCAATTTTTGTAATATTACTATGGAAACAGGTTAATAGAGGGATCAGTAGGTACAAACCATGATACAACTGTCAGAAGAATTTATTTTTATAAGCATTTATGAATTGTACATGAAATCTCTTTTGTTAACTGCTGTGTTATTTCCAAAGGAAGTTAAAGTTGTGTGATATTGGTTAGGAAAGGGACAGAGGAGACGCCATTGAAACATTCAAGAGTGTCTGCCCCAAGTGTGCAACCCACAGCCTGAAGATTTTGCAAGCTTTCCGTCATGATCGACCCGTACTCAGAAGAAGTGCTATGGATTGTCATCATAGGTTTCATAATGGCCTTTGTGCTGGCATTTGGTCTTGGTGCGAATGATGTTGCCAACTCTTTTGGTACTTCAGTTGGATCAAAAGTACTTACTGTCAAGCAGGCGTGTTGTTTGGCAACAGTGTGTGAAATTGCTGGATCCATATTGCTGGGTGAGTACAACATGTGTTCCGTACACAAGTGACGGACAGATTATGCAGTCAATATGTGCACAGCATGCAGTATGGGTGTGTAGCAATGACAGCTGATTACAAGATACTTGCATATAATGGATGATGCAAGCAACTTTAAATCTTTTACAGTTTGTTGTCTGCCACATTAACGCTGCCAACAGTAGACATTTGCTTGTAAAAAATAAAACCCAGTGTCTAACCTTAGAATGTTTTTAGATATGTAGTTTTAAAAACCGAACTGCAATCTTAACCTTCCCAGAATGGAACCAGAGTTTTAACATTGTAAACACAAAACGAGACGCTCAGTCTTCTTGACTTCTTGTCGAGACAAATTCTAAGATTAGGCTTTTGGTCATGTTTTTACAGATAAACTTATAAAGGATGGCAGTGCTCTGATGGTTGGCAGCACAGTAGTTACATTCAAAGTTATGTGAGTCACCTAATAATATGGAGCCATAGTTTGTTATTTCCGTCATTATGACTACTTTGCAGATGTTTAAGAAGCAATGCAGGTTGAAGTTTACATTTCACTGTCTGGTTTCGGAAAGTGACCACAGTATGGCATGGTCCAAATAATGTTTAAACTTGATCTTGTATTCTGTATCAGATGTTTTAGTTATCAGCCATCTGATACAGCTTAATCATAAAAAGTG
Organism: Cryptotermes secundus; assembly: GCF_002891405.2. Lineage (NCBI taxonomy): Eukaryota > Metazoa > Arthropoda > Insecta > Blattodea > Kalotermitidae > Cryptotermes > Cryptotermes secundus. Next base: position 705,657 of record NW_019729215.1, read on the forward strand.
CTATGAATTTTCTTATACTTAACTGCCCGATGTGTTTAATTATCAAGGGCATGCTTAAAAAAATCAATGAATTACATGTACTGTAAGTGTGTGATAGCCTGTGTCTCTGTATGGATGTGGGTATGGAACTTGGTCTCTGACAGGAGGAACATAGGCTGAGGGTGTTTGAGAACAGGGTGTTGAGGAGAATATTTGGACCGAAGAGAGATGAAGTGACAGGAGGCTGGAGAAAACAGCATAATGAGGAGCTTCATAACGTGTACTCTTCTCCAAGTATAATTAGAATGATCAAGTTAAGGAGGATGAGGTGGGGAGGGCATGTAGCACGAATTGGGGAGACGAGGAATGCATATAGGATATTGGTGCGAAAGCCAGAAAGAAAGAGACCACTGGGAAGACCAAGGCATGGGTGGGTGGACAATATTAAAATGAATCTTAGAGAGATAGTATGGGCTGGCATTGATTGGATTGGTCTGGCTCAGGACAGGGACTAGTGGAAGAACATGGTCATGAACCTTTGGGTTCCATAAAATGCTATGAAATTCATGAGTAGCTGCAGAATTGACGGCTCCTCCAGAAGGGCTCAGCTCCACTAGTAAGTAAGTAAGTTTGTCATATACACATAACATAATTAGTTCTTTAAGATTAAAACCTGGTTATTTTTATTCAATCTCTTGTTGAATATTGGGTCTTACTAGTCACAAAGGATTAGGATTTATGTAAAATGTATATATCCAAAGAGTTTGTGGGAGTAGGTAGACATATTGTTCCATCTAGAACATGTGTTGCATTTATTGTATAACTTGTAGTTTAAATCCACAATGTTTACATGTGTTTTTTTTCTGCGTGCAGATTGTGAGAAGAGTTTAATGTGGTCATGCTTGTCCTTTCCTATCCCTTCCTGTTTATGCATGAACAGGCAGGTTCTACTGCCACCTGAACATTATCACCCATGTTACTCAGTGGTACTGACATTTTGTGTGTTCTGTGTTGCAGGGTACAAGGTGTCAGACACAATGAGGAAAGGTATTTTGCAGGTTAACGTTTATGACGACGCAGAGTACGAGCTGCTGTTGGGCATGTTTGCAGCCCTGAGTGAGTAACATGTTTAAAATAGTAATATAAGAAAGTTTGTGTAATTTGCACATCCTGACATCATCAGGTCCACTAGCAGAAGCATCCCATCCCAACTTATGAACTTTAACATTGGAGAAGTGGATGTAGTTTTAACTTTGTCCAAGTCTTCTGAACCTGATTGTGTGTTCTTTAAGATGTTAGTGAATGTTTCTGACTAGTATACAGCAAGGTTTGTTCCACATACACTACATGGATCTCTGCAAACCAAACCAGAGTTCTTTTGGAGAAATTAATGATTTGTCAGTTACTCGGCTGACTTCATAACTTGATTAGGCTCTAAGAGTCTGCTGTGGTGTTCACTAGAGCCCGCCACTGGATCCTGAACCACCTCATAATTCCACATCACATTTGTCTAAAATGCATCTTAATATTATCCCTTCACCTATGCATATGTCTACCAAGCAGATTTTTCCCCTTCTGTGTTTTCAACCAAAATTTTATACACGTTTCTGATGTCTTCTGTGCTTGCCACATACCCTGCTTACCACATTACTCTTATTTTGGTCACCCTGCTAATATTCGGTGAAAAACACAAATTGCAGGTCTCTGTTCTCCAGTCACTTCCTCCCTCTTGTTCTGAATATTCTTCTCAGCACCAGGTTCTCAAGACACCCTCAGTCAGTGTTCTTCATTTAACCTTCAAGAGGACCAGGGACAACTTTTGTCATCACCAAAGCTGATGGCCAGTGGCCCAGTGCGCCATATACACACCTGGCTCACTGAGGGCTATTGCAGAGAGTAGCAGATAAAACTATGATTCCATTGCCTGCAAGGCCTGTGTGTCACGAGTTTAGTTTTCTGGATGGCCACTTCCCACTGCATTGCCCTACTCATACTCAAAATAAACTGCCCTCTATTTCTTGTCATATGTCATCTTATGTTTTTTCCCTCTACCAATACCTTAATATTGTGTAGCAGCACTAACACACTGTGTTATGGTGTCTTAGTTACATGTTTTTATACTAAAATATATTAACTACCTGTGATTCAGAAAGCTTTCTGCTCCAGGCCAAAGGGGGCAGATTTGAGAGGTCTAATTTGTATTTATGTTCATAGAGCAAGTAGTTAAGAGAAACTGACATATTTGTGTCTTAAAGTTTTGTATGAAGGTTTTGTTGGCAGGATTATAAAATTCACTTTTTCTCTTGAACCGCTCGTTCATCATGCAGCAGTTAGTGCCCAGGAGCTTATGCATTATGGTTGAACTATCCCATTTAGTTTGTGTGTAGACACTGCATCTGGTTTCTTGGTCGGTTTTGGTAAGAGAGATGAAGTTTCTTGAGCTAGCATTCCAAGGTGTATATTTGGCAGTGATGGAGAGGGCCTATCTTAAAGCTGGAATCAATTACATCTAGAGGAACATCAATTTCTGTCTTGAACTGATATTTTGAATGAAATAAAGTCCAGAAAATTAATATAGGCTGCAAATAGAGCATATGTGAAAGTTGACAGGAAATTCATATGAAATTTGGATAGCAATATCTTTTCTAAGAATGCCACCTGGTAGACAAAGAAATGAATATGTCAGTAATATTGAAATAAGTCTTAGAGAAAGAGGACATTGTGGTGTGGGCTGAACTGGCTCAGGGTACAATTTACATATCATACATATTGAGACAGTTTTGTTGTTGCAGTTGGCAGCTCTGTGATGCTGCTTGGTGCAACATTCCTGAAGCTTCCCGTGTCTGCCACTCACAGTATCGTTGGTGCTACTATCGGTTTCTCTCTTGTTTGCCGTGGCGATAAAGGGATCAACTGGAAAGTCCTTGGAATGATTGGTAGGTGTGGTGTTGTTAAGGGTTTCTGTTGGCTGCACCATAGCTCAAGCTGTTAGTTGCTTGCTTCCCACCGTGGCGGCCAGGGTTCGATCCCAGGTCTGGTCAAGTGGGATTTGGGGTGGACAAAGTGACGCTGGGGCAGGTTTTCTCTGAGTACTTCGGTTTCCCTTGCAATCTTCATCCCACCAGTTGCTCCACAATCACCCTCCCCTATCATCTGGGGCTGGTACAATAGGCCAGAAGTGGCCACAGTACAAGGGGCTTAGTCCCACCCCACTAGTAACAGGAAAAAAGTGGGTTTCTTTTTAAAGGGTTTTCAAAAGGAACCTGTTCCTCCTTTGGAACCCCGAGAAATATCTTTTGCAGAGCAGCTATATATAACCCTGGAATTTCTCACACAAAAATTGTCACTAATTTCTGTGGTAAATGTAATGTAACAGCTACATTATGTAAGGTTTGAGGTTTTGCACAGCCATAAGTATTCATACTCTGGGCTTCTAGGTTATGACACTGTAAAGTCTGGGTGGCTACCATTTTACAGGAATATGCAGGATCCATGAAGATGCCAGATGTTCCTCCAAAATGCTAGTCCGAAACTACCAGACTGCACACTGCCATATCCCATGATATCACAGTGTGAATATTCAGCACTAGAAATCCAGAGCATCATAGAAGTTTCATTTTGCAGTGGGATCTTGGTTTGTATCACCGCTGCTGTCTGGCGTGATATCCGTGTCACTGTATCTGGTGATCCGTCGCCTTATCCTCAATGCGTCTGATCCCATAGCACGAGGATTGCTCTCTCTGCCCATTTTCTATGGCATAACCATCTTCATCAATGTTTTCACCATTGTTCACGAAGGATCATCACGTAAGTAGTGCGGTTTCTCCAGGAGCAGTTTTCACATGAGGACTGTCAACTTATCTTAAGGAATCTGTAATTGAAAAATTATATTTGACTGCAGATTGTTGTGAAATTTGAAGATTCTCATGAGGGCGAATGTACACAGGTTGGTGAAAATGTTTCAAGCTCAGTGGGTTAAGACTAAGGTGCTGTGGAATGTGATGCCCTGTAGCTTGG
>NW_019729215.1:709666-723235 GCF_002891405.2 Cryptotermes secundus
GGGGGGAGAGAGAGAGAGAGAGAGAAGGAGAGACCGGTGATTTGCAGGAACCTGCTGCCTCCATCTTCAGAATATATGGAAATGGAGGCTGGAACTTCCTCTGCAACATTGGTGCCTTGCTACAAAACAATATGATGTCACACTTCACATGTCTGTAATCTTAAAATGGTTAATTTTGTGTATGTGTGGGGGGGTGGGGGGTGGAGGTCATGTAAATTTGTATATTACTTTGTAGAGGTTTATGGCATCACAGAATGTGAGATCCCTTGACTTTTCTTTCTTCTAGTAGGCATGGAATTTTGACAGTGACTTTACCATATATGAGCTAACTAACTAACTATCTAACTAACTAACTAACTTCATGTTACTGAGCCCTTTTTGAGAAGCTGCCAGTTGTGGAGCTGTTCAAGAACTTTTCAACATTTTATGGAACCCTGAGGTTCTGTACCATATTCACAAGAGCCCTTTCCTGGATCCTATTCTGAGCCAGATTAATCCAGTCCATTTCTGCCTGAGATCCTTTTTAATATCATCCACCCACCTATGTCTTAGTCATCCCAGTTGTTTCGTTCCTTCTGTCTTTCGCACCAGTATCCTATATGCATTCCTCCTCCTCTCCAATTGTGCTACATGCTCTGGTCATCTGATCGTCCTTGACTTGATCATTCTAATTACACTTGGAGAAGAGTACAAGTTGTGAAGCTCCTCATTCAGTTTTCTCCAACCTCCTGTCAATCCCTCTTCGGTCCAAATATTCTCAGCACCCTGTTTTCAAACACCCTCAGTCTATGTTCCTCCCTTAATGTCAGAGACAAAGTTTCACATGCATATAGAACCACAGTTACTGTATATGAGGTTAACAAACAAATACCAAACTCCATGGAATAGAGTCCATGTTGGAAAGCCAATAAGTCATTCACCTAATCAAATTCCATGCTTCTTATGGAATTGACATATTCATTACCAAGTTGACAATAGCCTGCTTACAATACCTGACATACTAAACCATGTAATGGTAATTATTTTATATTCTCACACATGTGAATTTCTTGCTTTTTTACAGTTCTCTATTTCAATAGAATTCCACTGTGGGGTGTACTTGTACTCAGCTTTGGCATTGGAGCACTTACCATGGTGGCTGTATGGTTTTTTCTTGTACCATTCATGAGGAAAAAGATTGAAGGCAAGTTTGGTCAGCCTGTAAGTTTCAGTATTGCTCGCTGATATCGTGGACATTGGCCTTCATCCCACTTTTTTTAAAGCCGCAGTGTTTCTGTTTCCTTCTTCAGTCGACAGTTGGCAGAGCTGGTATCAAACAAACCCGGGACATTCATGTTCCAGTGTTTTGCTTAAGGCTTAAACCTGCGAGCGAGGGCTATAATCTGATGAAGCACCTGTTCTGCCATTCTTAGTCATCCCATTATATTGCTGTCGCTGTGTTATCGAATAACCACGAAATACAACGTCCATGATATTTACAGTGAAGTCTACTTAAGGCGTGTTTGGGGAGCATTGACTTTTAACTGTAAAGTGAGGAAGCTCTTAATGGAGGGAATTTAATGCTGAGATTATTGACTGGCGATGATTGAACTTGAATGTTGATTGAGGGAAAACCTTTAACTGAGGAACATAAAATGGGGTCCATTGCAGTATTGTAAAAACCCCAACATTTTTTCATGTCTAAAGACCATTCATCACTGGCATCACAGAGTTCATAAGCTAGTTTTGTTTCAAGAGTATCAGTTCCTACAATGTGATGCCACTTAGTGTACCAAAATGGTTCAAGGAATTCACTGCCTCCATCTTCAGGAAGCTCTCAAGAAACAGTCATTAAATAAATTAAGATAGGAAGCATTTAATGACCTTGATGTGCTTAGTGTGAGCTGGTCAGGAGTTCTGTGTTCCTGAAACAGGGATGTGGCCATTGCAACTAATATTGCCATCTGTACAGCAACATTACAAAATATAATTTGCAGAAGTGGGATCAACGCCAAAGGTGACGAGTGGCGTAAAGACTGATATGGTCCGCACAGACACATACAAGCAGACACTGCCATGGACCAATGGAAATTCTGATGTCACAGTTCTGGCAAGTGAGATAGTTCTTACGCCACCCAATACCAGTGAGGTTAGTATGGATATCTGCCTAATTTATTATGTTTACTGTCATAATTATCCCCTGAGTTTGTGGAGAGCCAACATGTTGTTACCTATGCTTTACAGTGATAGCATTAACTAAAGAAATACAATATATCTGTCTGTTCTACAGGAGCCTGCACCCCCAGGACATGAGTCTTCACTTGGGAAGGACAACCCAGCTTACTGTAAGTACCTGGCTCTTTGTAAAGTCGACATTACTCTAAAATCTCATTACTGTGCATTGTTGGCGACCTAACGTTCACCAGTTATTGCTGAACTATGTTAATACTGAAGTGAATACAGAAATATTCATTGCTGGTTTGAGTGCTGTGTTACGTTACAGGTCTCTCCATCCAGGACAAAACAGAAGAGCCATCCTTAGAGGAGAAGAAGGATTCCCAGGAGAAGAACCAAGTTGAAGAGGACCAGGCTAAGATACTCAAGCTCTTCTCCTTCTTGCAGACCCTTACTGCCACGTTTGCCTCATTTGTTCATGGTGGAAATGATGTGAGGTACGGGGTTTGAGGTTCTTGTAGCACTGCGTGTTCTCGAGTCTTTAGATGCATTTGAAATTTGAAGATTTCAAGACTGGACTACAGCTCTTACTGACTCTAGTGGTTCTTGTTTTCCCAGCAACGCCATTGGTCCAGTGATAGCAATATGGATGATATACACAGAAGGTTCTGTGCACCAGAAATCAGAGACACCCTTGTACATTCTGTTATATGGAGGTGTTGGTATCTCTGTTGGACTGTGGATATGGGGCAAAAGAGTCATGAAGACCATAGGGGAGGACCTCACAACAATCACATCTTCCACGTGAGTACCCATATGGATATGCAAGGCCAACTGTTACCTGCACTTTTCATTTCTTTTGTTTGTGGCAAAACGTCTTCTGTTTTATAGACGCATTTCATGTCATATTTTGAAATTTATGCGTAATCTGAAGTTGAAGTCCAATCTAATTATTTTAATACAGGCCTATAAAGTCTCATCAGCTTTACTAAAGTATGTGCCCAGTGTCAGCTGAATATATTGTCACATGTTGGGCGGAATGCGTGATGAGGACAAGTTCTAGTTCGGATGATTGGTTTTACTAGCACTTCAGTTACACACTCTCTCTTAATTACACTTAAATACAGGCAATTACAGCGCTACTGCTGAATTACACACTTTCCAGTTCACCGTTGCACACGCGCTAGGATTCTCCGTCTTCCACTAGTTGTCTCATAGCAACGATCTTCTCACAGAAAGTGTCACTTCAAATCACTCCAAGTATTACACATAATTAAAGTATTTCTCTCTGCCAGTTCAGGAATTCTAGTCATTTATATAACCAAGGGACGGAAATTGACCAACACTAAACACATATCACATGACCCTAACCCACTGTTGCTATGTGACATCACTGCACATGTGCAGCTGATGGACATGCAGGAAACATAAGTCACATGATGGCAACCTACTGTTGATATGCAATGTCAGTGCTCCTACGCCAACTGCCAGACACACGGAAAACACAGCATGCTCTACTGTTGTGGGCATGTATCATGTTTACAGAGCTGTTGCCTGGCAACACGTTCATCACATACACCACAATATAATAATACAGCATGCTTCTGAATTCTTGCTTGTGTCTGAGACATTATTTAGTTGTTTCACTTTCTATTCCAGAGGATTCACAATAGAGCTAGGCGCTGCTTTCACAGTCTTGTTGGCATCAAAAATTGGTCTTCCCGTCAGCACAACACACTGCTTGGTTGGATCCGTTGTGTTTGTGGGCTGGGCCAATTCTACGAAGAAAGGTGTTGACTGGAAACTCTTCAGGCAAGTTTTGTTTCTATTCTAGTTCAATTAAATATCTTAGGCTCAATTGCAGGCACTCTTCAGACTAAAAGTAGGACTGCTGCAATAAAAAAGGTAAAGCTATATCCCTGTAACAAGCCATGGAGACCCAAAGGGTTGTGAGAAGTTGGCGCCTTCCACATTTTCTAGACAGTCAGCTCAGAGGGAGGGGAGGTTGTCAGCTTTATGCACCGGCCGCCCTCTACTCCCCAGGAAGATTCCTGGTAGTCATTTCTGTTAGAGGCCGAGTCAGCCCCAGGGCCATAGTGCGGCTGGAAGTATCAGGTAAACTGAAAAATTCAGTGACATCACCAGGAACCTTCCAGTTTGTAGCATGGTGCCTCAACCAACTATGCTACCATGTGCCTCCAGCGGCGTAGTAATTAAAATATTTAATTAAACTACGTCAGCCCTGTGTTTTTTTGTTGTAATGGTACATGTGCACAGTCCAGCTGGTCATGTGATGAACTACTGTAATGGTGCATGTGCGCAGTTCAATTGGCTGAGTGTTACAGTATTGTGATGTGCAGCTGGAACACTAATCATGTGAACGCATGATAATGGAGATGGATGGAGCCAGTCTCTGAAATGTCAGATGGGTAACTCCATTTTGACTTGACTGAAAGCTTGAGAAGTGGATAGAAATTTACTGTAATGATTCCCATTACCTACGAATAACTAAGATAAATGAAACATAAGTAATTAGGTGTGAATTGTTGGGTTTATTATTGTGATCATGTGAGCAGTCAGTAGAAATAATCGCACTATGTTACAGAAATTTGATTAATGAAATTATTTATTCCCACAGGAATATTATTGCTGCATGGTTGGTAACAGTTCCAGTATCTGGTCTACTTAGTGCTGCAGCAGTGGCAATACTGAGAGAGATTGCACTTTGAAAGTCTAGTGGGTATGGAGGTACATTTCCATGCATTCTGAACCCTGTCACAAGCTGCATGAAAATAGTGGGGAAGGAGACCCAGTATCCATTGACTTGGTGCACCTCAGAGCTCATCTGGAAATAGTGCCAAATAAATCATTCAGAACTGAGACACGGTTTTTTGTGTGTCTAGGCAATTACTTTATGAACTCTGCTATCAGTAATAGTATTATGAGTTCATTACATACAGAACTTTTATAAAGAAATCTATCGAAGAATGCCCTCTTGGGAGACCAACAAGGAGATCAGAAGATAACATTAAGATGTATCTTAAGTACGTAGACTGTGGTAATGAGAGGTGCATGAAACGGGTTCAGGATCATGTCCGGTGATGGACTTTGATATTAGCATTGTTGAACCTTTGGGTTCTGTTGAGAGAGAGAGAGATGGTTATGAATGATATAAAATTTAAGAATCTGTTGCAAGTTGGAATATATTTTATGATGTGATATATATGTAAATTATGTAATTTTATATATCCTTTACATTTTTTATAAACCATGATGATTATGAAGTTCAGTAATTCTTTATGTGCTTGCATGCAAACATGTCCAGCCTTCACTTGGGATGGGTAATTGTTTTTTCCTCATCGGTAGTATCACAGTATATAATAACTAAAATTCTGAAGACTGTCATACAACTGGCCAAACATAACAGAGTTCATCTGATATGGGTGCAAGGTCATGAAGGGATAGTTGTTAATGAAATGGCAGGTCAGTTGGCAAGAACAGTACCCGAACCATCTTGTGGCATCTCAGTTGGAGTTACCCAGAAAGTGGTCAGGGACTGGACAAACAGAAATTGCAAAAACATTGGGAATCCTCAACTGGACCCAAAGAGGCAAAGGATCTTATACTAGTCCCAAGGCCAGAAGAACAAAGGATCTGTTAAAGTCAAATAGAAACCAGTTAAGATTGGTGGTAAGGCTATTTAGGGGACACTGTCACCTGAGAGGACACCTTTTCAAATTGGGACTAACAGATAACCCCACTTTCAAACAGTGCCTAGAAACCATGAATCAGCCACACACATCCTATGTGATTGTGAGGCTACATCTTATTTAAGATTTTGTCACTTGGGCCAGTTCTTTATATAACCAAGTGACTATTATGATGCCCCCATAAATGAAGTCCTACATTTTATTCAAAGCGAGGATTGATAAAGGGTTCAAAAAGAGGTAGCAATGATCCATTGATCATTGAAGGTCGCAATGCAACGGCCAGAAGGGCCCACCCTTCATGCATTCATTCATTCAAAACACTAAAGAAGAAATAACACTCACATTGAGAAACTGAAGTTTTTTCTTTCTTATTAAAGCCACAGGAGTTTGGTTGGACCAAATTCCTTGGTACTGTGGCCCCAGATGGGACTATTGTATCAACCCCTGGTGATGTGAGTGTGGAGCACTGTTGGAATGACAATTGGCAGGAGAGAACTGAAGTGTTTGGAGAGAACTCCCCCCCTCCCCCAGTGCTACTTTGTCTGCCATAAATCCCATGTGTATAATACTTTGACCCAACTTGAATGTCCACAGTGAGGTGCTGGAGTGCAACTGCATGAGCTGTGGCACAGCCTACATTATAGTTTGCTTGTGTAACTAAAATATTGAGAATGAGTACTCAAATTGCACCCAAAAACTGTACCACAGTACTTGCACATTGCTTTTCAGCTGTGGCCACATATTTGCAAGAATATGGAGTGAATTTCGCATGTTTGGGGTTTCTCTGTTACATTTGCTGTAGGCAGCAGGAGACAGAAAAATTGACATTTTTATACATATTGGATAAACTTGAAGGTTATGTGGTGATGGTCAAGTATTTAATGAATTTTTAAAAATATATAACTTATGTACTCTGGGTATCAAAATGATGTGCCAGGTAATGATTTCTTTGTAATTTTAAACTGAGGTGGAAAGTGGCCTCCTTAAGCTTGTGTGTATATTTTCTGGTATACCCTAGATGACACCAAAGGCTGTGACATAAATAATCAGTAGAATGAAAAGCAAAAGTAGCATTCATGAAGTGAAATAGATTTGGTCTTGGCCAATGTTAAAGTGACATTAACATTTTCTGATTACATACTGCTAATAGTGATCTGTTCTCCATGTTGACTTTATGTCAAATTTTGGTTAAAATCTGGCAAAAATAACGGACAGTACATGACGACCTACGTGCTTTTCTGTGTGCAGCATTACAAAATATTTTACGGAGAGTGATGTTTTAAACGAGAGTTGTACAAAAAGATGGAACATTTTATGTTCAGTACACCTGTAAGTTTTCGAAATAATAATATACAAAAAGGGGGCGAATCTTCCAAAATTGTTTTGCTGTGTGTACATTTCATAACTTGTTATGTACCATGCTTCAAAACAAATTTCGATAAAGTCCACTGTGGATTTGAAATAAGTTTTGAATTTTCGTATTTATAAATAGTTCAGGAATGTGCACACAAGAGGTCAGTCTGTGTCTGAATTAACATTCACGTAGCTTGGCGCCTGTTTACTATCTGTCCCACCAGAGGCAGTATTTGTGATTTCCGAGTACAAATATGTTCGCGGCAGGAAGTATAATTCCCCGCCGTGCCTGAAATGGAGTCTTTTGCATGACAATTGTAAGTTATTAACTGCAGTGCATCAATAAGAACAAAGACTTGGTGTTATTTATATTCTGTGCGGTTGTGATGTTTCATTAGTCCACGAGTGCAATTAATATCACTTCAGTACTAAGCTGTTTCCTCATTGCGGAGATATCTGTTCCGTGACTGCAATGTTGTTAAAGTAAGTTATAATTTCCTTACGTGTCTGTTCTAGCCACATTAGTAACTGAACTGAAATATATATATAATTCCGTCAAGCGGTATTCCATCCGCGTTTTTTACTGACGTAAGATAAGTGGGACTTCATCGACGAATGCAGTGTTCTGTTGAATAAAGTACAGTTGGTACAGTTTCGGAATGAGGTTAGTCATCAATTTTACCCGTGTTTAGTTATAACATTACGTCGAGTAAGGCTATTTCGTGATCATTCCAATAGTGAACGCCGTCAAATAACTGACTGTTATTACATCATACGATCAACATCACGTTGCAGCACACATACTTCACGGTTGCACAATGTAAGTCATTTTCACTTCGCACAAAGCGGTGATCTGAGTAACGTCTGTATTTTGAGTGCAGCTGCGAAGAACGCGCTTGAATCCCAGCTGACAGATCTCTTGAGGTAACATCGCGTTCTTTGTAATTCTAATCCCAGTTTCCCATCAGCTGGTCACTGCAGCAGAATGTAGCATCAAAACATTAACCAAGACAAGTTTGCTAACAGTTGGAAGTTTTTCGTTCAATTTTAAGACTACAGCGACAGGTGCACTTATGGTGTTCTTGCTCTTAAATGCCGCAACAATTACAGTTTAGTGTTCATTGCGTTGCGTTAGTGTTTTGGGTAAGAATTTAGTGCTGTACGAACAGTTTCACCAATTATTGTGGTTGTCAATATGATTTAGAGCAAGAATGTCATGAGGCAATTTTGGTGGCATATTCTGAAGATATTCCAATTTTGGAACAGTGCAGAGGTGAAGTTAAAAGTGACGTTTCAGGGAAATGAGAGTGTTCCGCAGTAGTTAGAGGAAACTCATTAAACAACTGCACACGCGGAAGCTGTCTTGGGTGGGGGCACAATAAGGGGGCGTAGAACAACTCCCAAGTAACGGACGTAGCGGACTTGCAGATCAGCAAAGCGTTGTTGGGATAATAATAAATTTCCGTAATATAGATTTGGAAATCTATCGATCGTTCTTCCAAAATTTTGTTCACGCCACTTAATAGTGAGAACAGGGTAGATGAACCTTAGGTTTCTGAATCCTTTTGTGTTTTGTATATAAAGGGTGTCATTAAAGTGTATGCTTTATTTTCTTTTGAATGTCTGCAACAATATGGCTGTGCTGATGGTAAGAAGGAAATTAAACATAGCTTTTGCTGATACCCTTGTAGGGTAGACAAGTTTGAAAAATTCAAGTGACTATTATGAAGGCTTTTTTTCAGTCATCGAGGACTTGACGAAGTTCCTGAGTGTACGCACTGCTGGATCTATTTGAATGAAACTCGTTATGACGGACCTGCACTAGACGCCGTAGGGTCATCTTGATTTTGGTTTCATTTAATTCGTGCAAAGGCCACGTGAAACTATTTACACACACTGTTGTCATTTGCTTGACAGATTTTCTTTCGAAGAAGGGCCTTAATTCTCGTTCGTGTAGGAGTGCTTTCCGAGATTGTGAAACTCGATATAAGCAAGCTCATATCACTTCTGTTACACGGGCATGATGATTCGAATTATTCGAGTTTAATTCATTTTGTTCTAATTTCAAGGCGCGACTTACGTAGGTGACTGGCCGCACCATAGCTCAAGCGGTTAGTCGCTGGTTTCCCATGGCGGCGGCCCGGGTCTGGTCAATTGGGATTTGTGGTGGACAAAGTGGCGCTGGGGCAGGTTTTCTCCGAGTACTTCGGTTTCCCCTGCCAATCTTCATTCCACCAATTGCTCCACAATCACCCTCACCTATCATCTGGGGCTGGTACAATAGGCCAGAAGTGCCCGTAATACAAGGGACTTAGTCCCACCCCACTAGCAAAAAAAAAAAGAATACGTAGGTGACTAAATACGCTTTGGTGTGTGTGTGTGTGTGGGGGGGGGGTTCCTCAGGTATTCTGACAGAAGAAAGGTTTCAATACGATTTCCAGACATGGACTACCTGTAAAATTATCTTACTGACCTCGTACACAGCATTTGCATGATAATCGCTAGTCACATATCATTATGTACATGTTCATAACTAAACATGATTCTCCGGTCTGTAATTCAAACAACGTAGTGACTAAAATGGCAGGTCACGTGCTCCTATTTTAACGTAAATTAGCTGAGTAAAGTAAGTAAGTCGCTATGTTCTTTATGTCAGTATATTATGCTACTTCAAACGACATTGGCCTCTATTTGCTGACAGTGCTGCCCGCTAGTGGCATTTTTGAATATTTTTTTCCTGTACACATGAGCAAATTATAGCAAAAAGAAAAAAATGGCCAGGCGTTCCCAAACGTAGCACACGAACATTACGTTTCTGTTTGTTGCGTTAGCAAGGACAAGTTAAAAAAGAGGCACCTCTCAGCACGGCTGCTGTCTTTGTCTGACATGCTGCGTACAACTCGACAGTTTCAAAACGGATTTCTTACAAATTTGGTATTGGGGGTTGTGTCGGACACAGTCCACGACGACAGCGAGACGTACGCGAGTTTTTGCGCGCTTCTCAAGTGGCACTCGCCAAGCATTCACTGTGGCAAGAAGTGTTCCGCGCAGAAATTATAGGGAAAAATACTTGTAAAACCCATTTTATGCTCAGTACACTTTTTTCGCAAGTTTTGCAGTTATGCTCGGTCAGCTCAGTGTGAGAACAGGTGGACGAATTTTGATCAAACATTATTTTGTAGTTGTTATATTCTGAAGATGGAGGCAGCAAGTTACTTCGAAACGTTGGTACTTGTCTACTAAACTACACTGCGTCACAGTCCGGAAGACTCTTCAAATCTCATGATTATATTACAGGTTCGTCCGCCTCTCGCGTTTCACGTTACTTCAGCATTCGCGAATTGCAAATGCAGAGCCACTGAGACACTGGACGCGTCAGACTTTTTACGCTACGCCTACGATTCCTAACTTGTTTTCATCGCAGGAATTTCAGTGTCGTTACCTTGATATTGCCACGTTTATGAGTATGACTGTTGACGGGGGTTTAAATGGGATATTGGATTTACTGACCCCTTACAGGGCGTAGCTACAAATAACTATAACTGTATCGCTAATTTTCACACTTTTCGAATCACTAGAGCACACGCTAAGTCTTTTCCAGCGCGCAGTGTCTTCACTAGTAGTTGCCTGGTAACGGCTTCTAACAGTGGAAATTATTCTGCTTGCATGCTAACGGCCCAACTGGTTGGAGGCTGACTCACAACTGAATAACTTCAAAGTCAAAGTTGTGTTGTGACCGACGGTCAGGCGGCCAGTCTGTCTTGGAATAAGGCACCCATCTGGGGCTTAAGACCAGATCTTTATTACTGTCAGACAGCTGTACGTTTGTTGATGTGGGGCGCTCTCTCTGACGAGAGGACGGGTTTGTCGCTTGCCAGAGTAACAGTGAGCAGTAATAAGTCTGTTGCCAGTATGTGCAATTTACATTTTACATGTTAAATATGCTAATAACTGTATATAAAATATATGCAGGGCCTCTGTCAGTCCAGGTTCAGTACAGCAGATTATGCCCTATTTTTAGAGGCTCCTGCTACAACAGCAGTCGAGTCACTTGAACGGCTGTGTGCTGACCGCCACCGAGTTTAAGCCTCTTATATTTCCTGCGTCGGGGTTCGCCTTGTCCAGTGTTGCGAATATTTGCATTTGCATGATTTTGTATGACTTCCGCTTGTTGCCTGCACAGTTTTGATATATAATCGTACGGAAGTGTGAAAGCCATGTGTAAATCGCGAGCCGCTGCGCGCTTTGGAAAATTTTCAATGGTGCGGAAAACTTTGTTTTGAGGGCGCTGCAATTTCGTTAGATGGTTGTCTGCTGCAAACTCCCAGGCAGGGCAAGCATAAGCCATTTTGCTCCTAATGAGAGCTTTGTGGAGGGTCAATTAAATGTTATTGCTTAATCACTTACTTTTGAATAGGGAATACAATCTAATAAACGTTCTGAAGGCCTTGGCTTCGATCATTTCTATGTACAATTGCACCGAGATATTTTACACTGTGTGAGATTTGAGGTTTTCACGGCGGTGACTATGAAGAAAGTAGTCTTCTGGGATTTGGCACCGTGTATGTGTGGTGTTAACCGACGTTTCGGAGGAACGTATGATGGAGGCGATACGTTCCTCCGAAACGTCGGTTAACAACATATACAGGGTGCCAAATCCCAGAAGACTGCTTTCTTCATATTTTACACTGTTTAGAAATGGAATATATCGTCCATTCAGTCTAAGATGAGACAGGCGGCCGACGACTGCGAGTGAAGTAGATCCCCTGAGTCTTGTCTTCATTAATTTTGATATTCCAGCGCTCACACCAGGTCTCCATTGAGCTGAGACCGCGCTGGAGTTTTCTAACCACAAAATCCTCTTTGCGATCTGTCGCATACAGAGAGGTGTCCTCTGCAAAGAGGGCTAGATGAACGCCATGTGTTTGGGGGTCACATTTATGTATATATTGTAAAGAGTAGGGGGCAGGACAAAACCTTGAGGCACCCCTGCTGGCATTTCCCATGGCGTAGACATTTCGCCTTCAACCGAAACCCTGAATTTGCGTTGTGGAAGAAAGGAGCTAATGAGCTTGATCAAATTTGTCTAAAATTCCAATTTAGATGACTTACTCGTATTTAGCAAGCCAGAGTGCCATGTGGTATCAAAGGCTTTTTCGATGTCCAGGAATACCGCAGCCGTAGACATATTACTGTTGAAAGTAAGGGTCACGTGGTCCGTTAGCCTCATACATTGCAATGTCCCTGAATAACTTGCCCCGTTAGTCCTAAATATATAGCCTCGGCACTGACCACACAGAAATCACTGTTTCCAGTAGCACCGCCACTGTTGCAGCGGGAACCTGTTTGTCTGCGATTGTATATTTGCTTATCTCGCGGTCGTTGCATAGTAACGGCTCTACACGCTCCAGTACATTGATTCAACAAATTCTCGTGGCTTAGATCCTCTTTGTCCTGAATTCCAGCGTGGTCCACTGGGTGCATGCATTGCAGGGGCGAGTGCCTGTCGAAACACCTGCCCGAACTCAGTGAGTCCGGAGCCTGCAGCATCTCTCTGTCTCGCTTTGCTATGAAAGTAGTTGTCATTAAGGAAATCGTGTTTTATGCAAATAATTGTGATTTATGAAGAATTGTCTCTTGAGATGTGACGCTGTGGTGTGGTGAGGTTCACCGATATTTCGCAGGCACTTACTGCCTCCACCTACATGGCCGAACAGTAAGCAAAGGACCGTTTGCTTGTTTGCTGACCCCACTCTTCGACCCTGAAGATGGAGGCGGTATGTATGGCCCTGGGGCTAAAGTGTAGCCTGCACATAAGGCTGACAAACTTACCACCATCTGTGAGCTGATTGTCTAAGAAATGTGGGAGCCTTGATGTCTCACTACCCTATGTGTATCCACGACCTTTTGCAGGGATAGCTTTACCTTTTAAATACTCGTACATGATATGGACCTCTGTTATTTATTTAAAATATATGAAAATTAGACTAATTGAAATTGGAAGGTGCTATGGCATGGAAATGAATGTGGAGAAAACAAAAGTAATGAAAATTTCGAGACAACCAAACCCAGTCACAATAAAGATAGACCAAAAACAACTGGAGAATGTGAAATGTTTTAAATATTTGGGTAGCTTGTTAACAGATGATGGAAGGTGTACTAGTGAAATTAAATCCAGGATTGCCATGGCAAAAGCTGCATTTAGCAAGAAGAAGATTCTTTTTACCAGCAAATTGGACTTAAATTTGAGGAAGAAACTAGTGAAATGCTACATTTGGAGCATAGCTCTGTATGGGGCTGAAACATGGACACTTAGGGCAGTAGATCAGAAACATCTGGAAAGTTTTGAAAT